>NC_136651.1:2487036-2827036 GCF_949748355.1 Melanostigma gelatinosum | reverse complement strand
TGCGTTAATCAAGAAAGCCGTTCCTTTCAATCCTGCGTCCTCTCTCATACTCACTTGTAGCCCTGCTGATCCCAGGTCTGTCCGTAGACTCCATAGCTCGGCACCTGCCATCCGTTGGGCACATACTGGCCGATCTGCTGGGCGGCCGCCGTGTTGCTGTACCACTGACCCCACGGACTGTAGGGCTGCGCTGCGAAGCTCACCGTGTTCTGCTGACGTACAGAATCATATATTTAAGTGTCACATTGCACCACAGTGAGATGAAGCAGTCACTGTAACGGAGGCAGACCAGGGAGGACAGTCCTTTGTGTACATACCTGTGGCATCTGTACCTGCTGGATGGGGCTAACCATGTCTGTCGTTTCTTTGCCCCAGTAACACTTCACGACGTAGCCCTCTATGGATGTACCGTTGACGGACACGATGGCATGAGCTGCTGCTTCGTGGGAGTTGAACCTGCACACAGAAAAAGCGCGTCCCCGTGAGGTTCGTATTAAGATGCACCAAACAGTTGTATTTAAATTTTTTTTTTGCCGTAAATTTACACGCACGGTAGTTTTACGTCGGCACAGAACGTCACAGTCGCAACATTCAGAACATTCGTTCAGAGTAATCTCAGTGACCTGCTGACAACAGAGGATGCATTGACTCGCATCATGCTGCGTTCAAGCTCTACTCAGTAAACAGGAGTATTGGGGCAAAGCTAAAATATAATGCTGTCATGAGGAGTTCAATAGTCTTGTAAACTTAAATCCAAGTTGTTTGAAGCAACATAACAGATGATAAAGGGGGAATTCTGACCCATTTCAACACCAGCTCTAAGCAGCTTATGATACAGAATTAAACTACTAAAAACTGTTTTTCGGGACATGAAAGAATCATTAAAATGTTTCAAATAAAGTCCCCTTACCTCACAAACGAGTAGCCTTTGTCGGGGAAAACCCGGATTTCCATTATTTGGCCGAAAGGTGAGAAGGTCTGTCTCATGATTTGCTCTAAAAAGGAAAATGAAAGCGTTAACGTTCCGTATTGAAATAAGTGCTTCTAAACCTGCAGCTCGGTCTTAAGGACAAACTCACCCGTGAGGCCCGTGGTGACCCCCCCGCAGTAGACGGTGCAGTTGCTGGGGCTGGACTGGTTCACCACCTCATCAAAAGATAGCTGCTTGGTGTTGGGTGCTAAATGAAGAGTTAGAGCAGGTTTATATTTAAGTTGTTGTCTTTTCTCAAAATATAAGAACACAACCGTGTGCCTCTGCTACGGTGAAGTGTTTATTAGTCCCAAAAGAAATTCAGTAATGTTGTGTTCTCAGGTGATTTAGAAGATGTGGGAACCTTTGATAAGTACGACAGGTAAGAGAGCTGAGATACAGATTTATTCTTTTGATTGAATTCCAGTGAACTTACTCTCGTTGGTAGTTTTAGGAGCAGGCTTCCTTGTGGCCCAGTTGGTCCTGATCTGCCTTCCTCCCAACCACTGGCCTCCCATCTGCTGGATGGCGTTCTCCGCATCCTGATCAGAGAGAGAAGCACGCAGAACTCCTCAGTCACCAACGAAGCGCAACGTCTCACTGCATGTAAACCCTGAGCTTCAACTGCGTTAACTAATGTGTTCTCAGTCCTCTCACACATGGGCATTACTGGCACACTTACCCATTTGTTGAAGAAGGAGACAAAGCCATAGCCTTTAGATTTACCTGTGGCCATGTCTTTCACCACTCGACAATCCCTGTGGACAAAGTTAACAAACGTAAAATGTCAAGAGGATTAAATACAGAAACATAATAAATATCCATAAAGAAAGGGATTTAATACATGCTAGTGATGTAGCATGTCTGATCCAAATTGGCAATATAGAATAAAATATAGAATTACACTAATAATGATGATAAGAATACACTTACGATATTTTCCCAAATGGAGCAAAAGCTGCTTTTATGTCATCTGTGGTGATTTCAGGACTTAAATCTCCAACAAAGACGTGGAAGTGACCTAAAGAAAACAAAACAGACATTCACACAAACAATTTAACACAAAGACAACACAGATAGCATGATGTCTGTGATAAAAAGATAAAAATACTGCCAACCGGACAGGTAAGTCTGACTCTTAAGAACTTTATTTACTAAAATAATGAATGAAATCGCTGCTTATGGCATAACTCCTGTTGCTATTTTGTACGTCTTCTATTTTATTGTTGCGGGTATTATTATGTTTTCATGTAAGTTTTATCCAGAACAGTTTCTTTTAAACAAACAAGTTTTTATATACAGAGTATTGTGTTTGGAAAGTGATGATATTTGAACCGCGATGAAGAAAGCGTGATGAAGAAACCGCGATGAAGAAACCGTGTAACCGCGATGAAGAAACCGTGTAACCGCGATGAAGAAACCGTGTAACCGCGATGAAGAAACCGTGTAACCGCGATGAAGAAACCGTGAAACCGCGACGAAGAAACCGCAACGAAGAAAACGTGTAACCGCAATGAAGAAACCGTGTAACCGCAATGAAGAAAACGTGAAACCGCGACGAAGAAACCGCAACGAAGAAAACGTGTAACCACAATGAAGAAACCGTGTAACCGCGCCGAAGAAACCGCGCCGAAGAAACCGTGTAACCGCGACAAAGAAACCGTGTAACCGCGATGAAGAAAATGTGTAACTGCGACGAAGAAACCGTGATGAAGAAAACGTGAAGCCGTGTAACCGCGATGAAGAAACCGTGACGAAGAAACCGTGTAACCGCGCCGAAGAAACCGTGAAACCGCGACGAAGAAACAGTGTAACCGCGACGAAGAAACCGTGTAACCGCGACGAAGAAACAGTGTAACCGCGACGAAGAAACCGCGACGAATAAACCGTGTAACCGCGACGAATAAACCGTGTAACCGCGACGAATAAACCGTGTAACCGCAACGACAATACCGTGTAACCGCGACGACGATACCGTGTAACAGCGACGAAAAACCGTGTAACCGTGACGACGATACCGTGTAACCGCGACGAAGACACCGTGTAACCGCGACGACGATACCATGTAACCGCGATGAACTACTTACTACTTGTGTCTTTCTTTTGGCTGGTTGGCGTCGTGGCCCAGTTGACCTTGACCTCCTGCAGGAGACAGTCGAGAGCGGAAGGAAGAGGGAAGAAGGTGAGAAGTGAAGGACGCTTGCATAAGGGAGGAAGGTGCTTTCTCTCTGATTAGAGGCTGTGTCACACACCAGTTTACTTTTATATTCTGTGATTGAGAATTTGTTGTCATAAGGTGGTCTCTGTAGCCCTTACGTGGGTTCTTAAACCAACACTACAAACTGATTCATCCATTGTTATTACCTAATTTTACATACCTTTGCATTAGTTAATAAAACAGTAATAAATACAGTGGAGATTATAAAAGGGATATCAAGATTTCACCTTCATTATCAGGAACATTTCAGTCAAGTAAAAATTTGGAGCAAAACTGTAGGAAGTAAGGTCCAAATAACAAGGGACTTACAAACAAGTGATTTTTACGAACTTGTTATACTCCTCAAATGGTCCTTCAATACCTGTTGAGGATAAAATATTTTCAACTGAATGTATTTTCTCTTGAAGTTGCTCTTATGTGGATACTAAGTGTAAATAACTTTGCAAAAGAACACAGAGCAGTAAAGACGTGAGGGGACAGAAGAGCATCAGTTCAAGGAGATCAGAGACATGTAGCACGATTACACAGCAGGGCCATGTTCAACCAACCAACCAATCAATCAACCAACCAACCAACCAACCAATCAACATGAGACACAATGATGCATTATGTGACAGTATTTCAAACAGCACCTTGTTTACACCTGTGTAGATACACAATGTAAGTTTATTATGTATTATTTTAATGTCATATAATGCGACAGCCTGCGAAAGATCCTGCTTTTGAGATTTGCCATTATTATTAATAGATAAAGTAAAATATAATCATTGGTTCCAGCTTCTCCAGTGTGGAGATTTTCTGTTTCATAGTTTTCTATAATGTTAAACTGAAAACAGGAGAAAACAAGACACCTCATTATGTAAACTTGTTTTATTTATTTTGCTATTCTACTATATAGACCAACAAAATATAATTTTTTGAAAAAGTAAATCGCGTTTACTTATTTAAAAAAGGCCCTAGGATGCAAAACAGACTGCATGAACAGAAGACTTGAGCTTTTTTTTTGGGTGTGAAAATTATTATTATACAGTTAAAAAAATATGATGCAACGTCAATATTGCTAAAAATAGATATTGACATCGTCATAGTTTCAGTGCCGGTTCAAAAGATAAGAAAGAGTCTCAATTAAATCATAAAAAGGTGTCAAAATGTAACAAACCGCATTAGTCTGAATTAATTTGCGTCTCTCGAATTAGAGGAATAAAAAAGTAACATATTTTAGCCTCCTAAACCTACAACTGTGAGGGCAGAAACACTATAATAATATAGTAATTTGATTCTAATTACTTTGAATCTATCATGGCTACTTGAGGTATCTACTGACTAGTTTTAATACCATGAGAAACAATTGCAAGGAAAACCAAAAAGCTCACATCGTCGAGTATGAAGACATTATGTTGTTTTGAGTTCACAGCAGTAACATTACTGGCGTTCCTGGTCATTTCAGATTGTGCACAGAAGAATAACGTGCGCAGGGGAATAAAAACAAATTAAAGTGGAGCAGGAACAAGGAAGTGAGAGAAGATCTAAAAAAAAGATACACGTCTTTTCCAGTTGCTTCATTTTTCAACCATGCCCACCCAGCCTCGCCATAGTCGACTCACCCAGGAGATATGATAGCTTACCTTACCCAGTATTTTCCGACCGTTCATGGCTGCGATTGTGGCAGTGGCATGTCTATACTCATAGAACTCCACAAAGCAGTACGGGTCATGACCTGCCGTCTGGAGGGGACGAGAAACATAAATATTACACACCATCATTTAAAGAAATATACAAAATGTATCCCTTGAAGGACAAGAGATTTACAGAGCAGATATGTATGCTGCAACAGACTATGTTGGACTTTAAAGTGCAGATCGGGCACATGAGAGAAAACGGCAACGGGTAAAAGCTACGTTTATAAACTTAAGCACTAACGAGCATTTCAATTATCCTGGAAACAGGAGTTTAGTTGGTTGGCATTAGGAGGATGTGGGCAAATCTCCAGATTCATGTACTTAAATAAAGATGAAACATAAATAACGTTGATCTTTGTTGTTATTTGAGAACTGCTCATAAATAAATATTTTATAGGGGTACGGGACAAGTAGAAAAACAATGTGGAACCCTGTAGAATAATCCTGGACTCTGGATGAATTGTTGTGGATGAACATCAGAAAAACTAAACCAGATCCCAAGGCTGGGGAGCTAAATGTTGATTCATGAATTCACAAAGGTTGTACAACACTTGTCCTTGGTTTGTACGGCCAACGGTGCCAGTTGTAATCCAAGCATCTTCTCAGGCACGAGAGGGGGGGTGGGGATGACACTCACATCTACTATCATTTTACAGCTCTTGCAGGGTCCAATCTGGCCAAACAACTCCAGGATGAGGGCCTCTGTCACGTCCCGGGACAGATTCCCCACATACCTACAACGGACAAGAGACAGACAGTTTAGTGATGTAGAAATGTGACATAGTGTACGGCACTTAAACCATGCTATATTATTATTTAAACTGGCGTGTGTGTAAATGCCAAAACCACACACACACGCACAATAAAAAAAAGAGATACCAGCACCAGGCAGTAATTCGATTTCAAATCCACCTTTAAGATTCAAGAAACTGCAAATGTCTCAAGACTGTTTCTGGCAAATGATTACGTGTAGTCTGCATTTAATAAAAACAAACATAAGAGAGCAACTAAAGACAGCTAACACCATTAAAATATTTGCTCCCCTGGCCTTTAAAATAGATTGAAGTGCATCTTGATTAAAATAAAAAAAATAAACAGCGTTTGCATTTGTTACTGTCTCACTGTGGTTACTGGTAACACAGCTATCTATTCTAATGGCTCGTTCCTGGGCCTGTGCAGTGATGCTTCCAGCGCAACAACGTTGTGGAGCTGACGGCTCACCAGACTCCGTAGAGAAAACACACCAGTCCAGGTTTCTCCTGCTCATCGTCACTCACTACCCGTGTAGAGCAGTCTCTCTCACATGGGGCTAATCCGTACAGGTCACCAATGAATTCGGCACAAACTAAAACACATTCAGCTCTATTCATTTCAATTAAAATCAAAATTGAGCGTGAACCGACGCGTTAATTTGAGCAATTTCTGGAATTAGTTAACGTTGGCTAGCATTCACGACTGAGGCGAATTTACCAGATGTTAGATCACTACAATGTGTTTAGTTATCATTAAGGCTATTAGCTTAAACACCTCATACAATTGTGGGATTAATAATAGAGTTAAATGTCCAAAATATCTCCGTTTTTAGGTGCGGAGTCCGGATAATACGCTGCATCTTAATGCTAACATAGCTAGCGGTTAGCTAGCGGTAACGCAGACCAACACACACTCACTTACAGGGTTTTAGGCTGGTCATCGTCCATTCTGTTTAACTTGCTGGCCGAGAACAAGTCGCAACCCTGAGAGAAAGTCCACGACTGTCTTTGGCAGCTGCCTGTAACACCGTCAAGTTGTTGTTATTGCGCAGTATGTGAACCGCTTAACCCGCCGCTGAGTGAACAATGGGGGCAGCCGACAAAGATGGCGGAGCGACCAGGAGCCGAGGCGGAACGCGCATGCGCGGCGATTCAGCCACAGACAACATCAAGTCATGTTACAAAATACTCCCATTTCTCTGTATTTTTACCCTTTTTTCTATTTTACACAAAGCATATGAGCAGCACTTTATTACATTGTTATCTTATATGTATTCATTTAATTATCTACTGTTATTTTCTTAATGTGTGTACTTTATTTTAACATTCTTTCTATTTCTTCTGCACTGTGCCATGTGTCACCATACCATTTAATCTCCATTAAGAATATTGTAAACGGAGACAAAAAAACAATACGTACGTTCTTCTACATGTGACTTTCCTTTACCCCTAAAATGCATTTAACCAGTTGCCAGAGAATAACATGCATTTTTTAAGCTGAATATATGTAACTCATACATGTAAAAGTATTATATTTACCATTATATAAGCACAGACAGTACAGATTTGGCTCCCTTTGAGGGCTCACTGCTGCATGCATATTTTTTATACACTGAAAAGCAATCCATGCAATTATTTCCACAATTCTGTAAATAATATTTGGAAGAAAAATCGCACTTTACCATCTAATGTTTGAAATGTAGTCTTTGCTGCCTCATGTGTCCCAGAGCTTCTTTCAAAGTACAGCATAGCAAGCTGAACTGTGTTTACATGTTATTTACAGGAGGTAACTTGTTTAAATCTTAATAATTCAATCTATATATTGATCCGTAAACACATGTACAAGTTGAAAAGTGGCACTAAGCGCACAGGCAAACCCAAATAGCAAAATTGACACTTTGAGACCTAAAATAAGATTAGAACATGTACATTTTATTGTATAATTTTATTATACATGACCGTGTCCCATCGGATTTACTTTAACTCCAGTGTAATATCTCATTTTTAAAAATCCTTCTAAAATATCTTAAAAAGCTTACAGTTAAATATTACCTCACTGTATATTGGAAAGAGCTCACATCATCACCAATAATACTATTCTCCCTTTCCTTCCTGCTGTAATGTGTTGGTGTGGTAGGTTCTTGGAGTATCACAAGCTTTAGAGTCATTTTTATTTTGTTACACATCTGAATAAAGATTTTGTTAAAAACATTAGCCCGTCCAGATGTGTAAAGTTAATCCAAACAGATCCATCATAGTGTTTATAAAATGTAATGCTTCTAAAACAACGAAAACTGATTTATTGTCACACCATGACATTTAAACTACAACTTAAACTTGTCGTTAATTATTTTTTAAATCAAGGACAAATCCATAAATTACATTTACCAGCAATTATCTATAAAATAAAACTCCCCCCAAAAAAGTCCAGTGGTTTCCCGTGTGTGTGCCCTGATGCCGTCACATGCTGCTCCGATGATAACAGTCCTGTGCAGCGTAGAAAAGTAAAAGACGCGCAGAGATGATCGAGCTTCTCCGCTCAGTCGCCCTCTCATCTTGGACAGACATTGTGGTCGGTGACCAGCTTCTCCATCCTCTTGATCTTGCGCTTGTTCTTGGGCATGGGTTTGTCGTACATGCCGTTCTTCAGGAGATGCTCCTTGCTGTGATGAACCTGAGCGCCGTGCTGCAGCTGGAAGGAGCACAAGGCTTTCAGGGGCCTCAGCAGAACCTGGACTCACAGAGGAGGAAGGGAAGAGTGGTAGAGATACATTTATTGATTTTACATCGCAACCTTTGTTTCAGTCAGTGAACTCAGGAAAAAAACATCAATGTACTGTATATATTTAGTAATATGGCTTTAGTGATTTCACACTTTTTGTCTGTCATTTTAAAGCTGCTAAAATTAATATATCAAATTACTACATGTGGTCGCTCGTAGTAATGAACCTGCAGAGATTTAATGGAGTTCCTCCCAGCTGCATTCAAATGAATGATTGTGTTGCTCCGTGTATTTGAGCAACTGTTTGCTAACAAGTTCACAAAGACGTGACACAATGATTTCACCAGGTCACCTCTTGGATGTCGTCGTTGTGCTCCAGGATGGACAGGGCGACAGCAGCGCATTCCAGCGTGGACAGACAGATGTTGGAGGGTTGTGTGCGGATCACGTACTGACTGGAAAGAGTCCTGTTGAGCTGCACCTGGGGAACCAAAAGCAGAGGTGATTAGTAGTGAAAGTGTTGCCTTCTCTCTTTGCTGACATATAATAGGCAATGGCTTTTAAAGATTAGGTTATAGTACTCATAATTGTAATCAAATTAAACCTCTTTAAAGTGACATCACAGCTATACACACACCTGTTTAGGCAGGTGGAAGAGGCTGTTTTTGAGGAACATGTTTTTGGCCTGGCTCCAGGTGCCGTCTATGATGATCACGTTATGTTTCACCGCTCCTACTTCCTGGTATTGCACCAACTCCTCCAGGTTCTGGGATTTGGGACCCGGGTACAGGATCAGCGTCCTGCTGTCCCGACACACCGCTGCCAGCTCTGGGTGCCTGAGAGGAAAAAGGACGGAAGTCAAAAACTAATTAGTGAAATCCGTGACAGTGGTGTTGTGAAATCAGTGCGCTCACTGGAAGTACAGCTTACTTTTCCTCATTGAACCTCCTTCCCACTATGACATTGCATTTTCCTTGTGGCAAACAAGCAGCAAGTAGCGGCACTGTGCGAAGAACTCTGCTCTCCTGAAAGTACACTAGAGGTTAGAATGGTGGATCATATCCATAAGCCTCTAATAAATAAATTAGCTGGCCTAATTGCATTTAATTTGACTGGTTTGGGTAAAAGTGTGGGACACACAAAGTTTGGCATTTGGCAAATAAAAACACAAAAAAACCCTTCATGTGAATTCAGATTATTTAAAATCGATTCATATCAACCTTGCAAATAACTCCCCACAATAAAGATATTTTAGTGCCTTTCATCAACCTAACAATATAATCTAAAAATGAAGGGTGCATGCATAACAAATATCAACAAAAAAATATATATACAAAATTCCCAAAATATAAACAACTGTAAGAACCATATAAATGTATGATTAGAGCCATAGCTCTGTATGCACAATAACACATCTGAATTATAGGTAATGGATATTTCAATACCCAGTATGAACAGGAATAATGATTATATAAAGGTGCACCTGGCTTTAAGTCAATGGTCTCTAGTTTTGAGCATGCATATCATATTTGACATGTGATAACTCACCTCTGCGGGATGCTGCACTACGTACAGACATGTGGACACCTCCAGGGGTTGTGGTGGTAGAAACGGACAGAGACACACCTTCTGAGGGCGACTACATGGGAGGAAAGTTGAAGACGTGAAGCTGAGATTGCCCTTTTACTTAAAGCATGCCAGTTACTTGAGGAGGAGAAGGATGTCTTTCCTGCCTGTCTGGTCCAACCAGACTAACTTGTTAGCTAGCTAGCATTAGCTTTCACTTGAATTCAGCTCACCGGCACCGTAAACACGTCGGTCTTCTCTCGCCGACCTCGACCGGGAGGGCAGCCAGGTCGCCAAACGCGTCGCAAAGTCCATCGTCCGTCGACGAGCTCTCGTCGGTGGCTGGTCCGTTTTCTTCAGAAGACACTGACGGGCAAAAGCCAGGGACATGGTCCATTGCGGAGTTAGCATAAAGCTAACTGATGCAAGTACTCATAACACAGCGCCAAGGAAGGGACTTGTAGCATAGAAATACACCAACTAGAAAAACCGTGAACCGGTTAAACCAGTTAGCTAATTATTTAAATAAAACGTAATTGTCTTAACACGGCTTGAGTGGTTTCTTACGACTCATTTATGTTTTAATTATATTATATGTATGTCGATAAAGCTTACTATAATCACCCCCAGTCAATTATTTTAGCAAAGCTAAAGTAGCAGCTAATGCTACATTCACAGCTACAGCTATGTTAGCTGTGCTAGCTTAGCTGTAAATGTCAGTTAGCTTTAAAATTGGGCACACATTTAAAAAATCCAAAATCTGAGAGTTGTCTTATTTAAGTTAAATTTATTATGTTAACACCTTAATTAAAAAATGTGTTTATTACATAGACTATGGTTTATTAGCTATGTGAATTAGCATATCACTTCTATTTACTGTAATTCTATGACCGTAATGCTAAGCTGTCAACTCACAGCTGCCACCTGTCGATGTGGAGGAAAGAAAAGGAGATTTAGAAAGTAATAAAATGGGGAAATGCTCATTTATAACACTGGATGTCGCTAGAGCATATTTAAACTGATGATGAACATGTCCCAAAAGCATTTTAACACAACCGTTGGTCTACCAAAACAAAGATAATAATCTTGTACTGCAGTTTTGCAGGTTTGCAATAATTGTTGTTATGGCGGTTTTGGAAAACATTAAGTTTAAGAATATGCACATGTTTGCACGTATTACACATGTTTTTTTTTTTTTTGACTGATTACAAGTGAGTTCAGACTCCTATATGAGTCGAGGTGTCAGGTTAACAGCCAGAGAGGCTTATTTATAGCTGAAGATCCGCACAAAAGTCACAGTGACACCAACACATGCACTCACACGTTTTTATTCACACTCGTGACCCAAACTTCTCCCTTCAAAAACGTTATGATTCATGCACCACCCGTTCACACCGCAGAGATTGGGTTATATATATATATATATATATATACTCTATATCCTCCTGGATATTTGATCAATGTAACTGTTTTAAATAAGATTTCGATTTTTAACTTCATGAAGTATGAGTACAGCCAGGTGCAAATGGGTGAAAATTGTAAAAACTATTTGGTGCTTTTAAGATATGAAGTTTAAAGAATTTCCCTCGGTTGATTGTCTGCTAATTCTACTGTGATTTTAAGACCTTAAATAATGACACATCAGCAAGGCTTTTGACAATAAACCTGTTGAAAACCCTTCAGCTCACCTAAAGTATTACACACTGTCCTTTGTCTTTAGCTGGTTCAGCTGAACTATCGCCTTGTTTCTCTGGATGAACCTCTGTTTTAGCCAATTCTGGTGACTTAATGTGTACTTCTTCTGGTTCAGTTTGTTTCGTGGCCACTTCGCTCTCACTTGTTTCCATTTCCTCGAACATTTCAGTGTCTCTGACAGCTTCTGCACTTTCAGTTTGTGGGGACTCCATTGCAGCCAAGGCGTTTTGAAGCAGAGCAGCGTTGGAGATGTGCGGCATCGTTTCCTCTCCGTCTCCCTCGTCGGCCGTCTCCGCTGGTGACGCGGTCTCCGCTGGTGACGCCGTCTCAGCTGGTGACGCCATCTCTTTCTCCTCCACCCTATGCTCCTTTCTACCAGCCTCTTCCTTCTCTTCCTTTTCCTGCATAGGCCTAATACCGTCAACCGGAGTCAAAGATGTGAGGTCCAGACATGCCTTAGGAGAGGATGTGGCCTTTCTCCTGGGAGGGGCAACTGGCCTCTGCGCTCCCGAATCTTGCTTCCACAATTCCTGATCCGTGCTGACGTCTTTCTCGTCCAGAGCTGCAGGACGATCGTCCGTACTTCCCCAGTCGGATTCCTCCGAGACAAACTCGAAGCTTGAGACGCTAAGTGGGTCCACTGGGATTTTGTTTTCTACCTTGACGGAGACGTTTTTGTTGGTGTTGGCTTTAATTTTTCTGGTTGTTTGGGGTTCATCCTCTTCGAGAGATCGAGGGAAAGGATCGACATCCAATGGAGAAGAGTTGTCACTGGACCTGAAGAAGTCTGTGATTTCCTCCTCGGAATTCGGCATCTCGTCTTCTTCAGGCGTGGAAAGCAAATAGCTAAAATCGTACAAATCTTGGACCAACACCCGAGGACCTTCCTCTGGGGATATGTCTTCGTCAGATGGCTCTACCTCCAGCAAAGGAGTCTCATATATGAGGACGAATTTCTCTAAATATCCCCGGGCCTCCCGGTCCGACTGCCTGCTGTGGAAGGACTTCTCCGACGTCACGCTTTCTGCATCCTCTTCAATTTTCCGACAGCCCACTGCCTCCTCGTACAGGTCGGTGTAAAGGAAAGCCATGGCTTTGGGCTCCTCCAGCAAAATTTGGTCGATAATTTTGGGAGGTCCGTCCGGTAGGAAGATCGGAGTCAGGACGTCCTCTTGGCTTCCAAACAAAGCGGAACCGCTGGGTTTTGAAGGGAACCTGGAGGGCACGCCACGTCCGTCGTCTTTGTCCAGAGGTTTCATGACGTAGCTGCCCGTACCGCCGTAGAACACTTCATCCAGAAGCTCGCTGGTGATTTCCACCAGACTCATTGTGTCCGACTTGTCATTATCCACAGTTGTTGTTGCGGCGGTGTTGTCATCTTCAGACTGAGCAGGGTTCTCGGTGTCCTGGTTCTCAGGGACAACCTCCGCCTCTTGCTCCACCTGTCCCTGTGCGGTCACAGCAGGACTTCCCGGAGCCTGGGCGTCAATCAGGGCGAACGCCTCGAAGTAGTCCACGTTGCCAGCAGCTCCTCTGCCCGCAGGCCTGGCCACCGGAGCGCCCGGTGGATCCATTACGTTTATGGAAGACGAGGGCTCGACCCGATCCCCTCTCGCTGCACCTGATCCTGTGAACACCAGCTCGTTATCGTGAGTCTCCACGCAGGCTTTAGGAACCAGGCTCTCCTCCAGATAAGAAAGGTTGTCCACCATGTCTTTGCTCTCCTCTTCATCCACAGTCACCAGTTTTTGAGGGACAACGATGTTGAGGATTTCAGAGCCCTCGGAGACTAAGCTGAAGAGCCGCTGCTCTTTATCCTGGGGATGGTCGCGCGCTTCCTCTTCGTCTCCTTTCTCGGGTTTCACATTCGGCTGCGAGACTTCTACCAACTCCGGCCTTCCCGACACGTTCTCAGAACTTTCCCCGAGGACCTCTCGTTGTCGTTCCGCTCTGCTCTTCTGATTGACCCTCTCTTTAGTCTTCTTCCGTCTTGAAATCATCTCCTCGTCCATGACAAAGATGATCTTCCCCGCTGGCACGGACCCGGGCGTGGCGAGGCTGAGATCCACGGTGGCGTTTCCAGCTTCGGACCCCCACGGCGTGGCGCAGCGGCTGGGGGTCGTCTCCCACGCGATCCCGCTGTCCTCGCCCTGCATCGTAACCATGGAGAAGGAGGAGTCCATCATCAGGCACTGCATCTTGGGTCGGACGTTGTCGTCGTGGACGGCCTCGCGTAGACTGAAGGCAGGGAAACAACACAGTGAGATAAGCAGCGTTGTTTTTTCTTCATGTGTATTGAAATTGAAGGTCACTCTGGTTTAATCATCAGATAACGGATTCAAATATATGTTTTCAAGCTTTTCAGTCAACCGGATGAAATAATATATTTGATTTCAGAACAGAGGACAGATTGTAAAGCCCCCTGAGGCACATTTGTGATATTGGGCTGTATGAATAAAATGTTATTGAAATGAGGATGTTCTTCTCACATTCACAGCCTTTCACACACTCAGCATACAAGCACAAGTTGCCAGTTGTATTCGGTACACCAAACTAAAACGAATGCAGTCGAATAACAGTCTTGCATCACTATTTTAGAGAGGTGTTGATCCATCTTAAGGATCATTTTGGAGGTGCTGTTGAACTGTATTAGATTTTACCGACAGATTTTTCTATATAATACAACACAATTCAACAGAACCACCTCCAACATGATCATGAAGTTCAATCAATGTCTCAAAAAATAAAAACATCACAACCTTCATTAAGGGAGGATTTATTCATATAGTCTGCATTTATTTGAGCTATAGGTGCACCTGACACCGAGCTAAAATGAATGCAGACTCATGCGAAAATAAATACATAATATAATAAAATAATAAATAAACTGGCGTCTGAGTATGTATGCACTGAAACACTCAGGTCAGTGGCACTAATGGAATATAATTCATACGGGAATGAATCCAGTTTATTTCTGTAAAATCAACTGTTGCCTCTGAGCAAATTTGGGATTTGTTCAAAGTGACACAGACCACTTTTAACATGAAGAAGTACTGATCTCCACCTGTTTCTAAGGGTCTCCACTTCATCGCTGGCCTCCAGGTCTTGTCCGGCGACATCTTCAGGTGTCATCGCTCTCATCTCAGAGTCCACATCCGCCCGCGACACGTCTTCCGTCAGCGTGTCCATTGTTGTAATGTCTGGATTAATCTGCTCTCGACCTCTCACCACAACTCAGCGCCGCTCTGTTGATCACATTGGAGGCCGGGCGTTCTCCAGCCAAGTCTTCTTGCTCAGCGTAATCTTGAAATAGAAAACTGGTCCTCCAGTGTTTCATCTGAAGCATTCGCAGCATGCCGGGAGGTCAATTTGTCATCTGTTGACACCGGCTGAGCCCTTGCGTTTGGCACATACAATAAATAGGTTCATCTGGGTTAATTAGTTGCTTGTTCAGATGAATTAGAACTCGAAACATGCATCAGCATGTAGAATGCTTCTGGGTTGGTTTCTTTAGCCAGGTCTAAATATAATGTTTTGCCGGTAGCTTATATCCAATGTCACGAGTCTGTTAAGTCTATCAGAAGCAGTTAAGTGTTCAGTTTGTTTTCTTAGTTATACGGGATCCAATAAATCACATGTTAGGCTTTGACAGTGAACGAGTGAGGAGAACAAAATGGCTAAACAGCACGTTTATAACCCCTTTATTCTAATAACACACATTTATGGGCGAATATACTGTGTTTATCTTCAGCGTTTTGTATTTAAAAATCAGCTTTATGTGACTCCACACGACGAGAGTCTCAACCTCGCACCTGTTGGTGTCTGTCTCGCAGTGTGACGGGGACACGACATGTGAACATGAAAGACTGGAGGAGTTGGGGAGGGTTTTACTTCACGTCAACAGGTTGTATCCGGGCAAAAGTTGTCCTCATGTGTAAACTGGCACACCGTCAGTCAATCATAAAAGCTAAAAATATACTGGTTTTGAACATGCACTTTCTTCTACAAATGTTTTAGCATATTCAGCTCATTTACTACAGATTACACTCAACGAGCAGCTAACAGTAACCAATTCAATTGCATTAGAGTGAAGCACCTGTTATCATCTGCAGATTGTCACTTTACTTCAATCACCAGATTTACGATAAGGACGTGTATCTTAGGGCTGCCACTAACAAGTGGTTTAATTATCAATTCACCAATTCATCGATAACTTGGGCCATAAAATGTCTTTGTCACAATAAAATTGGAAAGATTCAGGGTCTGTGCACTTCTATGACACAACTGTCCACAAGATGGCAATCATCAGTAGCAGATCATGTGTTTCTGTGTCACTGGTAACTGTATATACTCTCTATAACTGTCTGACATTGTAGTAAATTGAATATTATCGGGATTTGTATTGTTTGGGCAAAACAAATATATTTGATGATGTATCCTTGGGCTGTAGGATATTGGGATGGTGGTATGTGTCACTGTTATCTCGTCTTTTATAGGCCAAATAAGATGAATCTATAATACAATGATGATAAAGTGCAGCCCTAATAGGACAAATTGAATATTTGTCAACAGGACCAGATTCTATTCAACTGTTTTGGTTTATTTTGCTGAAAAGTAGTATTGAGATGATTGTTTGATAGCTGCATGACATTAAGTACTGTACTGGTACAACGTTGAGGTGTGACCCTCCTTTGATTTATATTCCCTGCAGACACGCCGGATGTTTTCCTTTCCAGAGATGACGTAATGACGTCAGTTTAATGAGCAGCGGAGAGGAGGACGTTCAATGAATGAGACGCGGGCTGATCGAGACCAGACAGGCGGGATGGTGAGAGGATGAACCGGTCGACGGAGCGTCGGGATCATACATTCAATCAAGCGAAAGATCAGATGGTGCATTAAATCAGCTGCTTTATGAGTGCACATACATCCTGTCCGATACGTCTCGGTTGTCGTTGACGTCGGTGAAGCGGAGCGTTTTCTCGGGAGGATGGTGATGTTCCATCCTGGAGGATGCACCGAGTGTTTTCTGTCTTTTCTCCAGAAACACCGGAGATGAAGCCCTCTCTTGAAGGAAGACGTCCACCGCCGCAAAGAGGCGTTAAAGAACTCTCTAATACCAGACCTGGTGGAGGGAATTGAATTGAATGGCACAGCGGACTGCAAGACAGAGCCAGCGACTGAAAGGCGATGATTGAACAGTCTGTTCTGGTGTATTTGTCCGGCTGAGGATCACCATCTCTACGCGACCAGTTCGTCCGAGCTCTACAACGTTAATCCTCGTTTGTAAGGAGTTTTATTGCGCTGACGGCGGCAACTACGAGTTCGCGGTTCTTCCTTCCTGCATCATGCACGCACAGACACGTTTGCTTCGGTGAACTCACCAACGAAAAATGCACAGAAGGGCGTAATACCAACGACAACACCGCCGCCGAGCTCCATGTCCGGACCGAGAACCGAACCGTGGCTCCGCCGGCCGTGAAGATCATTTCCGACTCAACTAAAGCCACCAAACATCCTGCAAAAATGGGGTATGTCAAGCTGCAGCTCTCGCTCTCCATGCCATGGGTGTGACTGACTTTGTTTTTGTAGATCAGAGCAGCCCCCCTTTTCAGCAGGGCACCAACAGCTGGAACAACTGGTAGCTTAGCCACCCATGGCTAACTGTATGAAGTACTCCTGTCATCTCATGTCAAATGTAAAATAAACTAAAATGCTTGTCCCTGTAGCAAGCTCTCTCCTGGTAGAAGTAGCTGTCCAGCATTATGTCTACTCAGCCTCCATACACTGACATTTTAGATTGGTGAAGCCAAAAGATTAGGCTGCAATGAAGCAGGCGACTGTTGGGAAAGTATCAGCACCGGTTGCTTCTTTGAGTGATTGAAAGACTGCAAGACATTACAGTTGTTCCTGTTTGTTCCATAAGGAAATATAGTTTAAAGGGTGTATAATACATTCATTTGCTGCCAAAGGGAAACCAAAGCTATGTCATTTCCCCACCAGACAGTGATGATGTCCCCTTGCACTTGGCTCTAATGCGTGCAGCTGGACCTGCAGATGTGTGGGCATTCTCCTGATCAAGAGCGACCTAGTTCTTGTTCCCGATGAAAGCAGATGATGTCGCATGTGATTGGTTTGGTGTCATATTGTGGTGGGGGTGGGGTGAGAACATCCTCTGTAATTCTCAAGGCCAATGGTCATAATCCACCCCAACAATCAATTCCTCAGACGCAGAAGGAGCGCATGTGTGCAGTTACCCCCATAACGAGCAAGCCAGCCAGCCTGAGCCGCTCCAGCGTGCTGGAGCTTCTGTTCACGTAGAAGGATTGTAAACGAGCTCAAGTTCAACCTGCCAGCAGCATGTGTCCACTGGGAACATAACACGTCGCTTTATGAAAGTCTTATACTGACACCTGCTCTGCACAGACTAGAAGCAACAGGACCTACTGCAGCGCTGGATGATTTACTCAGACAGCAGATCGTTCAGTGTGTTTGTTTGTGGTGTCGTTCAGTGCATCATGGCTTTGCAGATGTTCATTTTTTACCCTCAGTGAAGCAGACCTTTCTCTCCCAAAACAGCTTTTCTTTGCCTTTATGTTGAAGCGACAGTAGAGAGGTGAAGACGAGAGAGGAGGAATGACCTGCAGTCTGAACAAGAGACATTCATATTGAATTGTTGGCGTCTTGAGGCCCCTTCACTCTTACTTTACTCACGACAGATGAACGCTCTCTGAATCCAGCTCCTCAAATGTGAATATTTCTTATTCTGTGATTAAACTGAATACATTTGGATTTGTGACTGCAGGTCGGATAAAACAAAACACTTGAACATTGTGATGGGCTTTTTCCTGTTGCTATGAACGAACAGATCAACAGAGAAAATGAAGTGGAAATTAATCGACAATTAATTCATTATTTATAGCAATAATTGAACGTGCTTCTCAGCCAGTGTTGTGTGATTATGTAGCGTTATGCCAAATTTAGTTCGGTTGTGTTTTACTTTTACTTCCTTTATTGGTCTTATTATATCTTCCATGGAGGAGAAGTTATTTGAAAAGGAAACAGACTATCTGTAACCTTTCCTTTGACTTGCTATACACACACACACACACACACACACACACTCTTTTCTATCTGCCACTAAAAGGCTGTGAGCCCCGGTAAACAACATATGGGTGGAATTTTATTTTTAACAGGAGGTGTTACCCTGCCAAGCCCCTGCTGCCTGAGAGAGGTTAACCAGATGGGGACGCTGGGATCGGATTGGGCGAGAGAGCATGTAGTGTGTGTGTGTGTGTGTGTGTGTGTGTGTGTGTGTGTGTGTGTGTGTGTGTGTGTGTGTGTGTGTGTGTGTGTGTGTGTGTGTGTGTGTGTGTGTGTGTGTGTGTGTGTGTGTGTGTGTGTGAGAGAGAGAGAGAGACTGAATTCTGAACATTTTCTGGTTTTCTTGGTATTTTTATGACTATTTATCTTTAGACTTTTGACTTTAAAACAGAAAAAGCAACATGTCCGTTTGGACTGCGATGGGCCGTTTTTAACTTTCTTTTCAGACATTTCATGGACCAAACGATGAATCTGTTCATGAGGAAAATGAACTGATTCATCAATAAGAGCATAATATTCCATGTGTGCGAGCCACGTCACAGACAGATTCATGTTAAAATGAGCACTGAAACATCTCAAATGTGAGGATTTACTGCTCCTCTGAGTTTTAGGTCACAAACTGGGTTTTGGATTGTTGTTTGGACAGAAAAAGACATTTCTAAATCAGGAATATAAGATTCATTGACAAAGAAAGTTATCTATAATTGCAGTCCTACTTAAAAGTATGACACTGATGAGTATTTATTAATAAGGCCTCAGGATTCAGAGGACAACAGAGGGAACATTTAAAGTAAATTGGGATCATGTGACTAAACCCTTGAGTCAAACTGTGGCTTCAACACGACTGAATGTCCCGAGTGACTGATTTGCAACAGTCCTGATAAAGAACACGCTGTAGTTGGAGATAATCTGAACACATTCACTGATTTAGACACAGACACACTGCGCGTCTTTGTTTTCCTCCGGTATGCAAACACTGTGTGTGTGTGTGTGTGTGTGTGTGTGAGAGTGTGTGTGTGTGTGTGTGTGTGTGTTCTGCTGGATGGAGGTGGAGAAATGCTGATGTGATAACATCTGCTGTCAGATTCCTCTGTGAAAGCACTCGTCATTGAGACCTGAACGCCTCAGTACGGTTCATTGTGGAAAGGGATTATGGGCTAACAATCGACACACACACACGCACGCACATGCTCTCTCCCTTTTAGCTTCAACACATTTATCTTTTATGTTCCTTGTAGCAGGAAGGGAAAAAAATGACAAAGATAACAAATATATGCAAAATGAAAGTTGTATTAACACTGAACTCAACAGCAGTCAGATATTACTGTGTGCGTCTGTTCCCTGAAATACAGGCGGACATCTTTCAACTGATTTTCAATTCAATGCTGTTTACATTGAATTCACTGGAAGTCTGTAAATGTGAAACTAAATCGTCTCGGATTTAAACGACAAAGTATGAAAGAGTCCAAATATAAAAACAAGATACAAGCAATTAAAAAGGTGCAGAAACTGAATGCACACAGAGCCAGAACTGTGAACATTTCAGAGGCTTTTCCAGGGATCAGCTTGAAACATAAAACAGTTTTTAAAATCAGATTTTATTTAGATTTCTCCAAATATAAACAATCTGTATCACAAACACTTCCTGCATCAACAAAACGAAGACCAAGAAGCCTCAACACAAAGCCACACAACTGGAAAAACCAAAGAAAACATATTTACCCACATAAGCACAAGAGGCGGCGCTTTACACCAGCACGGAGCCAACGTCAGCTCGGTCCTGAGCTACAGGTGAAGTCTGAGAACTTAGCCGGAAAATCTCA
The DNA here is from genome assembly GCF_949748355.1 of Melanostigma gelatinosum. NCBI lineage: Eukaryota > Metazoa > Chordata > Actinopteri > Perciformes > Zoarcidae > Melanostigma > Melanostigma gelatinosum. Next base: position 2,806,507 of record NC_136651.1, on the reverse strand, counting down.
AGTTCACCGACTCAAAATGAGAAAACAGATTCCATCGACCCGTGTGTGGAAATACAGAACCCATTGTAACTGCACACATGCTCTCCTGTGTCTGAGGAATTGATTGTATATATATATATATATATATATATGTATATGTTTATGTATACACACAGTATATTCTTGCCTGCCTGTTCGAGCTGGTGGGAATCCCGTTATCACCGTCCCTCTGATTAACCGCGTCTATCTCTAAATAACATCTGCTGACTTAATTAACACACCGAGACGAGACGAGAGGATCCCAGAGAGGCTGGACCGTCTCTTTGTCCCCGAGGAGACGCTCCGCTTTCTCTGGAAGACCGGCAGAAAGACATCTTCGGACCAAATCTACATTAAATCCGTCCAGCGGCAAGATAAAGTTCCGTTAGCACGGCTTTGAATGCAGGACTTTTACTTGTAGTGGAGTATTTTCACAGCGTGGTTTCAGTACTTTTACTTAAGTAAAAGGATCTGGATCATAAACTGTCTATAAGAATGTAATTATTGTTCCACCGCTGCTCATGTTGAGGAGAAAGCCTTCAGTGCTGGTTGTGAAACTCACACGGTGGAGTCTTTTCGTTGTTTGGTCCTCTAAATACAACCAGGAGATGAAATAACGACACAGATGAAAAACACTGTCGTACTTTAATGAGCTGAATGAGCATCGGCCCTCTTCTTTATTTTTGACAGCAGTGTGTGAAAGAGGAACTCAATAGCCTGTTGTAGATTTGGGTATCAGCAATGGTCCTCAACACATGTCGAGAGGTCGCGATCGGCATCGCTGCTAGCAGGATGACGACGACGAAATGACTCAACGCTTGTTGGACGGATTTCCTTGGAGTCAAATTTGAATACATCGTTTTGTGTAGAGCACGTGATCATCGGGTCACAAATGATCATTTGTGAAGAACTATGGTTTGTGACATTCCCATCGGCCTCAGCTGCACTCTGTGTCGTGCTAAGTAGCAAACGTTAGCGCGCTAAGACGCTAAACTAAGAAGCTGAAGATGGCCGACTTTATTCATGTTAAACATGCTTTAGATTCTCAAAGGCCTGGTAGCGTGGCTCATTTTACCTGCTAACATTTAAATATTCCATTGATATTGGAATATAATGTTGCTGTGTGTGTCTGGACATGTCTGTCTCCTGCTTTAACGCTGCTCTGAGTCTGTTGTGCAGCGTTCACACCAGTTACCACCAGACTGCTGCGGCTTGTTTGGCCTCGAGCCCGGGAGATTTCCATCCACAGCGATAGTTTGGAATCCACAGCGTGCACAGGTGCTTCCAGCTCACCTTTGGCATCACTTCACACTTCACTAACTTCAGCACACCCGCCTCCAATAAGCGCTTCCTGAGATGCCAAACTGTTTACAATCAGCTCATTGAAACCATCAGGAATTATAAATGCTTGCTAGAAAAGGCTGTTTTCTGTGACTGTTATGCACCATGATACCGAGGCAAACTCCGTGAATGTGAAAACCTAAATGGCAATAAACCTGCCTCTGATCTTCTGACACATTTCTGCAGCAGAGTTCTAGCAGACGAAATATCATTCAGGTCGTCTGAATCGCAGCGTTATGATGGTTTTGTGTGACACTATTTTGTCCGGCTTTATTTTGAGCATAAATCATTTTTTAATGACTTCATTACCCGCCGGCTGCAAAGCTTCATTAACTCCAAGTGGCGGAGCGATCGTGGAATTATAACAATTTATTTGTGTTTTGGAACATTGCTGAAAATCGACATCATGAAGCACATTTTAATATTTTATTTTGTTGCTCGAGACATCCTTTATTTCATTTCTCTTCATTTCTTTTTTTGCAGATACATAGCGAACAGAGTTTGTGTACGATCTGTCCTCGTGTGTGCGTTTGTACACGGACGCACTTCAGCGTCACGGCCTAATGCGCGTGTTTCTTTGCGGCAGCAACGCGGCAGGCCGGTGAATTATGGATGTGATGGCATCTGGGAAGTTGTTTCTCTCACCTTCTCACCAGCGGAGCAGTGTTTAGATCTTTCATGTGGAGCTTTATTCACACGTTTTATTTTGCGTCTTCTAGCCACGTCAGCGATGCGGCTCCAGGAACGGCCCTTTGGTTCACACGTTCATGTTCTCCTGAGCCGTTAGCGTGGCTGCAGTTTGTTGTTGGTGTAACCAAAGCTTGTTGCTCCTGCTTAACCACAGAGTTGAGGCTACTGCCTAACCCCCCCCCCCCCCCCTCTGTTTCTTCCTGTGCACAGAGAGCAGCCCATCTTCAGTACCCGGGCCCACGTCTTCCAGATCGACCCATGCACCAAGAAGAACTGGGTTCCCACCAGTAAACATGCCGTCACTGTCTCCTACTTCTACGACAACACCAGGAATGTCTATCGAATCATCAGCCTGGATGGATCTAAGGTGTGTGTGTGTGTGTTGTTTCTACCCAGAGAGGTGTTGTCTGGCGCCAACACTACATTACATTCTGTCCATAACATCCCACCTCTGCTCAGCTCGTCTGGCTGTTTGCCTCGTCGTGGCCTCTGTGAGCTGAAGCAGTGGTCTGGTGGTATCTATGTGGCAGTGATTATTTTAGTCTTGAGAGAGGTGCAGGGGTGGAGTCAGCACAGTTATGTAAGAGCCTCTCTGGGTGACTAATGCTGTTGTTGAACCAGCAAGTTCTGCTGGAAATAGCAGCGATCGGGTGGGTTGGAGCTGGAGGACGTTATTATCCACACAAACAAGTCAAAGACAAAAAAAAAAGTCTTTTCAGCAGAGAAGAAGAAAACAAGCGAGAGAGATTGTTGAAAAAAAACTTCTAGAAGGAAGAAAACTTTTGTTTTGAACTTCTGAAATGAAATAAACAGAGAAATCCCGTCACTGACTGCACGTGGGTTTGGTTGTCCTGTTTTACCAGAATATGTTTTTTCCAAAGAAGTAAAAGTGATTTTTCAAGACAATAAAGAAAGAAAAAATAACAAATATATACTTTGTGTAGCATTTATGCTTTCTTATATTAATTGTCTCGCCTCACACTTCACCTCAAATTGATCTTGCAGTGATGTCACTGCGTCCCGGAGTACACCTGTACGTCACTGCAGCAAGGTGAGAATGGATTCAAGGTCCACTTACTGGCTTGTTCTGGAGCTTTCAACCCACGTTTCTTCAGCCGTTTCCTCAAGAGTGAAACGAGGAGCTCGAACGTGTGTGATTCAGTCAAAAGCTTCAGAGAAGCGAGTGACTGAAGAATACAGACGTCTTCATGGGACATTTGAAATCTCTCTCTTCACCCTCTGTGCTCGCCTCTCTGCCAGCGAGTCCTCGAGAACACGACAGTCAGGTCGACTCACTTCAGAACTCCTCATTCGCTGTTTCCTGTTTAAGCAAACAGTGGGACATCAAACCCACGTCTTTACACGACACACACACACACTTACACTTGTATTACCACCGCTTCTCCGTATAATCAAGACATCCAGCTGCTGTCGTCAAACCCTCCATTACGTCTGTTGCCTGAATCCACGAGGCGTTAACAAACTGTCTTAACTTGTCCTCAACAGGCCATCATCAACAGCACCATCAGCCCCAACATGACGTTCACCAAGACGTCGCAGAAGTTCGGCCAGTGGGCCGACAGCCGGGCGAACACCGTCTACGGCCTCGGCTTCTCGTCGGAGAGCAGCCTGGCCAAGGTGAGAGCCCCGGGACGCATTCATAGTAGAAGTGTGCACGCGCTCTCTCAGAAAACATGCATGTTGTTGTGGTTGAGCTGTATTAATTGCTGCTGTTGTTTCTAGTTTGCAGAGAAGTTTGCCGAGTTCAAGGAGGCGGCGCGGCTAGCGAAGGAGAAGTCTCAGGAGAAGATGGAGCTCAGCAGCTCTCCCTCTCAGGTGACTCACAACATCAGTGAAACGCAGCGATATTCAAACATTTAACTGAATGTAGAATACAACTATAAAATAGAACAAAGTGTTTCAGAAGAAGCACTGAACTAAAATGTGTTTTAAGAAGGAAGGAACCATACAGACTCAGTTCGGCTTAGCTTAGCTTAGCATAAAGACTGGCTCAAGCCTCAGATTTATCATACAGACATGAAACTCTCGGCATTAAAGGAAATGATCTGTTTTCCCTAAAAGGTTGAACTGTTGCTTCAACAAAATCTCCATGTGTTTGTGTTCTGCTAATATATATACGTTTCTGTTTACCGACGTGTGGAACCAGGAGTCGGCTCCAGGCGATCTGCTGTCACCGATGACCCCAGAGAGCATCAACGGCACAGACGATGAGAGAGTCCCACCGGCCACACCTCAGCACGCCGAGCCCAGAGCAGAGCCTTCCCACAATGCACTGCCCTTCTCACACAGGTAAGCCAGGTTAGCACAGAGCCGAGAGGAGAAGAGAATCTCACCATGTGACTTCCTGTTCTTTCCATTTGCATCCTGATGGTGAAACGATCACGTTCGGGAGCGTGTGCGAGACGCTCTGGAGTGCTGATTTAAAATGAAACTGGCACAGCGCGGCTCAGAGCGCTGCAGCTCGTGTCGATTCGTTCGCTCGTGTATTGTTAATGTGGTCCCCGGGCCTCTGGACAGCGTTACATTGAACCACTCCGCATGCTTCCTATTAATTCTAAAGCACTAAATGAGTGGAGATAGTTTTGTCCGCTGTGCTTCGGGGGACATTAATGCAGCAGAAGAACTTTAACGAGTTATAACCACGTAGAAATCTAACTTTTCTAAATGCTTTTCACATTCTTCTGCCAAATGTTAAAAGGAAAACTTCTGTATTTTTCAACCAGGACTATATTTTCCATGTTTTTTGTGTCCGAGTGACGAATGAAGACGACTCCTTTTAAAACCGGTCCAGTGTTGAAGGAGAAGACTGTAACCGGCTGTAACTTGCTTTTGTCCCCTGATTGTTGTTATAAGTGGAAGTTAATGACGGTGCCAGCTGGTGCCAATACATGACATCGCAGCCCTCTCGCTCATTACTGGACCAGTTTGCACTAAAACATGAGGAAACAAGCTCCAGGTTTAAATATACATGAGCTGCAGCCCTTCTAACGGTCTCCTCTTCACGTCCCAGTTCATCCAACATCAATAAGCACTGGGAGGCAGAGCTGGCGGCTCTTAAAGGGAACAACGCCAAGCTGACGACGGCTCTGCTCGAGTCCACGGCCAACGTCAAACAGTGGAAGCAACAGCTGGTGGCCTATCAGGAGGAAGCGAAGTGGCTACACAAACGGGTATCGCTGCAGTCATTAACATGATCTTGTTTAGTGATGAGTCAGCTTCGGCCCTGTGTTGATGGTTTATTTTGTATCCCAGGTGACGGAGATGGAGTGTGTGAGCGGCCAAACCACAGTGATCAAATCCCAAAAGACAGAACTCCACCAAACGATAGAGGAGCTGGAGTCGGCTCTGAGGGCCAAGGAGGAGGTACGAGTCTGTGTACTGAGGAGTGCTACACGTCTTATTTGAGCTTTAAGAAGTACTTTCTCTTTTTGGATTACTTCCAGGAGTTGGAGATTCTTAAAGAAGAGGTGCAGAGTGCCAACGAGTTTCACCCTCAAAAAGACTCCCTGACACGGAAGCTACAGGTGAGTGAACTACAGGTGCACCTGCAGCTCATTAGCATGTTGCTGCTGATGCTGCGTTCATGACATATTGGACAGTCTGTAAATATGAGCAGCTGAAACAAGGTGAATTTCTTTCATAATTCATTTACAAAAATTGTAAAAAAAAACGATGGAATCTATACATCCAACATGTGTCCAAAAGTGTAACGAATGTTAGAAATAAACATACGACGCGTTATCTACTTTAAACTATTCACATTTCTACAGCCTCTCCTCTCTGTGCGAAGTCTTACAGAATATTTGTCACGTGACTGTTGCTCTCAGTCAAATCAATCATGGCTTCTGCATAAATGAAAACATACGACAACTAGTCTGATGCACCAAATTCTGACGGGCATGTTATTTTTATTGTGTTGTTTTTAGGACACGGAGTCGATGAACCAGGCGTTGGAGGCCCGGCTGAGCGACCTGGAGCAGCGTCTGCAGAGCAACCAGCAGGAGAGGGAAGCCTTCCGCAAGAGCCTGCGCTCGCTGCTGGAGCTGCTGGACGGGAAGCTGTTCGAGCTGACGGAGCTGCGGGACGCGCTGGGGAAGCTCATCGAGAGCAGCTAGAGAGACCAACGCAGCCGCAGACGCAGCCAGAGAGACCAACGCAGACAGAGAGACCAACGCAGATGCAGCCGCAGCCAGAGAGACCAACGCAGACAGAGAGACCAACGCAGATGCAGCCGCAGCCAGAGAGACCAATGCAGCCAGAGAAACCAACGCAGACGCAGAGACCAACGCAGCCAGAGAGACCAACGCAGACGCAGCCACAGAGACAAACACAGCCGCAGACGCAGCCAGAGAGACCAACGCAGACGCAGCCAGAGAGACCAACGCAGCCAGAGAGTCCAACGCAGACGCAGCCACAGAGACCAACGCAGCCACAGACGCAGCCAGAGACCAACACACCCGCAGATGCAGCCAGAGAGACCAACGCAGACGCAGAAGCAGCCAGAGAGACCAACGCAGCCAGAGAGACCAACGCAGCCAGAGAGACCAACGCAGCCAGAGAGACCAACGCAGATGCAGCCGCAGCCAGAGAGACCAATGCAGCCGCAGCTCTGGAACATTCTTAACACGAGTTTCTTTAATATCATGCCGTTTGCGGGGACATTTTGTATTTAATGAATTAATTGAAGGAGAGCGGCGCTTTCTGTTTTTGGAGCTTGGCGTTGGTGCGTTGTGCAGTCACCTGGAGCCGGTGATTGTTCGCTTTTTTTTTTCTCTTTCTTTCATCGTCTGCCAAAAAGAACACTTGGGAGTCAGATGAGATGGACTCCAGCTTTTCCTACACTCGGATTCATTTGTATTCAGTTGAACTTTGGAGGTTTGAAGGCCGCTTCGAATGTTATGAAGAGACAAAGGTTCCTCCTGTGACTATAATCCACCGAGGGACTGCCAAAAAAATAACAAAAAAAAAGATGACCGGTGAGGACTCGTCTTATATTCTTATAAAATATGTGAGCAATACAAAAAAGGGAGCTTCAGAGGGTAAATAAACACTTTCCACTCTCACTTTCAGGTACTTTTACGCCTCTCTCGGATATGTTTGAACGACAAGCGAGATTTTATTCACGTTCTTTCTAAACTTTTTTTTTAAAGAATATAAATTCATAGTGCACTTGTAAAAATGGAGTTTGTGTGTATGAGTGAATCTCTCTCTCTCCTCTCATTTCTGTTGCGACTTGAAGTGCAAAGATTGAACCTTTTTTGATTTGTTGTTAATTTATTACTAACAGTTACTGAAGATGAAAGTTGTACACAAGCAGAGATCTTTATTTGCAGCTTGTTTTCACTTAATCTTAAATGTCTGGTACGTGGGTTGTCGAGGTAGATTTGTTTTTTGGAAAAACTGGCAATATTTTTGAACTATTTATGAAGATGAGAATATAAAGAAGGCAATTGCTGGTGGGATTTGCAGAGAATCTTTTTTTCCTTTTGCCAAATCACGTTTTCCTGTACAGATTTGAACCGTCGCCGACGTCGCCGCTGGTCCAGAGACTCACCAACGGTAGCGGACTAGCGCTCCTTTATTTTTTTGTGGGATTTACTATTGCCAAAAATTCAGCGCCGTTCAGAGGAATAAGTATACACACACCTGAAGAACACTATTTAAGGGCTTGTTGTTGGTTCGGGTACATTTGGGAGACTTGAAATGATTTTAGCGGTGTCTTTATCATGTTGAAAATTATGAATATTACAGCTTGAAAGGAAGAAAATAAAAAACATTTGAATAAACTTTTAAATGTTGATTATACCACATGCTTAAAAACACAAATTGTAATTTTGAGTTTATAGTAAAAGAGAACCAAATGCAACTTGTCGTGTCGTTCTTTCACAATCTGGGCTGCACATCGGTACTTTGAGTAAAAGTAGTAATACTACAGTGTAAAAATACTTTTACTGGCAAAATGTAGAGTAAAAAAGTACAAAAGTAACGGCATGAACATACACCAAAGGTCTGTGTCTATATCAATAATCATAATGTATTAGTTTATTCATATTTTGTGTTAATCTGCAAAGTGAAGAGTTATAGCTGTTAAACACATGATATAATCCATCTCTTAAATGTTTATAAACTACTTAATAATGGGGTTTAAAATAAGACACCGGAGAGTATTCTAAGACATGTTGGTGCTTCATTTTATTTTGAAAGGGAAATATAATCAGGATATAGAAAGCGGAGAGGAATGTCATGATAGGAAACAAAAAGAGCAACAAAAAGGAAAACTTTATAAAGTACATTTACATTTGTATGCTTTTAAAAATCATTTTAAAATATGAAGTTTCAATAAATACTTCAATACATTTAGGCATGCGGATATAATTTTACATTTCATTACAGTATTTTAATTCATAAAAATGAATTTTTTCTTCTGATTATTGCACTTACGTTGTGATGGGTTCGTCACATGCATAAGGTCGTAAAAGGTTCAACCAGTGTCGTATTCTGCACGTTTAAAAAACAGGTTTTTGTCAAAAGCACGATGGTTTAAGAAGCTCAAATTAAAATATAAAATAAGAGCAGTGTGATGGAGTTACTGCCACTGAGCTAATATCTGCTGCCAAGTTGTACTGTTACACATGATGTAAAAAATGTTAAATATCATTAAAGATCTCCGTGGATGGAAGAGAAGCACAGTTTGAGCCACGATGTCGTCGCACAGCATGCAACATGTTCAAGAGTCACGATGATTTTCTAACACTTAGCAACAGTTGCTCTCTTTAAACGGCAGCTGTTTAACTCCATTATGTTCACAGTGAACAGTTTGACACCTTTTGTTTTCCTTGCCGAGAGTTTTAAGGAGATTATTGACGCCACTGTCGCACGTCTGTGCGGGAAATGTGAAGACGATTAGCTTAGCTTAAACGGGGGGGGGAGGACAGCTAGCCTAGCTCTGTCGAAAGCTAACGGCTAACGACTCAAAACCTCACAAATGAACACGGTATATCGTGTGTTTAAACCAAAAGTGTAAAACTACAGTTTAGTGGTTTAATGGAGTATTATGCGTCCGATTTTTTACTATAATTAAACACAACACTCATTTAAACACTTTTCTTTGTTAGCAAACGCTTATGTACTCATACATCCGGCCAATACAGAGCAACGGTAGCTTCTTTTAGAGTCTGTTAACTCTTGTTTCTATTTTATTGGTCTGGTTAACAGCATTCAGTCGTCTTTTATCATGTTAAACAGACAAAAAATACAGGTTAATCAACGCTGGTAGGTGGTTTTTCTCATTTCAACAAAGCTAGGCTAGCAGTTCCCCCCTGTTTCCACTCTTTAAGCTAAGCTAAGCTAACCATCGGCTAGCTGTAGCTCAGACACGAGTGTATTTCTAACCTTCTCATCAACCTCTCGGCCTGAAATAAGATGAATTTCCACCCCAACAAAAGTCAAACTATTCCTGTTAAATGTAACCATCAGTGCATTACTTGTTAAATACAGGAGAGTACGGGTGAGATTCAGTTAAAGACAGGTTTGACACAGTTTAACACATAATAAAGACTGGTATAAAACACACACACACACACACACACACCACAACTCCATAAGTAAACAAGCTTGGAAAACGAATGTTTGAAGGCAGTGGAAGGAGAGAAGACTCTCGGGTTAATAAAATGACAGTACAAATAAATAAAACGATCACATGTGATGTAAATGTTGACCAGCAGAGGGCGATGAAGCCTCAGACTTCAGCTCGTTCCTGCAGACAGGCTTCAACATGCTGCAAGGAGAAGCTTCTACATCATGTATCCGAACCAGATATCCTGGAGTTTGTTACACACGTGTGTTTAAAGTATATAAATAGAGGGGGGGGGGAATCTGCAGGTTGTTTTCTCAAGTAATCGATTAACCGCTGAGTCTTTAAAATAGTGAAACATGCTCACAAAGAGACGTTTTCAAATGGCTTCTTTTGTCCCAATAAACAGAAAGTGACGTAAAACAGATAAAAGCAGCAAATCATCACATTTTAGGAGCTTCAACCGGAGAATCATTTCAGTTTCTGCTTTAGGGAAATCACAAGAACAATCGTTTAAATACTTTGTATTCTGCAGAATTGTTCCAGCAGAGTAGAGCTCCATTAAAAAAATATTCTTTTGTGTGTTTTTGGGTCTTGAATTGTGATTTAACGGTAATTAAATGTATGATAACGGGGGGCGATCGTACATACACACACACACACACACACACACACAGTCAAAATACTGACCCGGTCAAAATGGCGTCCTTGGATGCACAAGTCAACTTAATTTGTTATGAATATGCATCTGATAAAAACTACAGGTGTTTGTGAACCAGCTGAGCTTCTAACGGTCTGATCCTGTGTTGTTGGGTAAACAGTAAATCAGGTAGACGCTTTATTTGGACACAAGCGCTCACTTGTCAGCTACAGCGTGTTAAACTTTCAAAGTTCCGAACACGAATACGTAGATATTTATGGTTTTTTGTCACTCCTGTTATTAGAAAACCTGCTCTTGGTTTTGGAATTACATTTCCCATGATGCTTTGGGGGGGATGTAAACAGGAAGTGCGATGTCATGGAGTCAGTGAGTCACACTGTGGGAACCAATTTGAGCCCCATTTTTGGCAAATTGGCACCATTAAAAGCAGTGTCAGCACTTCCTGTTGTTTCCAGAACCGATGACGGAGATTGAAATGGACTTTGATGTCCTTCCCCTAAAATATGATGTCATTGTTTAGTCACATAAACCTCTATATGCAAGCTTTTTTAGAATATACCTATCATTTTTAAAGTGAAAATGCTAAAAACTAGCATGACTGATTTGCTAAGTACACAAATCAAAGCCAGTTTTTTACATTCTTCCCACTAGGATGATGAAATTAAAGTAGTAGTTTGACATTTTTGGGGAAATACACTTTGCCCATTTTGCTGAGACTGTCTGTATATGAAGCTACAGCCAGCAGCTCCATCTCCTAAAATGTCAAACGATTACTGCAAGGAAGGTGGGAATGATCCTCCTCTGCATACACGTTTCTATGCAGTGAAATATACAGTATAGATGGTTGTCGCCAATGTAAAAGTGTACAGCACACGTGTTCAGTGAACGCTTACTGTGTCGATGTAAGCGAGAGAAACGTAAAAAACGAAATACTCACTTCCTAAAACAAACCCATCACAGCAAGCTACAGTACGACTCTGACAAGTAGACGACATGATGAGAGGTCAGAGGTTGTATCCTCGCCGAGGACGCCACGGCAACGACTTAAAAAATAAGAAGATTAGTGGTCCATCTTTACAAACGACACACAGAAGTATGAATAAAAAACAACGACATACTTCTGAGCGGTTTTCTGATGTATAAAAAAGAAGAAAATCAAGTGTTTTTGTTCAAATTGTACCAAGCTACCTCCAGGTGAGTTAACCCCGGCTTGTCCGCTGGTTTCCTCTTCGTTTTGGCTCCACGTATCCATCAAAATAAAAACTTCCAAGAGCTAGTTTTCCCAGTCAGTGCACGGCAGGCCTTCGTCCTCCGACTCGGAATCCGGCGAGGCCTCTTTGATTCTCCTCAGGGCCTCGTGGATGCTGCGGGTGAGAGCGTCGGCCGAGTGGGTGAAGCTCCTGTGTTGGCGCTGCTGCTCCGGCCGGGTCCGCACCTTCTTCAGCCGGACGCCCTGCCGGATCTGAGCCAGGATGTTGTCGCCGTCGTCGTCCGGGTCCGGGGCCAGGACCCGCAGCTCGGCCTTCCTCAGGTGGAAACAGCCGCGTTTGAGGGACGCCAGCACCTCGTCCATGGGGGAGCTCGCTGCGGGAAACACACAAAGTCAGCCTCACGCACAAGGTAAAGACGTTTAAATACGGGATAATACGCAATTTAACACCTGTTTAAAGTATCACGGAAAACCAGTGGGGACGATAGAATTTTTTAACAATAATTCCGAATGTTGTAATTCATGAAAATAACAAAACCTGAACCTGGAAAAGCTGCAAGAAATGAATGTACGCATGCATGAAGAAGGTATGTTCACGATGAGATCGCCTCTCTATATAAAGCAGTTATTACTGTAATTAAACTTGAACCTTTTCCTTTGTTCTGACACACGTCAATAAAAGACTTCCCTCCTCACCTCTACTCCACTGAGACGAGTCCAGCGAGGCCGTCTTCTTCAGCTTCTTCCTCGCCGTCTGCAGCTGACTGCTGTCAAAGAAGCGAGGGGAAAACGGAGCCAGAGGCAGAGACGAAGATTCAGACTCGCATTCAAGACGCCGCACCGGGCTGGGGTTACCCTCCCTGCCCTCACCCTGCTGGTCCTCTGAGGGAGGAGGAGGTGGTGGAGGAGGAGGAGCACCCAGTGACAGCGGCAGCGAGAGGAAAGGAGGCGACGAGTCGAGGTTATCGAGTTGAACCGTAGGCAGAGAGACGCAGCTGTAGGCGTCAGGCGGAGGAGGAGCAGAGAGTTCTGGGAGATCGGAGATGCAGTCGGTCTGAACGCTGGCCGAGTGAGTGCCGTGCTGCTGGCCGGACCTCCTCCGGCCGGGAGGCTGACTCAGACGCAGCCGGCTGGACTTCAGGGTCACCTGGCCGGGATAACGCTGGTAACAAAAGATCAGACACACCGCGGTCAGTCACAGGTTGCAGGAGCTCTTCAGGAGGAGCTGGACATCAGTGGACGTCTGAGCTTCTCACCTGCTTCAGGCTGCGAAGTCGGTCCAGAGTCCTCTGCCTGTCCTGACTCACTCTGGCGTTGCTCTTGGCTTCGTCGTCTTCACCTCCCTTTACGGGGAAACAAGTTTGATTGTTTGGTGTCTCTTAGTGTGGTTCGCTAACGATGCAACTCGGACTAAACGCTTGCAAAGGAGGCTCTCCCCTACTTCTGTTCTTACCTTTCACAATAAAAGCCCTGGACAAACACACCAGAGGGAGCTCAAATTCAGCCAAAATGCTTATGAATTGCACACAGTGGTGTCTTACCTGTTGCAGGGTCTGTAGGGACACATGGCTGCCTTGTCGCTGTTGAATCTTTTGGTTGTGATTGACGATGCAGATTTCCTGTTGAAGAAAAACAAAAAGGAGATAAACTGACCCGTGCAGCTGTTCTGACACACTTCCACAGAGACATCTTCATCGTCGGCGCTTACCTTCTTGTTTTTGAGGTAGACCTTCTTGGCGGTGATGCGGCCCCGGCGGGCCTCGAGCTGCCTCGTCCTCTGCTGCAGGATGCTGATCTCTTCTTCTCTGAGGGGCGGCGGGGTCGCCGGGTCCTCGCCGCCCTTCATGGCGTCGGGACTCTCAAAGGCGTCGTAGTAAACGACCTCGTCCTGTCGCTCTGGTACAACATCAGAAGGGATTCAACCAAACGCAGGTATAAAACTGCTTCATCAGGTTCTTAAAGCACATCTCTGAACAGACTCTCACAACTCATGCAGCAGAATCAAAGCCTTAACTGTGAAGTATTCCTTTATTGTGTTTTAATGGTCCCTCATGAATTAATGTAATTACCTCACTCAACAAAGATCAGTCTTGGCTCTTAATATTTACTGCAAAGACGGACAGAATTGGGAAAGTAAGGCGTCTTGAGACTCATTTTTAGCGAATACAAAATGTGACATAACCACATATCGGCCAATATTTATTCTTAACATCAACACAAACATTTTGGAAGCCATAGATTTGTGGTGAGTATGTACTGAATGGCCTGTTTTACATTTGAATGACACATTTGTTCCACGGAGCTGGACTGCAGCCCTGAAAGATGCTCACCGGTCATTTGCCTGCGGAGACTCTGCAGCTGAGCGGTGAGCAGCAGCTCCTCACAGCGCAGCACCTCCGCCTGAATGTCGTACAGCTGCAGCTGCAGCTCGTAGTACAGCTCCTCCAGCTGGTCCAGGCGCAGCATGGCGTCCTCTCCGCCGTGCAGACTCTGCATCTAGAAACGCAGACGCACGGTTGTTGCATTACTCTCCTGAACCACAGAGCGGAGGGGGTCCGCCACAGGACGGGTGACTCTGCAGTACTTCCCGTCTGCGCACTTGTTTTTTAACATGCGTTCCTTTTTGAGCTACAACAGGTACTTCTTCATGCGTGTACACATGTACAGTACGCGTGTGACCCCTGCAATCATTCCCAGTGAGTCACTTCCACTGTTGTACAGCAGGATGTCTGAGCCGTGAGCTCATGTTTCGAACACGGACATTCTCTTACTTCTTTCTCAAAGTGTTCGTGTCCCTCGCTCTTGTTGCTGTCGAGTACATTTACTCAAGTACAAGTTGGAGGTACACGTTATAATTTATACTTCTACTTACTACATTTTGGAAGCCAATATTGTATTTTTTACTCATTTATTTGCCAACATTTGTACTTGCTTTGCAGATTCAGATTATTAATAAAATTATTATCAATAAATTGATGTATAATTACAGATTAAACTACCCAGCAGTATATTAAGTAGCTGCAACATTAAAGTGATGAACACATTAATGCAGCAATAATTATAATCCAGTAAAATAATATATATTATGAGCCCCTCTGCAGAATAAGGACTTCCAGTACTTTTAGTATGTGATGCCAATACTTTTACTTAAGTAAGACTTCTACAGAGTATTTGTACACCGTGGTACTGCTACCATCTGGAGTACTTCTTCCATCCCTGGTTATTGTGGCTTCTGAACAGACTCGCTGTGAGAACACAGCGTGATCTCAGCGGTGAACCTTCTCGCGAGCAGCGTCGGTGGACTTTACCTCCTCCTTCAGGCCGTGCTTCCTCTGCTCCAGGCAGATCTCCTTGGCCCTCATCAGCTGCAGGGTCTCTTTGGAGACGGAGTACTGCAGCCGCTCCATGCGCTCCACCGCCGACGCCGACTTGCCAAACTTCTTCTGGTCGGCGCGCATCCGCTCGTGCAAAGCTGCAACACGTATAACACTGCTGTCAAGAGATGGACCAGAGCTGCACTGTTTGAAGACGCCGCCGTCATATTTCATCACCATCTTCTACCGTCTTACAAACTGAGCCTGGAATCGACTCCTCGGAGAGTAATTCACAGATGAATCAAAGAACACAACTGTTAGTTTCAGCCCTTACATGGAAAACAAAGCAGTGTTTGGTGCACATGTGCTTTAACTGGAGGTCAGTGAAGCCTGTTCCTCGTCTAAACAGAAACATGTTGACGTGTTTCCGAGCGGTTCATAGCTGAGATTGTTTCAGGATTTAAATACTTCTGGAGGACTTGTAGACATCTCTTTGGTATGCAAGGTTGGAAACCTGAGACTGGGTCTGCTGGTTTTAAATCATCTCTACGTGGAGCGTCAGCTGCACTTTGTCATGGAGTAAACGCAGAACAAAGACAAAAGACTCTTCATAAAAACAGGAAAAGCCTCCTTTCACGCTCGCTCACCTTTCTGTGCCCGAGTCGTGGTTTCAAAGAACTTGACAGTCAGGTCCTGTATGGACAGAACGGCGGCGTGAGCCTTCTTCTGCCACTCCTCGTCCTCCTTCCTCAGGCCCTCCACTCGACGGGGCCCCAGGCGCTCCGTCTCCAGGGAGATCTGTGTGGGGGGGTCAAAGCAGGCCCTTAAACATCAACACACAACACAGTGCAGAGAGTACGGACACGTTGCCCCAACGTTATCACACACTATACACGTTTACTGCAACGTGACAAACGTTGATATTGTTGGTTCTGTTCCCCTCATATTATTATTCTATTCTTTGGTGGAGAATACACTTTGAAGCGGATGTAAACAGGAAGTGTTGTCATGGATTCAGTGAGGTCGCTGTGGACTTTTTATCGTCTGTATAACTGGCTCGACATGCACCGATACCAGCACCGAGAGACGTTCTGCAGCTATAAGGGGGCGTCGTCTTTTCTTGTGACTTCTGAGCAGATTTCTGGACCTTAATTTGTGGCGCACATTGAAATGTTCGCCTCGGAAAGTCACACTTCACCTACAACTGTGCATCATGTCCGAGTGCTCCGGTATCACTCTGTGGAGGAGTACTATGATGACACAAACAGGAAACTGGGCTTTAATGAGCTGCAGCAGAACAAACAACTAACCTCCTCACACAGCATCTTTGCCTCACGTCTCCCCCTGAAAACCTCTGGTTCAGCACACACCGTTCACCGCAGTGTTCAGTGTAATACCAGCACATGACAGCAGATGGCGGTGATACTGCTCGTGCATGTTTATGTGACACTAACCCAGTGTCCTGCTGGGACAATAAATAAATAAATAAATAAAGACAAAAACAAATCTCTGATAACAGAAAGAGAAAACGCCGAACACACCTCGGTAGGAGTTCATGTTACGAGGCACAACATCACATCACGTCAACCAGAGTTCACTGTTCACAGCTCGTCTCAGGCCATGTGGCAAAAGAGTGAGAAACAGGGGGAAGCAGTGCCACGTGGAGACCTGAACCCACCTCCAAGAGAAGACCACATGGAACAAAATGTACACAAGCGGGTTCACTTCCTCAGAGAGCCTCGTGTACGTCAAGGCATACACTAATATCTCAATGTAGAACAGATGTGTGTCCGCGAGCACACGCTGTGCTTTTTACAGTGCGCATGTGCGGAGTGGTTTTGGGGTGAAACCGGGAGGAGAGATTACGTCAGAGACCAGAAAGAAAAAGTCTGAAAGTTGGGAATGAGTCGAGTCGAGAAAAGAAAAAGAGAAAGAAAATATGATCTCAAGTCAGTGAGTGAGCTCATTGTTCAGGTGTCCGTTAACACAAAGCATACAGTAACCAAAGCACCAACACGAGAACACATCGGAGGAGAGCAGGCGCCAACATTAACACCAACAAAAGGCAGATCAGTCACACAGACACTAAAAGCAGCTGTTTACTTCATGTTGTTGACATGTTTATTTACAATGAAGGTACGGGAGCGTATTCAAACGCATGATTGTGATATAAGAATTACTTGAACCGCACTTAGTTCATTTAGGTCTTTTACGGACCTGCACATCCCGATCACCATTACACACAAGTCTGAACTGACTTAATGTAGATTTATGTAAAGGCTGCAGCACAAGGGGATGCATAGCGAGAGCGAGAGAGAGCCGTCTGTGAATACCAGTAAACAAACGACATAATTAAGTAGCACTTTAACACCTTGTATTTAAGTCAGCTCCCAACTTGTGTACAACTAAAACCAGACAGGACGCGACGGGGGAAGATGCCACCGTGAGTGACTTCCTTCAACGCCTGTTGGTGGTCGACAGCTGTGACAAAACACAGACGACCTCTCAAACTCTCTGAAAATAGACGCGAGGTCAGATCCGCCGTGCCGGGTTCACAGCGTGGATACGGTCACGGTGGAGCTTCATCTCGTCGGGTTAAAACAGTGAGAGACGCTAGTAGGCAGTGATTATCAGGCATCTGGATGGACATAACACCCGTGAGCTCCACATAAAGGTTTGCATGATGGCTCATGATAAGTCAGAAGAAAACAATGCGTCTGTGTATCCAGAGGCCGATACATCTCATCCAGCTGTGCCGCAGAGTTCTATTGTTGTCCAGAAGTGATTAAACACACATCAATGAGCCTCGCGGTTGCTCTGACTGACATGTTCCTTCATTAACATGAACACACGCGGTGGCTTGTTTTGACTCAGTCCCACATTCACCGTCCTGCTGCATGAAATACTCACGAGGATTAATCCGCCGCTGAAAGTAGTCCCCAACAAATGCACCGCGTTGTCCAAGTTTAAGTGACGTTCGCTAAAAGCTTTTGTGATTCTTTTGAAGAAATGAAACTATACATTTGTGAGATTGTTCAGTGGGACGTTTTGACACGTTTCGTCTTTTCATGGGATGTGTTGAGAAAGTTATCGCCAGGGATTCATGTAAACATCTGGATCCTTCTTACCTCTCCCTCATGAAACCTTTGTACTCATGATTACAGATGTCTGGATTCAGTCCGTTTTATCTGCTGTCATTTAACTTCACACATTAAAATACAGATTCATACGCAGTCTACTTGTAAACTGAATAGTTTGGGGTTTTTTTAACAGTTAGTCGCACAAAACAAGACATTTAAAGAAGTCAGCTTTGGCTTTAAAAAACTGTGACAAGCATGTTTCATTATTCAAGGAAATCATTTGATTAAATCAATAACCAGAGAGGTGTTTCTGTGAGACATGATGTATTTGACTAAGAACATTCAGGAACACGTTTTACTGAACGTGGTATTTACAGACGTGAGTAAAGTTTGACAGCCGGAGGAGTAGACACCCGTCGCCATGTCACAGTACGTCAGTAACTGGAGCTCACTGCGGTACAGACGTCTCTCAGACGCGTTACAGAGGAACCTCATTCTTAATTCATGGCTGACCTCTGACCCGCCAGGCAACCGGACACCGACCCGGCACCACCCCCAAAACACACAACACAGACACACAGCAGCGCTCCCTTCACCTAAAATACTCCACACCCTTTGTTGTGATTCACTCATTCATTCACGGCTGCTCGTCCTCTCTCTGACTCAGTGAAGCCAACGAGCTCAGAGAGGAGACAGAGTTCAATAACCTGCAACTGTTTTAATCATCGATTCGTTTTTAAAGCAACAATCTCAAGTTTCAGCTTCTCATTTGTGAGGATTCACTGCTTTTTCCTTGTATGTTATTATAATAATAATAATAATAATAATAATAATCTTTTCAGCACTTCTCTTATCAAAACAAAGTGATGTACATGTTGGAACCAGGACAGCAATAAAGCAAATAAAACACCACAATATTACAATGATGTGTGACGGTTTATGTGATCATAAACAGTAACTTTGGGTTTTATGTGTATAAATCAAGAATATAAAAGATTGCGATGAGCATCTTTCACTATTTTCTGACCTTTTACAGATCATACGATGAATTGGGAAAATAAGAGATCGCTCGAAGATTTAAATAATAGTTAGTTATCGCACCGATTCACTGTGAAACTCAACCTGTAGATGAATACAACTTCACGGCTAACAAACCCTTCATCACCCCTAACCTGTAAAACGTCTCCTCCACAGTCGAGTTCACTGTCGGCTTTCTAACGTCCGTTGCCACGTGTATTCAAGTCATTGGCGGCCTGCCCCTCCATCAATCAGCGTAGCAGGATGCAAACTGTATGTAAATGACAGTCACAATAAGCACAGAGGCTCTCCACGATCCCTTTAGGAGAAACCAACCGCCTCCGCCGGCATCGAGGACTCATTTGCATGCAGCTTTGTTTTCAGCCGTTGGATCGCCCCGAGGGGAGCAGCTGGTGGAGCCGGGAAACTTTTCCACCGCGGAGAGTTCGGAGTCTCCGTAAAGTGAGTCCGAAACGAGGGGCGTGTACACCTCAAGGCTTCAGGTCAACGAGATTTAGCTCCGTGTAAGACACACCTGACTTTCAGCCTCCATGTGCCACGCTCCCAAAATTCTGCACAACTACAGTTCCCATAATGCAACTCCAAGGATATATATCTTTCATCGGATGCTCCGTCCACTTCTTTAACAATCACGTGTCCAGAGAAAGAAGCTGGATCTCTAGGAAGGTTTGACATTACGGACCACTTTGACATTATATCGTATAGATTTGAGCTTTTTCATGCTAAATGACTCGTTTCTGAGCACATCTCTGGTGAAAACAAGATTCAAAGAGACGCTTCTGTGCGATTCTTTGTGGAGAAACTCAGTTTTATAGATTTGTCGATGACATCAACTAATCGATTAGTCGACAAAGAATTTATTTGGTCGAGGGAAATCCCTTTTTTTTTTGTCTTCTTTGTCGGTAAATTGAAGATTTTTGGTCGCACAAAACAAGCAATTTGAAGATGCATTGTTTTTATTGTCAGCAAACACCAAAGACGAGTTAGTCCGTCTCTAAACGGGTCACAAACTGTTTCATTCTTACAAAAGGATAAATAAATCTACAAAACAGCTGGTCGCTGCAGTTTTTAATCCTTTTTCACTCAAAAAGGAGGAAATAGTGCATTTGTCGAGGACTATTTTCAGCGGCGGATTAATCTACATGTGGAGCTCTAGTGAGTATTTGTGGCAACGTAAATACACCAAAGTGTGTGTTCAAGGAACATGTCACGCTGTGCAACAGTGAGGCTCATTGACTTTGATTATTGTTTTTAATAACCTGTTCACCACAATGGCACATCTTTGACACACTACTTCTTAGTAGATGCAGTCACTGATGTTTTGAGAGTTTCTTCATGTTGTTGACAGTAACCAGACTGATCCTTGAAGAAGAAATGCTTAATTTAGAGCAGCACCCGCCCAAGAACCCAAATACCATCATACTACCACACACACAATTCTTTTAAACGCCACATCAAAGTCCGACGTTGTGCTGGTGTTATTCTCGCGCTGTGAGAGTAGCTTGTTATCGTTGCCGCGCCACCACTGACTTTCTCCTCCGTTGTGTGTTTGTTCTTGGACTCCGCATTGAACGGACACACCTGGACACAGCGGGGTCACTTGAAGTAAACGCAACGAAAAACAACATGTACGTTACTTTCTGCTGACGTCATCACCTGTAAGTGACGACGCAGAATGATGAAGATCCACGTCCTGAATCTGTGTTTCTACTGCTCACTATGGAGCTCAAACTGTGCGGCAGAGACGTGAGGTGAAGGTACTGCGTGATGTGAGAGGGACAGCTGTCTGACAACAACAGGAAGTGGTTTAGTCCTAACTGAGTCGAGTGAACACACAGAGTGATCTCCGCTTCATTTCTGACGTGCATAAATCGGTTAAGAAATTCTAATGTCAGATCTGCAGCTCATGGAGGCGATTAAAGCACAGATTCCTGCTATCAGAGTCGGCATAGTGCTGCTCCACGGAGGCATAACTCAGTCAAATCAGAGCACGCAGGCATGACACGCGTGTGTGTGTGTGTCTTTCTGATGTGCATCGCAAATTAACATCCATAAATCTGCTCAGGAGTCACACTTAAGACCGCAGAACTTTATCTTTTCTTCAGTATCAAAGTAATCCAGCAATAGTTTGGTAGTAATTTGATGAAATGAAACATACTTAGTGTCTGAGGGAGTGCAGGGTGAGTCTGAAATCACTGTCCTGTTCAAAGAGTAACGTACGGTGTCTTTCAGTGGAAACAAATCTGTTCTCAGGTGGTTAATCATATATTGGGACATGTTTTAGGAAGACCTACGATAACACAAGGCATACATTAAAACGCCCACAGCTAATGCTAGCAGCAGTGAAGTGTTTCGTCAGAGGACGGTAGCTGATTCTGCTGTTGCATTTCAATGCCATCACATGCATTTGTGCATCAATGATTGAAATGTCTGCAACGTATTCCTGCAGGGCTGAATGAGTGCGAGTGTTAAGACTGAAGGGAGCTCTGTGAGACAGCGGAGACGAACCTGCGGGTTTTAAAACCTCTAATGAAGAGAAACAACTAATGAAGAGAAACAACACAAGCTGTGAGAGGAGAAGGAGTGTGCCGAGGCTGCAGAATTACCGAGCGGTTTAGTGGCTGCTGTGATAATACTCGTGCTGGTCGTTAAGCCTCTCTGGCTGATCCTCTGCCCTCCACACAGGCAAAGCTACGGACCGGCTACTACAACGTCTTCATCATCATCATCACACATATCCTCGGAAACTAATGTCATCGCTGTGGGCTTAGGAGGCTCAGTGGAGGACATTACCAGCACTAACCATTGCTTTTAAAACCACCAGAATAACACTGTAGCTGGTGGAGTAGAATGTAGCAGAGAGGCAGTCGTAGTGTGCTCCGGGACAGACCAGCTCGCCAACTACAGCTTAAATCAAGCCCCCAAAACAGATGGCATTTGTATCCGTGTGTGTGTGTGTGTGTGCATTACCTTAATCTGCTGTCTGCGCAACATTGCCAGCTCCCTCATGTCCCTGAAAGGCTGCAGCAGGTAGTGGTAGAGCTGAGTCGTGGCCTCCAGCAGCTCTCCGTACGCCTCGTCCTCCTCGGGGTACACCTGCAGCAGCTCCAGCATGCTGTCCGTGGCTCTGTGTTTGTCCAACACCTGGGACAAAACAAAGAAGAAAAAGATATAGAGATGGAAAGATGTGGCGGGGAAATGGCAGCAGAGATCCACCGCATGTTCCACTTGAATGTTAACGTTAAAGGCCGGTGGTGTTTTATCATTTTCATATCGTCAACAAATCCCATGAAAAGACCAAAACCAGCGATGTGTTCGTCTTTCTATTAATACCCTCTGACTGCCCTGCTCTGACTGCGGCTTTTGGCTCCTACTGAAGACGTATATCCAGAAAAGATAAAGAAAAGAGGCCCAAATATAGACATGTTTAGGCTAAACAATGTCCTCAAACAACAAGACTGTTTTAAGATAATCAATTCCTTGTTTCAGCGTTTCTTTAAAAGGAAAATGCCAAAAGTTCACTGGCTCCAGGTTCTAAAATGTCGATCAGCAGAATTGTCCTTAAAACATTGAGGAAAATTAAAGACTTTTGACATATTACCAGCAAACATTGTCAGATGACCAACACAGGAGCCTATTTAATAGGGTTACTTATGAAGAAGAGTGATGCTGGCTTCGATAATAAGTGGATTTGATTGTGTAGTGCATCTACTTCATGACTACAATGAGTCCTAAACCAAAGTAAACAAACCAAACCCATGAAAGTGAGAGATCAGAGGAGGAGAGTCTTTGTGTGTGTGTGTGTGTGTGTGTGGTCTGTAATGACACCATTATATTGCCTGAGTGGAGCACAATGAGAAGAAATTGGCCCCAACTGTTGCTGATTGGTACCATATGTCCTGCTCTCCACAGACCGCTCATTGTTCCTGAGATAGCCGCTATCAGAGCCGCTATCGTACACACAAACACAATCCACGTCCCGGCTCTGAAGAGACCAGCACAGCTGCGATTCACACGGGACACAATACGTCTCCTTCACTTGCGCCTCAGATAAACATTGAAATGTGCCACTGCCCAATATTTGGTCCTGAGCGCTGGATGAAGTGCTCTTCTCTCTGCGAGGAGCGACGGATATGAATGGAGACTCTTACATTTACTCCAGGCTGCTGAGGAGACACACTGAGCGATTCAGCTGGAAACACTGCTGCCACTGTTTACCTTGGGCCTGCGTTACCATGGTAACCACCGGCCGACCCCCCCCCTCTGCAGTCGCCGCTCGCCAGGAAGCCCCCCCCCCCCGGGCTAAATGAGCAGAGTCCTGCCTGGACACGAGCTCCGCAAAACTATGAAGTCTTACAATTTATTCAGGTGAAACTTTGACAGGTACAAATTTAAAAAATCTGGATTTTATTTGACTACTTCCTTCTACTTCCAGTTCTGGCATCAAAATGAATGTTTCCAAGCAAACTGTAATTAAAAAGTGTCTGAGCTACAGCGGTGAGTGCAACACTAAATGTACTTATTTAAAAGACTTCATTATACGACACATGGTCGTGTACACAGAGTACGTAATTAAAGCCGTGATATGAGCTGCAGTACAGACACTTGAGCCCCGTCATCAGGACCAGCTCTTCCAGTTCATCTGCACTAGATGTGCTCGGTCTAGCTGGGGGACTTGTAATTGAAGTATCTCACAGGAAGAAGCAGACACTCTGTTCAATGGCTCTCTGAATGAACCGAATGCTATTTTGGAGACATGAATTCCAAAAGGGGAATCACTGTTATCTTACGAAACTCAATAGCAAAGTTCTTTGCGGCGCTGTGACCGACAGAACAAAGTGGGTTAAATCTTCACCGTGTTCAAAGCTCTTCCTCAAGAGGACTCGCGGTTCCAGCAGACGCCGGGTCAAAAAGGTAACGCGCACCTCGCACACAATATTACGTCTTTCAGCTCAGAGACAAATAAATGTGTTCGTGGTTTACACAGAATAAAAGAACGGCCGGCACACCCCAACGAGAATCGTGCGATGTAAACAAACTGAAGCTGAAACGTTGTGCCACAAAGCCACAGCACGGCAGGCTGATCCATCGCTCAGAGAACATATTCAGACTTCTGTGTAATGAGGCTCCATTCAAACGTATCTGTTGTCTTGCCATGTGTCTGGTTGACTGTAGGCGAGCCGACGTCTGTTTAACAACAGACTTCAGATGAGGAAAAACCACAAGTCCCCGGTCAACGATTGACAAGAAACATGGCCGACATCTGTGGACGGTCTTTGTGCATATTTGACCCAGTTATCAGCACCAACAGGGCGGATAAAACGCACAACAGTGATCCTCCATCTGCTCCATACACACCGAACGCTCTCCTTGTGCTTTTCCCTGATCACATAATATTATAATCCAAGTCTGCATGGTGTTGTGATGAGGTATACGGTATATTAACTGAAGGTGAAACTGTCATCGTCTCTCCATCTTCCTGAACATCATATCATTGAATCCAGACTACAGACGTTTCAGTGGCGGTCACACTGTTGATTATATCACCTAATAATAACCTCAGTCGAGATGCATTTAGAATGGACTTAGTGGAAAACGGAAACGCGTGCGATGCACTCAACCTTTCCTGTACTAAATACTAAATACTCCCTCTGTTGTCTCAGAGAGGCTAATCTTGAGGCTGTTTCTAATGTGTTCTTCTATAGTGGGACAAAATAAGACAAAAATACACTTCAAACGTGTGATTGTCTCACAATACAAGGACATTGCGTTCTGTGTTGTCTGCAACTAACAATTATTTCTCATTATTGATTAATCTGCCGGTTGTTTTCTAGATTAAATCGACTAATGTTTTAGCCCCAAAAATATCAGAACATAGTAATTATCGTCACTATTTCCCAGAGCCCATGTTGACGTCTTTAAGTTGCTCGTTTTGTCAAACTAACAGTCCAAAACTGTTTGTGATAAACTGAAGGATGAAGTGTTTCCTTTATGTGTTGATGTTGAATGTTTGTGATAAACTAAAGGATGAAGTGTTCCTTTATGTGTTGATGATGAATGTTTGTGATAATCTGAAGGATGAAGTGTTCCTTTATGTGTTGATGTTGAATGTTTGTGATAAACTAAAGGATGAAGTGTTCCTTTATGTGTTGATGATGAATGTTTGTGATAAACTGAAGGATGAAGCGTTTCATTTATGTGTTGATGAATGTTTATGATAAACTGAAGGATGAAGTGTTTCCTTTATGTGTTGATGATGTTGTGTTTGTGATAAACTGAAGGATGAAGTGTTCCTTTATGTGTTGATGTTGTGTTTGTGATAAACTGAAGGATGAAGTGTTCCTTTATGTGTTGATGTTGTGTTTGTGATAAACTGAAGGATGAAGTGTTCCTTTATGTGTTGATGTTGTGTTTGTGATAAACTGAAGGATGAAGTGTTCCTTGATGTGTTGATGATGAATGTTTGTGATAAACTGAAGGATGAAGTGTTTCCTTTATGTGTTGATGATGTTGTGTTTGTGATAAACTGAAGGATGAAGTGTTCCTTTATGTGTTGATGTTGTGTTTGTGATAAACTGAAGGATGAAGTGTTCCTTGATGTGTTGATGATGAATGTTTGTGATAAACTGAAGGATGAAGTGTTCCTTTATGTGTTGATGTTGAATGTTTGTGATAAACTGAAGGATGAAGTGTTTCTTTATGTGTTGATGTTGAATGTTTGTGATAAACTGAAGGATGAAGTGTTTCCTTTATGTGTTGATGTTGAATGTTTGTGATAAACTGAAGGATGAAGTGTTCATTTATGTGTTGATGATGAATGTTTGTGATAAACTGAAGGATGAAGTGTTCATTTATGTGTTGATGTTGAATGTTTGTGATAAACTGAAGGATGAAGTGTTCATTTATGTGTTGCTGAAGAATGTTTGTGATAAACTGAAGGATGAAGTGTTCATTTATGTGTTGATGATGAATGTTTGTGATAAACTGAAGGATGAAGTGTTTCTTTATGTGTTGATGATGAATGTTTGTGATAAACTGAAGGATGAAGTGTTCCTTGATGTGTTGATGTTGAATGTTTGTGATAAACTGAAGGATGAAGTGTTCCTTGATGTGTTGATGTTGAATGTTTGTGATAAACTGAAGGATGAAGTGTTCCTTTATGTGTTGATGATGAATGTTTGTGATAAACTGAAGGATGAAGTGTTCCTTTATGTGTTGATGATGAATGTTTGTGATAAACTGAAGGATGAAGTGTTTCTTTATGTGTTGATGATGAATGTTTGTGATAAACTGAAGGATGAAGTGTTCCTTTATGTGTTGATGATGAATGTTTGTGATAAACTGAAGGATGAAGTGTTCCTTGATGTGTTGATGATGAATGTTTGTGATAAACTGAAGGATGAAGTGTTCCTTTATGTGTTGATGATGAATGTTTATGATAAACTGAAGGATGCATGAGAACATATGTTATCTTCCAACACGTTTTTCAGCAGCCTGGACTTAAACAATCCCAACAGCTGTGACCGGTGACACATCATTCCTCTAACTCCACCCCCAGTTGTTCTCCTATTCTTTTCTTTTTTATTCTATTAGACTCCCATTAAAATGTTCAGCCCACTAGAGTGTGATGTCTGGCCAGACCAGCTCATATTACAAGGCCTGTGAACGTGCAGCAACAGATGGTAGATCACAAAAGGAAGAGGAGGAGAATAGGCAGACCATGGGGGACAGACTTATGTTCTTTTGCTGCAGTTGTCCTTAAAAAATACCTTCTGGTGTAATCTACATCTGATTTTAAAGCTGTAAAAATGTGCTTTTACAAACACCAAGTACCAAAAGATATATCACACCTACATCTCATTCAAACTCGATGAAAACACAAGTTAATTCACCTCTTGCATGCCTCTCTTGGCCCTCCCCAGAGCATCTTCGTAGCCTTTCTGCCTCAGCTCGCTCAGGCTCTCGTAGTACTCCTCCGTGTCCTCGCTCTCGGAGAACAGCACCTCCATGAGGATCTTCCAGCCGCAGGTGTCCAGCGCATGACCCAGGTACACCTGCAGCTGGTAGCACAGGGCCGTGTCCGTCTCCCGCTGGGACACCGACGGGGCGCCGAACAGCACCGACCACACGCCGGACTGCTCCTCGGGAAAGGAGGGCAAACACGGCTCCAAGTCCGAGTTGACTGCGCACAGCTGCAGGTGAGCGGCCCGCAGGTCCTGGAAGGAGAACAGACCGGCCCAGCTGAAGTCCTCGCGGCCGCTGACGTCACAGTCACCGTCGTCTGAGTCTGCATCATCCGGAGAGACCGGGACCTCCACGTGGTCCAATATCTCGATATCTATCACTTTGGGTGTCACGATGTCCCACGACGCTAACGTGGGGCTGACGCACTCGGGCGTTTTTGAACCACCGGGTTTTAAAGTGTCTTTGTCCCCAATAATAGTCTTTGTTGTGGACTCCGAGTGCGGTCTAACTTTACCCGCTTGGCAGACTTCATCTTTATTACTTTTCGTGTGTTGTTCCGCCACGGCGGAGGCACCGCGCGGAGGATGCGTAACGCGTAAAGCCTCATCGAGGAGGAGAAAAGTAGTCCGTCTCTGGACGGTCCTGTTGTGGCAGGTTATGGCGAACTTTGCCTCGACCACGTTCCAGGCCACGATGAAGCTAAATTTGTGCCTCTCTTTTTCGTCGAAGACTCTCGGTCGCACGGACACCCACTCGGACTCCAAGTTATCCTCCATCGTGAATGACATCTCATCCAGCCAGTTAAGAAAAAAAGATGAATGCAGAATCTGACGTCGACGCTAACGGCTACTGCTAAACTAAGATGTGGTGCAGGTGAAGCGGATCGACCGACGAGCTAAATTAAGAGGCGAGACAAAGAAGGTCCGGCTTTGTTTACCCGTTGCCAGCTGCGCGCGAGCTGGAGAAGACGCAGCGAACGTCGTCGGTCGGATTTGGGATCCAGACATTAAAGACGTTCACGCGCTCGGACACGACGGTGGAAAGTCTGCTCCATAATGTCGGTTGTTGTCATCGTTGACACCTGGCCTCGCGCTCAGCTGTGATAAAAAACGCTGACTGTTGTATGTGTGTGTGTGTCGCTCTTTGTCCGCGAGCAGACAATGCGGTCGCGCGGAGCGCTCGAGCTCTCTTTATGTGTGTGCGCTTCTGTTTACAAGCAGTCAAAGGTGCGTGTTGTCAAATCCGGGGAGGGATTTAACTGGTGCACCCCCCCCCCCCCCCCCCACAATGATGCGTTCGCGCTCCATGATGAGATTAGGAAATGCCAGCACCCAGAAATAATCTGCTCCCAGTTAAATGTATTTGCACAAAATTCTACTTTACAGTATAATTTTTAGAATGTGCATTTAATATTGTAATTATGTGATATAAAAGTATTTTCTTTGCTGTTTCTCTTTTTTTGCTCAAAACTGCTGTTTCTATATATCTTACAAAAAGTAAAAGACATATATATGTATATATTATGTTACTGAATTATATTTAGTATGCATTAATGTGAACATTATTTTAATATTGCATCTGGTAAAGGTGTGGCTTAGATTTCACTTGATATACTACCAGGTAGCTTGTGACTTTCACCAAGGGATCAATGAAGTCTTATTTCCATCTTTAACATATCAATTATTGGTTGATTCGATTTTTAAAATATAAACATGAATCTCCAAAGTACCCCTAGTGTACATATATTTATATAAAGAATAGACAGGACTCGGTGTATGTATGAATATATTCATGAAATAAAATGTCTGTAAATTGTAAACAATACAAATACTACAAATTAATAAATACTAAATGGATATACATGGGTTGGATGACTATGTACATGATGTACACGTAAAGATGTTTGTATAGGCTTACTATATTTAAAGTGTGTAAGATCTATATTTGACATTGACCGATGATGTACATAATAAAAAATGTGCACACGACTGTACAATTGTAATCTATAAAGGCAACAGTGAATAATTGAGTGTTTAATATTTTGAGTAAATAATATACTTTAATGTTAAAATACAGTTATTAATGCAGATACTTTTTTAGACATGTTTCAGGCTTGTAAGAGAACGATCACTATTGAAGCATGAAGAGGAAGCACATTTTTCCCATGCAACTTGAAGGCATCACAGTACCTTTAACAGTTTATTAAACAAAGCGAAATGCAAATGCTTACAATACATCCGCATTCATTTGTTTTCTTCTTCTATGATTTAATGTTTTTAATTTAAATAGTTTTCCTCAATTCTCCCTTAGTCTTCTATAAATCGTTTTCTCTCTCTGTCTCTGTTCACTGCAGACGTGCACGAGGAGCATAAACATCTGCACGTGGGCAAATCCATGACGCAAGCTCGCAGAGCACGTGACGACTGCTGGATGCTGTACGGCAAGTGAAGTAGGACAAAGGAAAGTCGCTTATAAACAAACGAGAGATGGCGGTTTCAAAATACAAAATCTATGAAATCCAACCGGAAATTATATTTAAAGAAATACATCGCTATTAATTCCTCTTCATTTGTACTTGATGGTGAAACAATCCCACACTTGTTATATTACATTATATATCTCTCCAGATAACATTTCTGCTCTACATTTACCTTTAACCCCTGACATATTCTACTCGAACATATCCAGTATAGGTTGGTCCTGACAGGATTTTCTTTACAAAGTATGACAAATCAGAAAAGCTGCCGTTTTCTCCAGACGTATGTCTGCAGAGCCGTGCATGAGTTCTTGAGGATGGTTAGTCAGCGCACTCGTATGTCAGTACAACATGTACATGCAAGACCACATCCTAGTATTTCCACATCACTGTGCAGACAAACACAGGAAATCACAAGTCCCTTTGGACGTCCAGTTTACACACACACACCTTTGTTAAATGTTCTCTGGTTTAAAAATAGGAGCACTTACCAACGTCTGTAGATAAGTTGTTAAAAAAACCTATCTTGATGAAAAACAGTTTAGTCTCTCCTATTATTCTTTGAGTTTTCATCCACTAGATGGCAGCAGCAGTTTTGTGTCCCATTTATCACCTTCTTAGCTCCTGGTGCCATGATTATTGCAGCAGTGTTCAGAAAGATCTTGTGCAGACGGTGCCCGATGTCACTCAATAGGAACCGCCTGTCTCTTGCACAGCTCATCTTTTCGGCAGTATTGCATAAGATAACTTATTGTTCATGAGACTCGTGCTCTACATACACAACAGAAGAATTAAAAATCTTTAAATGAAGAATTTACCGTCCATGCCCTGCAGCTTTAAAGTCAGTTAATTCAGGTGTGACGCAACGCCAACCACAAAAGGCACGATATAGCTCAGCACTTAGTTACTTTCCACCACTGCATCTATAAACCACAACTTGGACATCATGAAAACTCAGATTCAGTTGAAACTTTATGTTTTCTACTTCTTTGAAGCTATCCAGTTTAAAAAAAAATAAATAAAAAAAAACCAGAACTCACACATGCTGATTTTGTCCAATTATACATTTATTGCTACACATCATTCAATATTGTGAAAGAACACATGAGGCACATTTGGAGTGTTGAGGCATTACTTTAAGTGCGTGCACGGTGGCTGCGTGCATGTTTTTGCAGTAATTCACAGTTAATATTTTTGAACGGGCACTGATTCTCGCTTTAAACTGGAAAGCTAATTTAAAGCTCTACCATATGACGCCAGTCTTCTACATACAGTGAACAAAGGTCCCAGAAAGAACGTTTCAATCTTTTTGGTTTCTAAACTTCAGGGACTGTGTGAATACGCCTTCTCTCGCCTTCACTGGTTTTTGTTGGCCTTGTCAAAGAGGGCCTTCAACTGCTCCTGGGATGTGGCCTCCTTCTGCTGCATCAGGTCAGCGTGGCCTTTGGTGACCCCCCAACTATCGGGCGTGGCCATCGAGGGGCACAAGGGACGGCCGGACGCGGGCTTCAGCTTCTCCCAGTAGTCACGGCGGGCCCTGCAGAGAGGAAAACCTTTAACGCCAACCAGACTGGAGGCATTTTGAGAGAAAGCGTGAGGTTAAAAGAAAGAAGTCTCTCCAGTACCTGGCTCTGACCCAAGGCTTCGTGTGCATCTCCAGACCACTGCCCCAGTCGCCGTGCTTCTCAGAGCCAGCAGGCAGGAAGCCCCTCTCAGGCGCCAGCTCCTCAGCCAGGGCCCGGATGTGATAGGGCTCGAATCCACAGCAGCCCCCGATGTAGCGGATGCCAACAGCGTACGCCTCCCGGGCGTAGTGCTGCATGTCCCATCTGGTCAGGATCCTCGGCTCCAGACCTGTGGGAGGAAACACGGTTGTACGTTATCTTTGTTTGGGTTGAGACGTTGAGAAGCAGCGGTTTGATAGTGTGTGTATTTACTGAAAGGGAACTCCGGCAGATCAATGAAACCCTGGCAGTTGCAGTCAGGAGTGTGGAACGCCAGCGGCTGGCTCATGTAGTGAGCCTTCAGCCCGGCTTTCTCCACTCCCTCCTTCATCATCTTCACAGTCTTCACACAGGTCTCCGGGTCAAAGTGGCAGTTGACGCCCACAATATCAGCTCCTACGGAGAGGAACCGTGCAAACTTTAGAGAAAAATGACAATCCAGGTGAGAACTAGAGCATCTTTTCTGTTGCTCTCTGTAGCAGTGTGCGCTTTAGTCTGCCGCGTTGGTATACGTCCACTAGATGGCGCCAAAGTCAAATCATTTAAAATCCTTTAAACACAGACTTTAACTACAGTTTGAAAAGATGTTATACTAGACTGTTCAATTAATACAAATCTGCATTTATTATTTATACTGTGAACATGTGCATATTCCATCTCTTTTTAAAGCATTGAACAGATCTCTTTATTTCAAAAACCGGTATATTGTCATAGGACCGTTCCATGTTATATTTTGAACTCTTAACCTGCAGTAACAGTTATTTTGTCCTACTATGCTTATTGTTGGAATGCTGTTTAGCAGGAGGTTTTAAAACCCATTCATACCGGCCTTGACGAGTCTGACGGCACAGTCTCCGGGGCTGACTCCGTTCAGGTCTCCCTCAGGTCCGATGCACAGAGTTGCAGCCACGGCCTTCCCGGTGCTCTTCAGAACCTGGACGGCCCACTCGGCCTCTTCCACGTGCTCGAAGTACTGCAAGCAATCAAGCGTTAAGAACATCCACTTATTATTCACATTTTTAAGTCAGAAGTTTAAAATAGCCACTGTAGGTGTGAAAGATAAATTAAGACACCAAAAAGAGAGCTAGAACATTCTTCTTCTCTGCAACAGCTGCATGTAAACTTCCTGCCAACAAGTCCTCCACATCAACTCAAAGGGATTTCATGCTGCGTCAGCAGCTTCTTTCTGCCGCCACAAAAGTGGCCAAAGAAATGCAGCTCGTTAACGCAGGTTCAACCGTAACGAGGATCAGGGGCTGTCAGTCAGCAGCGAGCAGCAACACGTTGGCATCGAGGCAGTGAAGGAACGCAGTTATCTGAGAACACCGACGTGAAGATTTCAATATACTGTAGAGCAGGGATTCCCAAAGTGGGGTGCGCGCACCCCTGGGGGTGCGCGAGCTGCCTCTAGGGGGTGCGCGAGAGGAAAAGTGTAATGGCGGTCTGATGGTGTAATAATATTAAATATTTAAAAAAAAATGTAATTTTAATTTAAAAACTGTCAGGTGGGACATCTGAAGCTATCAGTCGTAAAAGAGGAGAGGGACAGAGAGAGAGAGAGGAGGCGAGGGGAACGGAGAGGTGCGTTGGGAGAGACCGGGAGAAGAAATCGAGCCAGAGTCAGAGGAAGATGAGACGGCGCAGACTGGGAAAAAAAGAGGAAATATGATGAAAAGTATCTGTGTCTGGGCTTCACTTGGATTGGCAAAGCAGATTCCCCAAAGCCACAGTGCGTGGTGTGCAGTGAGGTTCTGGCTAACAGTCTGAAGCTCTTATTTACGTCGCCACCTGAACACCAAGCATGCCAGTGCAAGTCAAAAGCCCCTTACATTGTTTATATCCAAATTGGAGGAGTTACAAAACAGCCAAAAACAACTGCAGTCTCATTCATGTGTTGGTCTATAAATGACGCACTACGGGCTTCATATCTGGTTACAGAATAGCGAGAAAGGGGCTACCGCACACAATCACTGAAGACGTGAGCTTGCCAGCTGCCAGAGATGGTGGAATGTATGATTGGGGAGAAAGAAGCAAAAAAGTTGTGCATGATCCCGGTGTCCAACAACACTGTGTCGCTCCGCATCGATGCTTTGTCCGAAGACATCCTGGCTACATTAGTCGCTCATTGATTGTAAATTAAATGTGATAATCTGCCTCTGAGCCTGTGCGTGTGTGCTCGCATCTGTATTGCTCTTTAAAAGTGACGCCTTGTGTCACTGAAAGTTATTGAAACGTTGTTGCAGTGTTTCAGGGCGTTTTCACACCTTCAGTTCGTTTGCTTTGTTGCAGTTGCTCCTTTGTTCGGTTTGTGTTCACACTGCAACATTTAACAGCGGACTAAATCTTGTAAACAAATGCCACGCGCGAGCAAACTGTTCTCTCATTGGTCCGATTGTTATGCGGCTATGAAGGCTTAAAAGGCTCTGTTGCTTCTTTTTTTTTTTTTTATTAAGGGGGGGGGGGGTGCGCGAACCCGGTCGGGATGTAGAAGGGGGTGCGCGGCCTAAAAAGTTTGGGAACCGCTGCTGTAGAGCAACGATGGCTGACTGATGGGTTGTTGTAGCTGCCTGTGGGGTTTGATGTCATTACAAACAGGTGTCACTTTTCAGTGCCTGCGGAGTTTGAGAAGTACAAACGGCAGTGTTCTCTACAAGAGTTATGTTTCATCATGTGCGGCTCTGGACTTCTTCAACAGCAATATAAACCTGATGCTGAGGCAGAGATGATCTCATGAAACGGTTACCGGTTGCATGATGGGAAGTGAAGGGTCTGGTAAAGATGAAAGCTTTATGAGAGCATTCCTAAAGTTATTTTTCCAGACATTTGCTCTCATTTCTAACTCACCAACGGTGCTCACCACATACCTCAGCAATCAAGAAGTCCACGTTCTTCTTGACAAAGACGTCGGTCTGTTTCTGAAAGATGGCCTTGACATCGGTCTCGCTCTTGCAGCTGAGGTAAGCGGGGGTCTGAGAGACTCCTCCCGCCACCACAGCGTCACCTTCATCAGCCACCTCCCTGGCCAGGTCACACGCTGCCTCGTTGATTTGCTGCCCCTGCAGATAAAGATTAAAACACTCAAGAAAAACGCATCTCAGGTCAAGAGAACACAAAGTGCTTGTCTCCTCCTCCTCCTCCTCCTCCTCCTCGGGACTCGAGGTGAGTCTTGGGAGCAGCTGCAGTCACAGACCGGAGCTCTACTCACAGTGAAGCGCTGAGTGTGGCCCCTGTTCTCCAGCTTATCGTCGCTTGCGTAGAACGTGAAGGTCTGCATGACATTGGAGCCTGCTCTCAGGAACTCCCTGTGCAGCTGCCGCACTGAAACACCAGCAGGGCTTCATTCAGCACGTGCAACACGGATGTACATGTTAGGACGTGAAAAGCCAGCAGTACCTGCTTCTGGGTGCTCTGCGGCAGCCTCGGGGGTCCACGGGCCTGCTTTGACATAACCTCTCTTCTCGAGGGCGAAGACGAAGCCTCCGTCCCCGATGATGACCTCTCCCGCGTCCAGACACGCCAAAATACCCTGCGTGGAAACAAGAGCGTGCACGAAGCACAGCGATGCACACGTGTGTTACTCTTAACCATCTGTGTGCAGAACCACTTCCTTTTGCACAAAAACAAAACGCGCCCACAACCCGAATCTGAGGCGTCAAAACTTCAGCCATGCAGCAAGTTCCATCAACAAAACGATGTTATCTTATTCACTCACCTTCTTAGCTCCTGGTGCCATGGTTATTGCAGCAGTGACCGGCCCGCTCCTCAGCTGCAGATCCTCTGAGCTCGTGCAGAGCTCGTGCAGACGTCCACGCTGCGTTTATAGTCGGAGGAGGGCGCGGTGCCCGACGTCACTCAATAGGAACCGCCTTTCTCTTGCGCAGCTCGTCTTTTCTTCTTCTTTTGGCAGGTTTGCATATGATAACAGATAACCTGTTGTTCATGAGACTCGTGCTCTGCTGATATTTTGTGATTTTGATCCCTGATATGCAGTATCTGTGCAATACTTTAGCAGTGATGTGATAAAGCTTGTAAAAGGACGATATAACCTGATTGTAGAACATTTGTACATTCATTTGTAGAGGAAGAGATACGTGACTGCATGTGAAATATTTGGCCTTTTGGGGGAGTTGGAGGAAAAATCAGGAGATCACAAAGTTCATTAGGATTCAGCCTCAGGGGATCATGAATGTATCAAATGCCACCGCTTGGTCAGTGCCCCTTGGGGATTGGAGATCGAGGCAGTAGGTACCCCATAGCCTTTAAACGTGCAGTGACGGCTTGGTGTAATTTCAAAATAAACTTCACACAAATTTAAGTTTCGGTAAAAAAACCACACTTCACTAAATCATGATGTGTTGAAGAAGACTTGAAACTAGAGATTGAGACATAAACTCATGTTTACAATGTTTACTGAGGTAATAAATCAAGAGAGAAGTAGAGTCATTTTCTCATAGACTTCTATACAACCAGAGGAGTCGCCCCCTGGTGGCCAGTAGAGAGAATGCAGCTTTAAGACACTTCAGCATTGGCTTCACTTGTTTGAACAGAAGGTTGCCGCCTGGTTAGGAGTGAAAACGGATTGAATGTACACAGAAGAGTTCACACCAATCAGTCATTGTGGACCAAAGTGGTGAACCATGCAACAGAAAGACGTTGCTGTCGCTGGAGTCATGTCGCTAGCGTGGCAACACTTTTAAAAACCTTTAAAGTAAACCTTACAGGTAAAAACTACAAAATACAGACATATGCAGATATAGAAGAAGAGGCTGTGCCTTGGGACAAGCTTTAAGCAAACAGTCCAGCATGTTGCCGTCCCACCAGAGATAGGCAGCCTGCATGGACCACATGCTGTTGCGTAACTTGAAGTCTGCTGCACCATGTTTTTTTAAACACTTTTTTAACTCCAAGTTTGCTTGAAAATCCACCAAATACTGTTCAATAAACTGTGCACATAATCACATTATTTTAAATAGGTCCACAAATACATTTGCGTCTGCATTTTGGTGTTTATTTAAAGCAGCTGTGAAGATAAACGTCCGGTTCAAACCTGTTGCAGCTCTTCAGGTGGTTGGAGGAAGCTGTGTTGCAATAACAGGCTCAAGGACCACTCAGAGATCAATGCGTCCGTATCGATCGGTCAGAATAGAGGTCTACTCTTGTGACTGTTGTTTACGTTTCACACAAGTCACATAAGCCAGACACAAATGACAGGTTCTATGCAAGAACACCAATACAGGCTCCATCATTTAACAGGTGTGAGACATCTGGCTGCTGATTGTTTTTACAGGTTTCCCTCTGTGGTCCAGACTGAAATATCTCATCAACTACTTGATATATTGGTATGAAATGTGGTACTTTTACTGATACTTTAAGTCCATGTTGCTGCAAATACAAAAGTACTTTTACATTCATTTTGAATCTGAAACACAATAAACATTAGACCTGGTAGCGTGACTGATCGAAAAAAAGAAATTCTTGAAAATCATTCACATATATTCGGATCTCTGTCGCCTACGTTTGCTTTGCTTTGGCGCTCAAAGTGTTAACGCGCGTGAGGGCTGTTCCGGGTAAAGTCTCGTCCTGTGGGCGTGCCAACACGGCTGTCAGTGCGAAAGTGGGATATTTGTAACCACACACGGCAGTGAAGGGGTCCAGTGAGAGAGAGGATGGGGGGGGCTGGTTATATTTGAAGTTGCATGTATGGTTTAAATCCAAAAATATTACCTCAATTATGTCGCGTATATTAAACCTGATCAACTGTCAGTTGCGGAGAGATTTAGCCGCGTGTCGAGCGAGAGATCTGCTTCCTTTCAGGACCATCTGCTGCACCTCAAGAAAACAAGCTGAGGAGAGGTGAGCTGGTGCAGCTTTCTTCACATGTGCGCTGCTGAACACTTCATTTAACACGTTTATTGTCAATTATTGTATTAAATAGCCATGCTGAACGTGTCGTGCGTAAAATGTGCGTAAAATGCGCGTAAAGCTGCACAGCCGGTCGATTCACACAACTTTGAATGCAGAAATGGTAAAGCATGGTGCATCATGTCACACATGGTGGTGACTTGAATATGTCAGCTCTGTTTGCAGTGAGGACAACATTGTAAACGAGGTGCATGTTGTAAAGCTGCAATGATGCACCTGTCTCTGTCTTTCAGTCATGCATCCTCAGCTCTGAGGAAGAGGTGGAAGGACACCGCTGACACGGTCATCATAGGCGGGGGATGTGTGGGGGTCAGCGTGGCATATCACCTGGCCAAAGGTGGCGTGAAGGATGTGGTGCTGCTGGAGAAGTCTGATCTGACGGCTGGGTCCACCTGGCACGCTGTACGTCCACCAAAGTCGACTTTTATTGATCTAATCCAGTGAAGGTGGACATATGAAGGGCTAAATAAGCTTTTCTTGGAAGACCCATGTGATCTGTGTCTGACAGCACGAGCACATTGTCATACCACATGTTTTGACACATTTTCACTCACAACTAACATTTCTGTTATTTATTATTCATCCTCAATACAATGTCAGAAAATACTCAATAATGCCCGTCACAATTTACTCAAGTTTACTTCATCCAGTTTCCATTCACATTAAGCCGACATATATATATATATATATATATATATATATATATATATATATATATATATATATATATATATATATATATATATATATATATATATATATATATATATATATAACTCGTTTTCAAATAATCTGCGCATCATTTTTTGGATTGTAAATGGTGTCCATAAAAGTGAGGCCAAAGTGACACTCTTTAAATTCTTGTTCTATCCGACTCAGAGTCCAAAACTAAACAATATGTCCTTTAGTGTCATTTACAGCAAAACATAGCAGCAAATCCTCATATATATATTTTGATTAATTGACTTGATAGTTGCAGCAAAATCCTCCCAATTTAGGGGCTGGAACTACGGAATATTTGGCATTTTTGCTTAAAACATTCCTTCACTTACAATCGTTTCAGCCCTATTTCCTACTGACCACTGAGCGTCTCATGCTAATAGCACAAGTATGGAGAGCTTTCTTCCTCGACAGCCTCATTTACTGAAGAGGTTCACTGACACTTGTGTTGGAGGGCAGCTTTCAAGGCATCTGAGGCCTCGACTCACTTACCCGCACCGCCGCTCATTCACGTCACTGTGATGCTATTAATACACGTTTGACATGTCGAAGAAGGGAACTTACTCTTACTATGTTACTCCCTTCGTCTGTGGGGACGGGAGCCGATCCCAGCATGCATTTGTGTGAGTGACAGGGAACTCATTTTATGAGTTATAGTCAGTTCAAACTAATTTAGTTTCACAAATACGAATCCATGTGAGTGATGATGTTGCTCTGTGTCTTGCCAGATGTCTAAATATGCAACTGTTTGCAAACATATAACAAGTGGTCAGTGTTGTGTTTTCAGTCTTCATTTCTGCCATAGAATGCGCTGATGCACCGGTGAGTGCTGTGTCGTCGTGGATGTATTTTCTTATCCTGTTGTTTTGTACTTCAGGCTGGTTTGACAACATATTACAATCCAGGCATCAACTTCAAAAAAGTCCACTATGACAGCATGAAATTATACGAGCGCCTGGAGGCTGAAACTGGACAGGTGAGGTGTCTCGCTCACCTTTCCTGACTGATGTGTTGATGAGGTTCTATCTGTGTGCTCACACGTCACATGTTTTCATCTGCAGGCGGTGGGCCTTCATCAGCCCGGCAGCGTCCGTATTGCGTCTTCGTCGGCTCGAGTGGACGAGATGAAGTACCAGATGACGCGCACACACTGGAATGTGACTGAACAGTACTTCATCGGACCGGAGAAAGTCCACGAACTTTTCCCTCTCCTCAATATAGACAAGGTCTGTGAGAACCATGGAAATATTCGTGGATTTAACCTCGTAGTGAACTTGATTCCGGTGGATTAATGATGTAATGTTTGGTGGTCCTTGATTGAACCGTCCATAATGATCATCCACCACACCGTAGTACAACCATCACATAATGTGCTTTTGTCTGGCAGCATCACGAGAACAAAATCAGTCTTTGTGCACAAGAATTGTCCAAATCTAGAGATTGGGATAGGATTCACCAGCACACAGCTTTGAAGAAGAGCTCTTTCCATTTCGGATCTTTGCATCATCTTCATCATCATCCAAAATGTAAATTTTTCACATGTAAAAACGTCTTCAAATCATCAAATATTTGGCAGGTTGACAGGAATTTTCCTACAAATATTAATTATCCACAAAAGGTGATTCCCTCAAGTGAGCCCCTGTTCTTTTGTCTGGCACCACCACGAGAACAAATGGATGAGTGGACAAAACATCAACATTTTACACACAAAAAACTCTTTTAAATCATCAAATATTATCCAGACTGACATCAAATCAGCTTAGCACATTCATGCTCGCATGTGGATACACCCCTTTGGTTAAATACACCATAAAAATAAGAGGAAATCTGCTGGTACGTTGTCGGTACCATTTAAGTGTTCTGAGTATTATAGTGATGAATATTGTTCCATTAAAGTTTCTCTTTCTTTTCAGGTGTTGGCAGGTCTGTACACCCCAGGAGACGGCCACATTGACCCTTACTCTCTGACGATGGCCCTGGCTGCTGGCGCTCGCATGCACGGTGCCCAGATCTACAACCCAGCCCCGGTCAGCGGCCTCAACCCGACCGCTGACGGCAAGTGGGACGTCCAGACTCCTCACGGGACCATCCGCGCCAATCGCATCGTCAATGCAACAGGTTTGTACCTGCACAAATGCACATTCACTCTCAAATCAGAGACATCAAAATGTTGATGGGTTCTGCGCTGGTCTTTGGTGCAAAATCAGGAATTAAATGTCTTTTTACTGCAGTCCATACACTACGTTTTGGGTCTTGGAGGTGTTTCACATGAAAGACCCACGCTAAAATGTGAGAATATCCAGTCGCTGCTCGATGTTATCTGTGCACACTGTACAGCAGGAGAACTTTGCCCACACAGACCACTGCTTGCAGAGTTCAGAGTCATTTAGACTTTGGCTTGAACCGGGTCAGACCAGTTCTGGGGGGATTTTGTTGGCACGGACTCCTTTCATCACTGCTGCTGCTGTTTGTTTATCTGGCAACTTGCAGGAGTTTGCTTCAGTGTGTCGTCGAAGAGATTGTGTAACATCTATAATTATATTTATATATATATATAGAGAGAGAGATAGATAGAGCATGCATATTTTATCCTTGGTCACCCTTGCAGAACAAATGTTCTACAGCTCATACGGAACGTCTTGTTCCATATTTCCTGCACATTCTGTACTCTTGGTCGAAGCCGCTTATGTTGTGGAGCCTGCTGGTGTTTTTGCCTTCACTGTCTCCGACAGCCAATCCAAACAGGCCAGCAGTCCACACGTCGTCCAATCTTCAAGCAGCAGCACTTGCACGCCTCCCGACAGGATTCTCTTTTTTCAATCATTTTCTTGCTTTTTGCATCCAGGGACTGAAATGTCAAACTGATAGATATCACACCTGTTGGCCGTAACGATTCCATTACTGATGTTAAATGAGTAACTGGAGGCTTTTGAAAGTACTTGCTGCCATAATTAATCCAACATAGCAAGAAAGAACGCTTTCACCAAGAGACAGCAGGAACCTCAGTCATTGAGCTCATGTTACTGTTTAAACTCATTACCCACAAGCAGCTGTTTTGTTGAGCTTGCACAACAGCAACTGTCTTTGGTTAAAGTTTCTCTCTGCTCCTTCTTACACACCGTATCCCTCCCGTTCTCCACAGAGCCTTGTGCAGAACCGTAACCACTTCTTTTGTCCAGCCGGCATTTTTATTTTTCACAAGTTCTGTTCAATCAAACTGTGGAGCAGTCTGAAGCGCAGTACTCCCTCCTCCCACTTGGAGCCTAAATTTAGGTCAAAGGTTAGCCAACTGTTTAAACTTCTCTGCAGGCTTGCTAACTAGATTTTACATTCCCAATTACAACACGTGATGCTCAGGAGTTACAGCTCACTGTAACTATGTGGATATATTTTTAAATCAAATCGTAGTTTCTATTTCATCAAATTTGTCTTCACAATATTTCCACATGTTATTCAGCCTGCGACCTTCTGACCTGATGATTCTACGTTTATGTTCATGAGTAGAGAAACTAAAATAGTTCAGCAGCGTGGACACAGCGGGACTTGTTGACTGCATCACTACTCCTGTGTGCAGGCGTCTGGTAAACACGGTCCTCTGCAGCACAGCTCTTGCATAACCTGCCCGGCTCCTTATCTGGATGTTGTGTGCATGCCCCCCCCCCCAACCCCGTCCCTCACCACGAGAGAGTTCACGTGTGGTGCACGTGCATAATGTGAAGAGTAAATGTTGCAGATCGACATGCAATTAAACAAATTTACCCCCTTGCGGTAAATCCAAAAATGGTCAAAGGGATGGCCCGTCGGTGGAGCTGAGGCAGGTCAGCGTCGACAGACAGACAGACAGACAGACGGACGGACGGACGGACGGACGGACGGACGGACGGACGGACGGACGGACGGACGGACGGACGGACGGACGGACGGACGGACGGACGGACGGAAACTTTATTTATCCCCAGGGGGAAATTCGTTTGTAGCAGCAGCAATTTACAGAGTAAAATATAACACACGGAATGCACAATATCTACAGTACAATAAAATAACACAGCAGATACTGAATTGAAGGAATAGATTAATAAAAAATAAGCTGAAATAGAAATGCACAGTATATACCATGAATATAGAGGTATTAATTAATTAAATAAAATTAGCAACTAGTCAACGAGACTAAACAACCTGGACAAGAGGTTGCCACTTGGTCACAACAGTGCACATTTGTTGTGTTGGGCATGAACCAGCTGATGAGAGACAGACAGCTGCAACGCTCGTACTGTTTTCACCGTGTGTGTGTGTACCTGTTGTATCAGGAACCACCACAGAGGAGGCTTTGAGTACTTTGCCAGGTGTTGTTATTTCTGTCCGTCTCTCTGTGGATAGATTTTGTCCCAGCGGACGTAACTTCTTGCACACAAACGGATTCATTCATCAAACTTAGTGCGTCCACCAGGAGACATAAAGTCTTTATTCAGGGTTCAATAAATCCTCTGAGGCAGTAGAGAACATGCTGTACCAGCACTGCCAAGTTGCCAAAAGTCTGGTACAGTGGAGGCAGTTGAGAATACTTTGGGAGTTTTTCTTTCTTGCTAAGAGTTAGATGGGAAGATTGACACCACTGATATATCTGTCTGTTGAATATGAAACTAAAGCCAAGCGTAGCTTTGAATAAAGACGAAGCAGGAGGAAACAGCCAGCGTAGCTCTGTCCAAACGTAAAAGAATGTGCCTCTATGTCTTGTGTTTGATGCGTATATTTCTAGGTAGGGCGCGAAACTGCCGATAAAAAGCTCGTTGTTTTTTCCACTTCAGTTTTTGTCCTGATTACAAAACAAGACAGGGATGAGAGAATGTGTTCTGAATGAGATTTAGAGCTGCTGGTCGATTGTTACCTGTGGACAGAGCTAAGCTATTCGTTCCAACTAATTCAAATGCAGCCCACAAAGCAGAGCCGACTTAATCTTGTTAGTTGATTTAATACCATCCCTGTGGTCGTTTTTTAAAGGTTTCTGGGCCCGGGAGGTGGGCAAGATGATTGGGTTCGAACACCCCACCATCCCGGTGCACCACCAGTACATAGTGACGGCAACGGTACCAGAGGTGAAGGCTCTGAAGAAGGAGCTGGCCGTCATCCGGGACCTGGAGGGCTCTTACTACCTGCGTCAGGAAAGAGACGGCCTGCTGTTCGGCCCGTATGAAAATATGGAGAAGATGGTGCTGCAGGACTCCTGGGTCAGAGACGGAGTGCCGCCAGGTCTGTCCGCCATCTGTCCGTCTGTCCTCCATTTTTAAATTCTTTTAGCTGACCATCTGTGCCTCTGTGTGGCTGCTGCAGGTTTCGGTAAGGAGCTGTTTGAGTCGGACCTTGACAGGCTAATGGAGCACGTTGAGATGGCCATGGAGATGGTCCCCGTGCTGAAGAAGGCTGACATCATCAACATAGTGTCTGGACCAATCACGTACACCCCTGACCTGCTGCCCATGGTCGGACCGCACCAAGGAGTTCGCAACTACTGGACTGCCATTGGCTTCGGGTATGTGTTGGGTATTGGTCAGCAGATGAGGGCTGATTCATGACGCTCAAAGCTTTGGACTGTTTTCAGGTATGGAGTCATCCATGCTGGCGGGATCGGTAAGTTCCTGAGTGACTGGATCAGGAATGGGGAGCCTCCTTACGACCTGATTGAATGCGACCCCAACCGCTACGGCAAATGGTCGGACGAGTCTTTCCTGTGCGCCAAAGCTCGAGAATCTTATGGCTTCAACAATGTGGGTAAGAACAAGACGATCGCGCGTTCCATCGGACCAAACCTTCTCTTGTCACCGTCGCTAAACGGTAACTCGTCACTCTGTCGGTCTCGCCAGTTGGCTACCCGAAGGAGGAGCGATTCGCCGGTCGACCAACCCACCGAAAAAGTGGCGTTTACGAGCTGCTGAAGGACGAAGCGTCCATGGGCTTCCACGCCGGCTGGGAACAGCCGCACTGGTTCTACAAACCTGGAGATGACATCGGATACAAGTAAGGCATCGAGTTAGCAGAGCTCATCTGAAATATTACTTCAATGTACGCTCTTTACAAATCTCTAAGAACATCTTTGGGCGTGGTTGCACGTATCTTTTTAATGTGACTTTGGCACTTTGCAACCCTTTTAATGAACCAGCTGCTAACGTTCAAACAGTCAAGAGCTGCATTTGACACAACTGTCACCATGAGCGGGAGCTCAGCTTCAGAGTATGTGACATGACAATGATTTAAAAACCACTGTCAGACATTTCTCCGGAGTCTTGCCAAACCAGCTGGCTGTCTCAGGAGCTGCAGACTTGGCTCATATCTGTGACGTGACG
Source organism: Melanostigma gelatinosum (assembly GCF_949748355.1). Lineage (NCBI taxonomy): Eukaryota > Metazoa > Chordata > Actinopteri > Perciformes > Zoarcidae > Melanostigma > Melanostigma gelatinosum. Next base: position 2,762,416 of record NC_136651.1, on the reverse strand, counting down.
GTTTGTCTCTGAACAAAGCCACAGCACATGTTATTATGCTGACATTAGCATTTAGCTCTTACAGCGATGCTAGCATGGCTGTCGACTCATGAGTTTTGTTTATGTACTACAATAGTCTCAACAAGAAATAGCTTGAACAATGTTCATTCATAATATTTCCACTTTGATTTGACATCATGCAATTATAACGCCGGATTATAAAGAGATGTTTGTGCTGTGCTCAGGCCCAGTTTCCGACGCACCAACTGGTTCGGACCGGTTGGCAGAGAGTGCGAGCTGGTGATGGAGAAGGTGGGAGTGATCGACCTGACGCCTTTTGCCAAGTACATCGTGAAGGGGAAGGACTCGCACAAGCTGCTGGACCGCCTGTTTGCCAACACCATGCCCAAGGTAGAGCCCACGTGTGCTTTATGAACACCCGTGTGAGCTGTTTGAAGTGCACGCCGCCTCTCTCTCCGACTCGTTATCCTCTGCGTCTGCAGGTGGGCCTGACTAATATCAGCCACATGTTGACACCCACCGGAAGAGTCTTCGCTGAGGTCACCATCACCCAGCTGGCACCAGGAGAGTTCCTGCTCATCACGGGCTCTGGGTCAGAGGGGCATGACCTCAGGTGAATCTGTGTTTCATCTCGCTCCGCTTAATCAGGCTAACAGTAGCTAGCTAATCTAATCACACGAAAAATCACTCTTCCCACAGCGCTACTAAAGGTCTGAAACTCCAACCTTTAACCCTCTTTAAAAGGCATTTGTTTAACATGCATAGCAGCGATAGTGATACAATATTCGCCTGCTGAAAGTTGTCTCTGTGTATTTGAGCTTTCTTCAGGTGGATAGAGGACGAAGCTGCAGACGGCGGGTATGACGTGGACATCGGAAACGTAACAGAAGATTTAGGCGTGTTGGGCATCGCGGGGCCAAACTCCCGCAAAGTTCTTCAGAAGTTGACGGATGAGGATTTGAGTGACGCCGGGTTCAAGTTTCTGCACTGCAAGTCCATCCAGTTGGCCGGCGTTCCCGTCCGGGCCATCAGGATCTCCTACACAGGTACTGCACACTGTGTGAAGTTACTTCCTGTTTGATTTAACAAGTACTGGTCTTATTATAATCTTAATCTGGCTTTATAAATAATCTGCAGCTGCTTCAATAATCGATTGTAACTTGTAAACTACACAAACGAAAGACTGCTAAAGGCCTCTGCCCAGTTGACGGCCGTGCAACTGTCTTGACATACTGGTCAGTGATACTAAACGTGTGTGTGTGTGTGTGTGTGTGTGTGTGTGTTCAGGTGAGCTCGGGTGGGAGCTGTACATCGAGCAGAAGAACATGGCGACTGTGTACCAGGCCATGATGAAAGAAGGAAAAGACGAGGGCATTGACAATTTCGGCGTGTACGCCATGTCCTCCCTCAGACTGGAAAAGGGCTTCAGAGGCTGGGGAGCCGAGGTACGCGCACGCGTACACACACACACACACACACACACACACACACACACACACACACACACAGGAGGACAGGTAAGAGTACGTCACTAGTTTTCTTCTGATTGAACAAACAAGATATAACATGTTCATCAGTGAGCTTTAAAGGTGCTGGTACACAGATTTTGTTAACTTTAAAAGAGCTAGGCTAGCTGTTCCCCTCTGTTTCCAGTCATTATGCTAAGCTAAGCTAACTGGCTGTTGGCTGTCGCTTCATATTTACCATGCAGACAGGAGAGCGATATCTAATCTTCTGATCCAACTCTTGGCAAGACATTGTGAACTATTCCTTTAAGGTTATGTCTTTTGACATCTGTCGGTCTTTACAGATGAACTGTGACACAAATCCTCTGGAGGCCGGATTGGATTATTTCATCAAATTGAACAAGGTAACCATCCATCTCGTTTAACATACATTAACAAGTTTTTACGATTTATTTCCTCTATAACCAGGAATAAATTCTGAATAACACTGTTTTCTGTTGTCCAGCCCGCTGACTTCATTGGCAAAGCCGCCCTTCAGGAGATCAAAGCCAAGGGCCTGAAGAGGAAGCTCTCCTACATCACTGTGGACACGGACGACATCGACCCCGAAGGCAACGAGACCATCTGGCACAACGGCAAGGTCGGCAACGGCGGAAGTCGCTCGGTGGGGCAGTTTTTCGGGGTTGTTTTTGTGGTTATTTCTCACATGAGCGAGGTGTCTCTTGCCTCGTCAGGTGGTCGGCAACACGACGTCCGGAGCCTACAGCTACAGCAGCCAGCAGAGCCTGGCCTTCGCCTACCTGCCTCCGGAGCTGTGCTCGGTGGGCCAGAAGGTGGAGGTGGAGCTGCTGGGGAGGAAATACCGCGCCATGGTCATCCAGGAGCCCTTAGTCCTCACCGAACCCACGCGGACCCGGCTGCAGAAGAAGGCAAAGGGAAAATCATAAGATGTCCTCGATCAGTTCCTCACACGCCAATGAAAAAACGATTTTATTGTGATGTGTCAACGAGAGTCTTAAATCCATGTGCTGGACTGTTTGTGGCCACCTCACAACTTCTAGTTCCTGTCTTGTCTCTTCACGACGGGGACGTTGAGAACAGATTGCGAGTGTGATTCATGAATGTGTTTTTTGAGCAACAGGGAAATAAAAAATGTTTAATGTTCCTGCATTGAAATGTCTGAGTTGGGTGAGTAATTCACTTTTTATAATTCTCTGAATGGATGTTAATGTTTTACAAGTCAAACGTTTTGTCAAGGATGTTTGAATTCTTGAAATTTCAACTGGAAGGGTTGAAGGGGAAAAAAGCCTTTTGCGTTTATTTGAAGAAAAAGCTGCATTTTTAATGGTCTTATTAGCATTTCATGATAAATGTAACAAAGTATACAAACAACAATAACCAACAGAAACAAGAGGCTCACCAACTTGTACAAAGATTGGTTTATAAATCTGTTCTTTGTTTTACGAATATGTAATTAAACTGGTTTATATTAACACCTTGATAATTAAATCAATGCACTCAATGTCTTGTAAAAGGTGTTTTTGTGTCTTCCTTATTATCTTATCTTATCTCTGCCTTATTGTGCAAGTCTTTCATTTTCTAGAGTTTTGTCAGACTTTATTTTTATTTCAAAATGCTTTTTTGTCAAGTCTATTTTTCCCAATTCACCCGACTGAATACATTCAACAGTAAAACCACCGCAAAGTAACATCCATGCAACAGCGGCCCCTGCTTGTACACTACAGTATAGTTTATCGTGTTTGTATACTATATGTTGTATACAGTACATCCACTGTACAGTAATATGACATATATATATATACTGTAAAATAGAAGAAAACCAACCGTGATATATAATTTGATAAAATACATACAAGCACACTAGTAATATGGTGTTATACAGCCGAATGAGTAATGTAATGCAATGTAAAATAAAATGATGGATATGTTTCTACATCTTCATTACATTCAAATTAGGTCTCCAGCTATCAATTACTTTCATTATCAATACATCTTATCATTCGCTTGATTAATCGATTCATTTTTTCTCTCTTAGGATATAGTGACACGTTTCAAATGTCTTGTTTTATTCTCACCAAAACCAAAATATAATCATGTAAAGTAACTTTCAAAAAGCGAGATATTTTAACTTGGAAAGTGACTGAAACGATGGCTCTGTTGTCAAAATAGTTGCAGATTAATTGTCGGTTAATCGGCAAAATCGATGAATCAACAACATTCAGCTCTGATCAAAATCAATGGGTCGTTTTTCCTCTATGGCTGTTCTAACCGACGCGACTCGTATTTATATTTACCCAAGTGGGCTTCCATACCTTCACGTGATTGGCTGTTTTTTTCCAGTCATCTGATTGGCTGCCGCAGTCCTTGTACGTTTTCAACCTGCGGGACACGGAAGTGACAGCTAGGCGCGGTTGTCACTTGTATATATAGCAGTGATTTATGTCTTATATCATTTCAATGAAGGGACTAAACCGTTAACGAAGCCAATAAATCAATACACATAACCTAACGGACGTCCTTGTTCACGTTACGACAGACTAGTTGGACTAATGGCGATCATAACTGAGAAACTAACGATGGATTATTCGCTTTTCATAGCTGTGTTTCTTGTAAGTTCCTCTGTGGCTTTAGCGGCCGAGCGGCCTCACGTCGTCTTCATCCTCGCGGACGACTTCGGTTGGAACGATGTCGGTTATCACAACTCGGAGATCAGCACGCCGAACCTGGACAAGCTGTCTGCAGCAGGAGTCCGCCTGGAGAACTACTACGTCCAGCCTCTGTGTACGCCCTCCAGGAACCAGCTCATGACCGGGAGGTACCAGGTGAGACCCTGCAGCCTGCTGCGCACAGAGGGGTCCTAGAGGATGTGGTGGTAGAAGTACACGTTAAAGTACAAGTACCACACTGTAGAAATACTCCCCTGCAAGTACAAGTCCTGCATTCAAAACCTTACTCAAGTAAAAGTATGAAGAGTAAACGTACTGTCAGTGTTTTACTATTATATCTGATGTTCCTGCTGCAATAATGTGTGTTTGTACTGAAGCACAGTACTTGAGTAAATGTATTTAGTTACATTCCACCAGTGGGAACCAGTAAACACTGGATGTCCATTTAATGACTGATTAAGTTGACTTTAAATGTGAAGCAAATCATAAGGAACTTAACATTAAAGGAGCCTCCTCTGCCTCATGATGACTTTGGGTTTGTATACTTTTCTGCATTTAGAATAACTTTCCAAAAATCTGACTTTAACGCTGGTGGAAAGAAGAACAAAATGACCTTATTTTGAAACTTCAGTTTGCATCACTGTTGCCGTTGGGTTCCTCTTTCTGCTATTCTCATATGTTGCTTTGGGCCATTTTCAACACGAGGCGTATTTATTTCCTTACATGTGGTTTTTTATTTTTAACCTCCTCAGATCCACACGGGCATGCAGCATCAGCTCATCTGGCCCTGTCAGCCCTACTGTGTGCCTCTGGATGAGAAACTGCTGCCCCAGTGGATGAAGGAGGCGGGGTACGCCACACACATGGTGGGCAAGTGGCACCTGGGCATGTACAAGAAGGACTGCCTGCCCACGCGCCGCGGCTTCGACACATTCTTTGGTATATTTCAGTAAGAATACAGCTGTAGATGTAACTACGGAGGCAGTTTTATTCCTAATATTTGGATTGACGCGTTCTCCAGGCTACCTGTTGGGCTCCGAGGATTACTACACTCATGTCCGCTGTGCTGTCGTCTCTGCTCTCAACTTCATTCGCTGTGCGTTGGACCTGCGGGAAGGAGAAGAGGTCACCACCGAGTACAAAGGAGTTTATTCCACCGAGATGTTCAGCCAGAGGGCCTCCAGTATTATTGAAAACCACAACTCCAGCAAGGTCAAGCACACACACACACACACACACACACACACACACACACACACACACACACACACACACACACACACACACACACACACACACACACACACACACACACACACACACACACACACACACACACACACACACACACAGTGTAGAGCAGTCAATCCTGATTTCAGTCATCTAATGAACTTTGCCACCTAGAAAGAGAAGACAGCCATGGACCAAGAGTACTTCTTTCACCTCTTTGTTTCTCTATCAAAGTCCATTGAAATACTACTCACTGTTAGTATACACTGTGTACTATATCCTGATTTTCAAAGTATACTGTTTTCGCTGTTAATAGACATCTGTGTACTTTGCCGTTTTGTACCATCAAGAAATGACGTTAAGTTGACTTAACGTCATTTCAACTGCATCTTTGGAATCTCACTGCCAGTAAAAACGAGTGATTCCGATTGTTTTGTGAGTTTCAGCTCAATGTTTCGCTGTTCAGCCCACATTCTTACTGTTTCGCTGTCGTCGCTGTGAAGAGTTTCTGTTGAGCATCAAGCGATAGACAGACACGGTTAGAGACTCGCTGGACAACATAGTGGAGCATTTAGCAGATAATTACACAGATATGTCCCTCTGGAGTTGGTGGAGACCAAACACAGAGTTAAAAGAGAGAGAATGTTTGACTTATATTCATCCGATGGTCAGAAACAAGACTCTCAATGAATCATAATGTTGTACTTTAACTGCTTGTTTAGTAAGAAACTGTTCGCTGACATATTTAATGTGCAAAATAACTGTTTTTCTCTTGATTATTTCAGTACATTTCACTGATAATACTTATGTGCTGTGAGGTAAGTGGGATTTTGAATAGAGGACTTGTCAGGGAGGATTTCTGACTGATGTATTTAACTGACATGAGTCTTCAGTTGCTGTTCTCTTTTTCTTGCAGTCGCTCTTCCTCTACGTGGCGCTGCAAGCCGTCCACGATCCCCTGCAGGTGCCCGAGCGCTACGTGGCCCCCTACAGTTTCATCAAAGACCGCAATCGCAGGCTGTATGCCGGCATGGTGTCGGCCATGGACGAGGCGGTGGGCAACATCACTCTGGCTCTGCAGCAGGGAGGACTTTGGAACAACACCATCCTGGTGTTCTCAACGGGTATGTTTTAGTGTCGAGACGCTGGATGAAGAACAGTGTATCCTCTGTGGAATCTCGTGGAAAGGCTTTTAAGATGTAAGCAAATGCTGCACCGGATCCTCTTACTTCTTTAGAGTTCACTTCTGACATTTCAACGATGAAAGAACAAGTTTTATTTACACATAAACAGGATAATCAGGTGAACGCCTCTGGGAATGCAAATATATTTTCCACTGCTTTTATTGTCTCTTTGTATCGCGCGCCAGAATGGAAACCAAATCAGTGAGTGCTAAGTGACGAGCAATTACATTTGACGTCCGTAGACTCAAAACCACATTTTCTTTGTGCGTCAAAGCAACTTCTCCAGGGCTGAGAGGAGCTCAGGTGACGGTTTATTGAGGTAAAGCATCAGAGGGTTTGATTTTTCATTTTACTACACAAGAGGGAGGCACATGAAACAGATATCCTTGCGTGTTTGATGTTTGCAACATTTTCTCAGTCAGGATTCTCAGAGAAAAGAGCTCCTGTAATACACCAGCGGTCCACTAGAGGGAAGTGTTTTCTTGTATTTGTCCTGTCGGGAGCTTTGTCCAGCCGGATGTGGAGATTCACAGACAGAAATCACACTGAAGGAACGTGTCATTGGCTTCATACACACCACTCTGCGGTTGAGTCTTGAAGCGATCATTTTGATGGAGAACATACCGGTAGAATGAGGGCTCTGCTCTCACACATGTGGAACTTCTAATGAATCACATCTGAAGTAGGTAACTCCTTTAAGGGTTATTTTTAGTTTTTCTTTTAAAAGGGTAATTAGAAGACAGGAACAGTGCTGTGAAAGTGAAGTTCAAGGCTGTTCTTTTTTTCTCATGCCTGCGGTAGGTGGCCTCTTTCATTGTTCTCCTTCCACACATTTGCTTGTGGAAGGATTCAGCCGGCCATATGCCGGGCAGACGCAGCGGAAAGAAAACTCCAAATACTTCCGTCAGTTTCAATGTGATGCACCGGTGTTATGGATTCTAAACAGCCTGAGTCAGGGCTATCAATCGCTGTATTAGTCATATCTGCAAGCCATGGTCCAGCTGTTACAATTGAGCCACATGTGTCAGAATGGACAGGAAAGAGCTGGGCCCTAACCTTGAAATTCCTTTGTGATGAAACTTTGTGCCTCACCGAGACTTTACTGTAAGTAAGTTAAGCGAGAGAGCTTGAGGGGAAAGAGAGGGAGAGAGAGAGAGAGAGAGAATCGGCCAAAGCAGCTTGAAAAGGCATTAAGGAGCAGACGGTCTTTTCCAGAACAGTTCGGGAATCGGCAGAGACTAACTTCCTGGACTCGCATGACACAGGGAGCCCTGCCTGGATGTGATTGGTCAAGTGTGTTTATACTGGATGATGACTGTGTGTGTGTGTGTGTGTGTGTGTGTGTGTTTGTGCACTTGTGTAACGGTGGGATGTCGAGCAGGAGTGTTCGTCCTAACAGGAAGCAGACAGATGGATGGACATTGTTGTATTGTTTTAGTGCTCTGTGGATGTTGTTGTCGGTCGCTCCACCGCTTCGATCCAGACCGAAATATCTCAACAGCTTGTCGATTGATTACCATGAAATGTGGTACAGACGTTGATGTTCCCCAGAGGATGACTCCTATAGACTTCGGTATCGACTCTTCCTCTGGCGCCACAATGAGGATCACATGTGTGGGCTTCAAGGGGAAAGTCTCAACAATAATAAGATGATCGTGATTGTTTCATCCAGCGCCGCCATCGGGTCAAACATTATATTTTATACCTGCAAAACTAATCCCATCAGCCTCAGCGGCACTTTGTGTTTTATTCTGCTAAATGGCAAATGTTAGCATGCTAACATGCTAAACTAAGATGTTGAACATTGTAAATGTTATAGCTGCCTAACATCAGCGTGTTAGCTTTTTTCTGTTAGCAATTAGCTCAACGGCACAGCGCTGCTTGCGCGGCTGTAGCCACATTCTACGACTGTACGTTTCTACTTTAGTGGAAATTATTTAGTTTTTCCATTTTTGTGTTGATTTCACGGATTTCTACCTGGAACGATAAAATGTTTGGGACAAAACCAACATTTAAAAGCAATATTTCCTCTTTGCGCTCTTGCTTTCTGTGTTAATTGATGCATTTTAAAGTTCGGGTTAGGCTATAGATTCTTAGTCTTGTTGAGCATTCTTTACACTGACACCTCCCTAAATCTCATTTGTCTGATTTTGTTTTCATATTCACTGATTTGATAATCCCGTATCTCTGTTTATTTTCTTCATCTCCTCATGTTTTGACATTTCGTCCCCCAGATAACGGCGGGCAGACTCTGAGCGGTGGCAGCAACTGGCCTCTGCGGGGCAGGAAGTGGTCGCTGTGGGAAGGAGGGATCCGGGGGGTCGGATTCGTCGCCAGCCCGCTGCTGAAGCGACCCGGGACCGTCAGCCGCGGACTCATCCACGTCTCCGATTGGCTGCCGACTCTGGTCGGCCTGGCGGGAGGGAGCACCAACGGCACGAAGCCGCTGGACGGATTCAACGTGTGGAACACAATCAGGTGAGCCGAGCTTTTCACACCTCCGGGGAGGCAGGTTCAGAGTTTACAGCCTGAGCGATAGTTTGCTCTCCGCTCTTGACAGCCTGCCCTCTCTTGGTGCCTCTTTATCCGATCCTTCCCTCCAGCGCCGTCTGCCTGTCTCCCTGACCCCACGTCTTCTTCTTGTAGGAGCCCCCTCGCTCCCTCAATAAGCCCTTTGTTACTCTGGCAATGGGAGCTCCAAGAAAAGGAAATTCCATCAGTCATTCTCACACAAATCTGCAGCCCTTCCATCCCTCTCTGTTTTCCGGCACCCCTTGTCCTCTCTCCATCCCCACCAAGAAAGCCTGCTATTGGATGCGCTAATTAGCTTAGCTGCAAATCCCTTCATGTGGCAACATACCTGAGAATTAGAGGTAATATATTCAATTATGTTTTGGATATCTTCGCAAAGATTCACCGCAGATGCACTTTTCCACGTGCGGGTCGTCACGCAGGCCGTCACCGACTCCCGTCTGACTGACGCGTTATATTCGTAAACTAAATGTGGACGCAGTGAGAAAGGAGGTGAAATTGAGGGCTGCAGCAGCAGAAGAGCCCCGGCAGAAAATCGAAGGCTTAACCCCCGAAACCGCAAACTACTACTCACAGCCTCCACTTGGCTCGATTGGCTGCCGTGCGTCAGCTGACCGCCGGGCCGCTGCTGCCGCCGCCCAGCGACTCGGGGCACAAACCTCCTGTTTGTTTTGCTGCTTTGCAGTTTCATTTCGTTTTTAATTGGCTCGCCCGTTTCAGAAAACAGCAGCTCGGCCGTTTTGGAATTTACAAAAAAAAGAAAAGCCCCAAACGACTGCCCAGAACAGTAGGCGGGCAGCGGAGAGTTATTTTAGTTGTGCTATCAGACACTGTGGTCAGTGAGAGCTGTGTGTTCTCTGCGGTCAGAGCATACGACTGCCTGGTGAACAACAGCCAGCTGGTTTAGATTTACAGATCCCGCTGGAGTTTACAGTGCGTGTGTGTGTGTGTGTGTGGGTTGTGTATCCACATCTTGTGCTTTTTAATCTTACAGCAATGGGCTTCCCTCACCCAGAATGGAGCTGCTGCACAACATCGACCCTCTGTACGTTGACATCGCTCCATGTAAGTTCACATGTTTCTCTATAAACTGGCGGTATATGTAAACGGGGCTTTCATTGCAGCCGGTCTGTCCCGTGAATCAGAACACACCAGACCGAATACCTCCAGCAGGGTTTCATTTCAGGATTTGGACAAAGTTGAGGTTTCCTAACCTGCCCCTGCTGTGTGAGAGTGTGTGAACAGTGTTTATGTACATCTGCTCCCACACAGACCCGGTGAAGAGAGACGTTTGACGTGAATTTTGAAATCCGATCTTGTGAAATACAAACATTGGCCGACGCGAGCTGCAGAGATCTCGTCACTTTGCTGCCAACGGGCTGAGATCATTTCACCCCGTTGTGTAAATCTGGAAACTTAGTTTGCCTGCAGCTGAAGCCTCTTTAGTTGATCTAATATCCCTTTTGATGATCCGGTGATGGCTGGTTTCAACTCGTGCATGCTCCTCCTCCTCCTCCTCCTCCTCCTCTCCGTGTCCACGATGTCTACCAATGTGTTTCCCTTCGTTTTCTACCGTTTAAATTCCCATCATGGCCCTCGAGTATCAAGAGGCTCGTTGTCTGAGCCCGTATTCACAAACACACCAGACATCGTGGATCCAATTAGCTCGAGTCCAAGCAGACTGAGGCCTCAGAACAGCACGTTCTCATATAACATCCCACTAAACGCACGTTATAGATCCACCTCTAGTTTACTGTGAGTGTTTGATGTTTGTGTCGAGGATTAAGAGTTCATGAGGGGAGTCTCACACGGTGTCTGGATTATTATCAGTGGATGTCCTTTAATCTCGGCAGCTTTATGAAATATAAACGCGCGTTATTACCAGTGAAGGTAATATTTATGTTAAGATGATTTATGAATATTAACGGTCTCTAATTTAAATGAAACATCTTCCACTTGTGTACAAATAAGCTTTATTTTTCTCACATTTTAGTCACGTGTTTGTGATTTGTTCTGCTTCCATGTGAGGAACAACAAAAGGTTGGAACTGTAGTGTGTGTGTGTGTGTGTGTGTGTGTGTGTGTGTGTGTGTGTGTGTGTGTGTGTGTGTGTGTGTGTGTGTGTGTGTGTGTGTGTGTGTGTGTGTGTGTGTGTGTGTGTGTGTGTGTGTGTGTGTGTGTGTGTGTGCGTGCGTGCGGTCTGGAGGTTTTCCAGGAAACAGCTCATGTGACTGCCTCTTGTCTCTGGGCTGTCAGACACAGTGAAGTGGTCTCGTTCTCAGTATGAGCTGGTCCTGGTCTGAGGCCACTGTTTCTGACTTTGTGGAGAACGCTGCACCTTTGGTTCCGCGTTCATCAACAGTCGAGGTATGGGAGGAGGACATTCTTTTTGTTGCTGAAATGTTTCACAGATAATGGCTCTTCATGAGAATAGAAGCCGTGTCAGTCAGTTCTGTTCTTCTAGCGTGTAGGAGGTGTGGTAGAAGACTCATTATCGCTGATCAACACCGTCTGTGGCACACTGCAGTACAACTTGGTTATCTGATTGAAAAGGATCTTGGCTTACACCAGACGGGTCAATTTAACCTTAAGATAAGCATGAATTGATTTATTTTGGCTGCTTGGATGCAGCGTAACAAGCTGTAACCACAACATCGACACATTATCTCTTCATGAAGGCCATCGGGTACATATTTACATGTACAGTTGGACATGAGACCAATATTTGCCCTGATTTCTAGCTCTGTTTTGGTCTCCACCAACTCTTTTGCTCCAGTATGTCCACCAGCTACAGTTGCTAACTTTGTGTGTCCGCTGTTTGGCAGCGTAGAGTCGGGTTGTTCAGAGCTCGGCTGTGGATGGCAGCTGTGAGACTAAAACATTACGAAGTTGTGGGCCGTAAGAAACAAAACAATGAGCTGAAAGGTGCTAAAACGCTCCGTAAAGATCAGATAATTCCCTGTTTTGTTTCTCTTTTTACGACGCACTTTCACATCTCATCGCTCATCTAAAACGGAGCCAAGAACTACTGGGGAAACACCCAAATCGCCTGTTCAAATGAAAGCTTATTCATAGTCCAATCTTTATGCAGCTAAAAGCCAGCGGAGCTCAAATTAATCTCAACGTTTACCGTCGGTCACTACCATCGAAATCATCAACAACACTGCTGCTTTACAAGCCCCGTGCATTCCAGGCTGAGATTCCTCTTCTCCTGTTAACCCGGCCCGTCTTAGAGACCCGGCTTCTCCTCGTTCCTTCTTTTGCTTTCTCCGTTTCGCTCATGAAAGACCTTTGTCCTCTTTTTACATACTTCCTCCTTTCAGGCCGCTTCTCAGAACCCCCCCTTCTTTACGCCCGCTCTGTGTGAGAAGAGGGATCCCGGCTAAATGGGTCACAGAGGGGTCCCTGAACTTCTCGCGGAGAAACCCTGGACTTTAAATCACCCCCCAAATTTCCCCTCCACACTCCTCTGCTCTCTCAGGGTCTCTTCCCCCCCCCCCCCCCCTCGCCTCCCTCCTTTTTGGGTCCAGATGAGCGAGGCCTTGCTTTGACGCGCTCATGCAAAGAATGAATGTAGGACGTGTTGCGGTTTGAGGCCCCTTTTTCTGAAAGAAGCAAGTGGAAGAAGAGCTCGAAATTCAATCGAACCCACTTAACACCTAAATCTGGCACGATGTCAATAACTCGCCCTTCTTCTGCAAAGGATGTGAGCTCTGCAAGACCAGTTGTTTACACAAAATTCCGGTTTGGTTCAGGGATCGGCGTAATGCATGTGAGAGCAATTAAGATACCCGCACGGCATTCTGCGCAATGATCAGTGGAGAAATCAATGTCAGAGCTTTTATCAAGTGGTTGCAAAACACCGCTGAGATGGGAAATGTTTTAATTCTGCAGTCATGTCGCTGCGGTCGAATCCACTCCATGAAAACGAGCTCCGATGGGAGCGTTGGCTTTGTGTGGGTGTGGATTTGTCTTTATGCAAAGCATGTGAGCGGAGTACTTGTTTCTGACCGCGTTAGGACGCCGGAATTACGCTTAAATCTGTCAAATCAGGACCATGTTGTCGGGGTCAAAGGCAGCATGAACCTGAGAAGCTCTGGAGGCTGATGCTTGCTTTTAAAGAAAGGTGTGCGCTCTTCTGGGAGACTTTTCCCCGTAAGAGCAGAAATAGCTCGAGGCTGCAGACATCTCTGGACACCCTCAGAACAAAGATGAATTATTTACTTTTGCCTCATGGAACCGGTGAGATGAAGCCAGTTGGTAACTGTGACCGTTGTTCCTCGTTTTCCGACCGCTTTTCAAATCTGCCCAACTGCAGCAATGGCAAATTATTCATTGTGCTTGGCTGACATGAAAAGACTGGTGCTGAGTCGACCACATCGCCGCCGTGTTTGTCAAATTCCTCCAGCCCTCAAAGCTCCACGTGTTCAAAGGAAGTTCACACGTGCGATCATTTCTCTTCTTAAAGGAAATGATTGTTTTGAAGCTGTCAATTCCTGCAGTTTCACTGATTTTAACAGCTTTCTCATTGGTGTGTTTATTTTGACACCACCTGATTCCCAGGTATGCACTGACCTTCGGTGCCAGTCTACCAACTCGTGTGGTTTACATAGACGTCCACTGAGGGCGTTTTGTATCCAGTGGTAGTTTAATATCGTCTCAATCAGCGGTTTCTATGCATATTTTTAAAGATGGACGACCTCCCTGATTAGCGCTGTCCTCCGCTCTCTGCAGGTCCTGGCACCGGGGGTCCGGTCAGCGGAGGCTCCTGGGCCAACTCTGGCTTCAATGTGTCCATTCACGCGGCCATTCGATCCTCCAACTGGAAGCTGCTGACTGGCTACCCGGGTCAGTATCTTCTGACACCCTTAATGCCGTGTTTAGTCTGTGGTGGGAGGCGGGAAATCAAACGCAGGGAAGCACATTTACTTCTTATCTCTGCTAATCAGTGGAGGAGGAAGTATCCAGACAGTTCAAGGAAAAGTACCAAATCATGAATGTAAGTGAAGTTAAAATCAAAGCAAAATGTACTTAAAGTTACTGGGAGGAACTTTTAGCTGGTTATGAAGCCGTCTCAGTTAAAACTGATACCTCTCTGTGACCTCCATCGGTGAACAGACCATCAGAGAGAAGATGCTCTGTTTCTATAGAGTTATTCTTCATGCTCGTCATCGGGGCCACGCAGGTTCACCAGAAACTCCTTCAACTGTGCCTCCGGTAGCGACCAGCCCACCACAAACGGACCCAGATCCGGCTTTGAGGCTGGTCCTCCTTCGCCTCGCTGCTGGAGACCCAGGACGTATTGCTGGACCCGCTGGAGGGGAGGGAGGGAGGGGAGAACCAGAACCAGCACTGAGAGGGGCCGACTGTCAGACCCTGCTGCAGTAAAATGAGAGGTTTTCTAAAGGGACTCTGGTGCTCAGACACACTACCACTTTAGTCCACAGGGGGTGCCAACATCAACACAACATGAAAGTTCCTTGTAGTAACTTTAAAGTATCCAAAACAAAAGGCCCCTATGACAGCTGGCGCAGGTGGAGCTAGTTTTACCGACTTGGTAACGTTCCACCGCGGCTGCTGATGTCGTCATCTTGCTTCCTCCAGGTTGTGACGTTTGGTTCCCGCGGCCCGGCCACAACAGCACGGAGTCCGGCCACAACAGCACGGAGTCCGGCCACAACAGCACGGAGTCCGGCCCGTCCCGGGCGGATCCGCTGAAGTCCGTGATGCTGTTTGACGTAGAAAAAGATCCAGAGGAGAGGCACGACTTATCCGCTACCTTCCCGGCAGTCGTGGAGTATCTCCTCGGGAGGCTCCAACAACACCAGAAAAGCGCTTTGCCGATAAACTTCCCCGACGACGACCCCAGATGTGACCCGGGCCCCACGGGGGCCTGGGGGCCCTGGGCTTAAACGGCCGTGAGGTGACGATGAAGACGGCGGTCGCACTTACCGTGAACTACAGCAGCAGGAATCTCTTCTGTGGAGAAGAACAGGGACGTGTTGTACTCCGTGATGATTCGTTATCCTCCCAGCAGCCAGCGGAGAGCCTCGTCACGAACCCACCGACCGATGCTCTCGTTATCGTCTGTGCTCTGAGATGCTTACGGAGGTTTAGTTGAACGCTGTCGGCGACACATGTTGCCGATCTGTAAAGACTATACCTCCCTGCTGTTGCAGGTCTTTGCACTTCATTCATCTACTGTTGAGAAGCCGCAGCCTCCTATGTGGTCTCTTTTTGGAGCTTTTTAAGGATCGAACAGGAGAGAGCAAAACGTTCCAGAAAGCAGAAGACTCATAACGTTGATTTCAGACCGATTTTAACATTTCAAACCGCACTAATCAATATATTTAGTTGACAATGATTACATGGAATGTGAAAGGAGTCTTGAAGTGGCAAACTCACAGAGAGTTACCGTCGGCCTCCCCTCAGCTCTGCAGAGTGTTTTAGCATCTTTTAGCTCCTTGTTTTGGTTCAGTCTCGCAGCTCTCAGCAGCAGGAACCTTTTTTTAAGCAAACCAATTATATTCTACCTCCCCGACACCAAATATCAGACGAGCAAAGCTGCCAACTAGTGGCTTTTTGAGACTGTTAAACCTAACTCTGCTGTTCCATTAGATCATGGAAATACCTTTTTAAATATGTAACCAGCGGCCGGACAAGATTCATCTTCTCAGGGAACATATGCGACCAACTCACGGAGTAATGTTCAAGATAAAAAGAGCCAAAACAAAACGTGCTTCTTATCTGCCGGCTGTGTAAATAAGCAACTCTTTGCTAACATGATCTTCATACGCTGATAATATGTCAGTGTTTTGTTGAACTGGTTTTGTTGCCTCTACAGTGTTATTGCAGGGTGAAAACATGTTGCTTTAAAATAACTGCGCTCTGCTTTCTTTGTTTTTTATTAATTGCACACACTATTCATCAGTGCCTCCTTGTCAAAGATCAAGATGTGTTACCAATGTATGTGTTTTGTTCAGAAAACTAAATAATAAAAAGGTGAAGATGTTTGTAGAACAAACTGAAACTGTGATTCTGTGACAGTCAAGTTATTTCTTTGGGTTACTTGTTTCCCTCCAGTGCTCAACGGGTTCTCTGTGTATTTCTAGTTTAGAGGTTGAAAATGTGAGGAATGTCTTGTGCTCTTCACGCATCCCTCGTGTTATGTCTTCGGCTTTAACTCCCTCGTGCCAGTCATTCACGGCCGTACAGCGCTCAAGGTTTAGATACAGTTATGGTGACACGTCGTCAGGGTTGCTGAAGATAAAGATTCTGTCCCCACATCGTGGAAAACAAACGTACCAAAGAAGGAACATCAGACGGGATCATGAGCATATTTGTAATTTAAGCGGGATAAACTCATTTCCTGAATGCACCCTCCCTCTTTGACCTTTTGCCTCCTGGTGATGGACCCCCTACGGGCAGCAGACGACCACAGGAAAGGCTCCCTGCAGAGAGCGGGCGGCTGGGTCCTAATGTGGGCCGTGACCTTTAACCCCTCATGTGAATTGATTGGCAGCTGAGCGACAATGCCGCTTACTGTGGAGGAGAGTGGAGCTGCACAGAGTCGGCTGTCACGGACTCTCGCTTCCTTTTATAAAAGGGTTTTTCTTTTCACAATTGTGAGCCACGGTTGTTTGTTGTGTTGTTGAAGTTTGGTTTCTACAGTGTGGTACGAAATAATAGGCCTTAACTGAGCCTAACGGCAGAGGAAAAGTTTTGGAAAATTGCTTTCTTGCCGAGAGTTAGATGAGAAGTCTGATACCACTCTCATGTTTGTGTGCAAAATATAAATACAGTTAGCTTAGCTTAGCATAAAGACTGGAAACGGGGGGAAACAGCTAGCCTGCCCGAGAAATAGTCTGACGCAGTAAAAAACCTCGTAAAAAAAACAACATGACTTTTCATTTACACACTGTTTTTTGATACATACCATGCTGGTAGGCCTTTACCTTCATACAGAGCCAGGCTAGCTGTTTCCCCCTGTTCCCACTCGTTATGCTAAGCTAAGCTAATTTAGCTTCATACCCAATGGACAGATATAAGTGTGGTCTTCTTATCTAAATCTCATAAAGCATCAATGAGTGGTTTCACATTTCAGTCTCAACTTCCACGCTTTTTACGGCGCTTTCAGTCGGATCACATGGTCTTCATCACAGGATGGAGTGTTTGTCTCGGAGATACCGTCCGTAAAAAACTCTTCTCATCCTTAGAATCTGTGAGTCCTGTGATGAACAATGTGACTCTGTTGAAAGCTCCAGAAGAAAGCTTGTTAGTGGACCTTGAGTTGTGATTTTTGTGTGTCAAACTCGACCCAGATGGAACTTTGATGCTTAATTAATGAGCGTGTTTTGAGATTTTGGGTCGTATTCCTCTGAATTATTTATTTCGTAACGGTCTGCTCCAGATGGCCGCCCGAGGCTCCTGTGTGATGCCACTAATGTGCTTACATTTTAAAAAATTCCTTTTTTTTAACCTTGCTTTTTAAGAATCAGTGGTTTCTAATTTTGAGAAAGTGTCTGTTTGAACTGAAGTCTATACGTGCCTTTAAAAAAAGAGCCCCACCATCTTCTCCCAAAGTGGAATTTAAACTGGGATTTTGGTAATGGGCGACTTCCAGAACACCACACGACGATGATATGTTTCTGAGAAAGCGCTTCTTACGTCGCCGAGGCTACAAACGTGTCACTCGCTTGTTCTGTTAGTTTACTCTTCTCTTTTCCGAAGTGCTTTTGGTGTGTCTTTCACGCTTAATCCTGCGCTGAGACTCGGCCCTGTGAAGTCTGCCTCGCCGAGTGACAAATGCACTCTGATTTGCGTCTGCTGGATCAACACATGGGATTCGCCGGCTCTGAGTCTTTTACCTTTTGTTTTTTCAGCTGTGACGAAGCTATGTGTGCCACCGCTGTGATGGCCCTGAAAGATATGACAGTGTAAAAAGATATGATAGCAGATGTTGTGATGGTGAGCACATGTGGGACCTTGCGTTTAAAAAAAGAACACGGCTGCCGCCCTTCATTCCCCTTTTGGTGTGTCCACAAGGAGACACCGAGGTGAGGTGCGACTGGAATTCCAAACAAGATTGTGTCTGTCTGTGAAAACAGATTCAAATCATACTGACCACTGCAGGCAGGAATGTGTTGAACCTTGAGCCTCGATGGGGGAAGTCCAGCAGCTCATCACACCTAACAAAGAAGACGAGCTCCTCGTAGTGTTGGAAGACCACCACAGATAAAAGATCACGTTCAAGGAGGCGTCATTAGACTGGAACCCTTAAATCGTTACGTTCTTTTAAAGTTTGTTTCTGTAGCAGAAGGTGCAACTTATCGTTCTTGTTCCTATAAAGCATGTCATCACTTTGCAGAGTAATTACAGACAGAAGAGCTTTCGAAGACTCGAGCTCAAAGCCTCCTCGGTTAGTGGGATGGTTAAAGGTCTTCAGCAGAGCGTGGGCTCAGTATACTTCATCTCAAACAAGGACTGGAAACATCTTCAGCAACACTTTAGATTAAATCCATTAAGTTACAGCGTTAACCAATGAAATACTTAAAGAAGTGCAGAGGGAATATGTGCGTAACAACGTTTAAATTACTCTGTCAACGTTTCCAGTAAATATTGCATATTTACAAGGTACAAAAAGGGGGAATATGTCTGATATTTATGTCTTTATACAATATACAATAGCCGTGCCATGAAACTGTTTGTGGCACTTTCACTCAGTAAGACAGAGGAAGAGGCCCAGTGGTGCTTTCAGCTAAATGCTAACACATTTAGCGTGTTCAGGGCTGTTATTATTGACAATAACTGCTGTTTGACCAGAAACAGCCGGACCACGTGATGGGATGGCCCTCGTGTCTTTTCACTGTGTTCAGTGAGATCCTGGCTCCAGTTGTTCTCCTCCCAGTCTCAACTCTCAGAATAGTCCGTTCACACTCGTTCACTGCCGTGCAAAGCTTGCACGAATGTACAGAAGTTGTTGTTTGGCGAGAATAAAAGACTGGGAATGGGAGATGCATGCATTTTGTAGACGCGTGCATCTGGAAGTAATGCTCAGTTTGGCTTTTAGCTGTGCAGCGTAGAGACAGACATGTTGGATGTTCAGAATGTGAGCCGTCTGCAGTGACTGGTGTGAGATGTGAGGCTTTAGCTCAGCTGTTAGCCTCCCAGCAAAGGTTAAGACTAAGATTTAGAGAGAATGTGACATGGAGACAGCCCACATGTCCATGTACTGTGTGAGTGGCTTGTCTTTAGGGTGAGTGGCAATCAGAGATGCTAAGACAACAACTGCTGTCAGACTAGATGTTCAATTTCCTCTTTAATACGTTTGAGTGTTATTGTTGTAGAAGAATATCTTAATCTGCTGATTACTTTTGTGATGAATTGATTCATCATTTAATTTACAAAATCTTAATCTTAATCTCCTGACGTCTAAGGTGATGTCTTCATTAACCCAAATAAATTAAGTTTCTTATCATAGAAGGAAATGAAGAGAGGCAACAAATCCTCAAAGCTGAGAAACTGAACTACATGGTTTTCCTGCCTTAACCTAACTTTTATTAGTTATTTCAAACCCAACCATGATGTTTTACGAAGTGGTTTTGTTGCCAAAATCAAACTTTTATTTGTAGCGTAGTGTCATCACGAAAGAACAGACAATTTGTGTCCCTGTACACAAAAACAATATGACATTTTGTGGATTTTCTTTGCACTTTTTAAATTACGTGGTTGGTGAACTAAGGCCGGGGTGAACCTTCACTTTAATATTATATTCCATTTCTGCCAATAGATGTCCCGAACTAACACACACTGTTCCTTTAATGTATTGGGTTTTATTCAGCGTTTTAATTTCTTTATTTAACACATTTCACAGCAGTGGTCCTTCACATCGTATTTCACATGAAGTGACATTAAATCAATCATGTATCCTCGTGAGTGTGAGCAGCAGTGATTGGTGGACGGGGGCAGTCACTCCCATCCCTGCGGTCGTCTGTCTGCAGCAGAAGAGGAGGACGGAACCATTCATTCTGTGGTTCCCGGAGAAAACGTGGAAGATGAAGAGGAGACACTGAAGGGGAAAAAGTCCGGATCAAACCCGACAACCGAAACTCCACAGAGAAGACTCAAAACACGTCCTCAGAGGCGTCGCTTCAACTACAAATCCCCCAAAAACCGCACCGCCAGCAGTTACACGTAAGTAGAAAAACTCTCTTTAAACAGTGCTTTTCTACAACAGCAGTACTCGTGCATGAAACGAGTATAAGTTGAAGTATCTCAGCCGCGCGCGCGTATTGTGACTTTCAAGTGTTTCCACGTTTTTTAACTAGTTTTGTCATTTCGCTCGCGGAGCTGCGCTGAAGGGGAAACTCGTGGCAGGAAAGCCGAGCAGACTGATGCTCTGCCAGGCAAAGCTGCAGCACAGTATGACCCCTCCTGGTAGTATGTGATCCGAGCTCATCACATTTCATTCGTTTATTGCTACAGGTTTTATTCATATCCGTCTTTAATAGAACTGACCATTAGAGCGGAAATGGGTTTTTAAGTTGGACTCAGGCGTCAAAAAATCCACAATTAACCAATTTACTATAATGTCGGCATCACATTTTCACATTTGAGAAGCTTAAACAAAACAATGTCTGTTGTCAAACTAGCTGCAGATTATTTTCTTATCAGTTAATTAGCTCATCGTCTCAGCTCTGATGTAATTAATGATTAGTTGCAGCTGTTGTCTGCAAAATTCAACATAAAGACCTCTTCACTTTCCTTTATTCATCTGTTTTGTTACACCATGTGCATTGTTACCCAATAAAAGGTTTATTAAGGGTGGAAAGACACACATATGAAACATTAATACTCTTGTTTAGTCGTTGAATGGTGAGAAATGTCCATTATAATGTCTTAAAAGCTAATGATAATGTTTCCAAAAGTCTTATTTTGTCCGACCGACAGCCCAAAAGCAAAATACGTTTAGTTTACAATCAAAGAAGACAAAGGAAAACAACAAATCCTCACAAGTGAGGAGCTGGAATTGGGCATTGTTTTGTATTTCTTCTTGTAAAATGACTTGAATGAATCACCTAATTCTCTCGGCTCTACACAGAACCACGTGTAGTGTTCCACGGGAGCCCTGTCAAAAGCACCACTGACCCCAAACACCTGGTCCTGGACCTGTTCTACATATCGGAGGTCTACGGTTCGAGAGGCAGTCTGTCAGTGGTCTCGACAGAGTGCGACACAGATCCTCGTCTTTTGTTGTGTGCTGTGTTTCAGCAGTGAACCTGAGAACAGGTCCCACCTGTGAACCAGTGTTGATGTGGGAAAGAGACAGGGCTCCTGAGGGCAAAGACCTTCTAATGTATGAAGTCTTTGGACCATGAGGTAACCAAAGCCAGGAACACATGTTATGCATTTTGCATAAAGAAAACCCGCCTTTGCTTTTCTCCAACGAGCAGTGATTTTTTTTTATTTTCCACGTGTGATGCTCTTTATTGCAATGCTTTAACAGACGCAGTGTTCATGAGGCGTGTGGTGTTTCTGTTCCAGACCCCAGTCACCGATTCATCATGGCAGGAAAGATCAGAGCCACATGAACTGTTTCCACGTGGAACTCTCTGCTACTAGATTAACACTTCAGCTGTTGTAGGTCTTGTGCTGAAGGATTGTTGTTTAAATGTATTGTTGTCGCTGCATTAGTTACGTCATTGTAGCCACTGTGTGGTCTCGGTTGTGACTCCATATTCTGTAATTAGCTTGAGCCGTTTCTGTGTAATTTTTGAAGGCACGCAAATGAGCTCCAGATGTTTAATGATGCTTAGGTCATCTCCAGAATGAGTGACTAGCGTTAAAGATGGCGTTTTTGTCGGAGTCCTCTTTCAGGGGCTATCAGTGGTTTGGGATTATGCGCCAGTTGCACGTGGTCCCTCAGGGCTCCGTGTTCGGCCCATTAAAATAAGCTTCATTCATTACGACCCTCCGTTTGGGCCACAAGAAAAAAGCAAAAAATACATTTCTCTCTTGGCAGCATGGCAGCGCAGATGCTGTTGGAGAAGTTCTTTTAATGTTTTATTTTACTCTCCTTTCCTAAACAGAATGGTCAACCTTCAAAGCACGGACATTAAATATTTCCAGACTCATTTTTGCCTGGTGCAGATGATCCAGTTGGTGAAAAAAGAAGAGTTTAACTAGCATGCCATTCACACAGACCACATCATCTGTGTTTGGTGCTTTTCTTTGGGCTTTGATGGCGGCGCTGTTGTCATTAATCCAGGATGCTGGCTGCAGTTTATGGGAGAGGGGTCAGTATATGTCTCCTAGTAGGGCGATGTGGAGCCTAAATAAACGCTTTTATGCGTCTGTGAGCATTACATTCCCCCCCCCGCTGATGGAAATCAGACCTGGGCACTATCGATGTGAGCCAGCACCGTGGTGTCACCGTGACCAGAGTGTGAAATCCACGAATGGAACGGCTGCTCACCGGGTCAGAGGTCAAACTAGACGACTCCGGCCGGCTGGGACGAACATCTGGATTACAGTTTGTCACAGCAGAGCGCTGCTGTGGATCAAGCCTGATAACAAGGCTGGTTCATGTGCGTCATATGTCCTCAGTCTACTGTTTCACTACTTTGAGTTTGAATATTCACTTCCCCGGCTGTTTTTGACAATCAGCAAATTTTTTTGGGGGGGGGGGGTATTTTAACCACAGTATTCTTTTGTTTCCCAACGAGTGCGGTCTATAAAACTTTATACAGGAGCATCCAGGAAGTGCTCTAATGAAAGCAACACATCACAGAGGGTTTGAAATACGCGTCTCGTCGCCCTAAAGATTGTTTATTTGGTCATACAATTTACGTAATGCAAGGAAGACGGTCTTAAAAATGATGACAAATCCTAACTGGGTCACATTACGTGAGACGGTTTTCCGTTCCAAGCTTCTGAAAGGAGTCATTCTGAGTGAATTGAAAGCAGCCGTGTGTCAGAGTTTGTTTCTTTTTTTATTAGTTCTATGATAAAGCAGCGTCAGAAACAGTCAGTTTCACCGGTACTGGAACAGTCCGTGTCACAGTCTGCATATACAGAGGAGGAGAAGGGCGTCCGAGAGGCTTTGTGCTCCACTGTCTCAGGGCTGTCACCTCAAAAAGTTTCAACCAATTCAAACATCTTTGTCTTGAATTGATTTGATCGTAATCCATGTATCCGGCCATGAACTAAACTGCATTGGGAGCCTGATCGTTGGTATTGTACTGATAGTTGTAGTCTACGTAGAACATTGAATCTTCTATGAAAGACCGGCGTACATTCTGCTTGTTGTACTGATGTTTGTATGGTATTTATCATGTGTGTATGTTTAAAAATAAGGGACGCACCGTTTCAATTGGATATTGATATTGGCCGATACCGAGTACCGATGTGTTCTGATCCGACACCAGATCGGTCCATTGTCACCCGATCCAGCTGTTCGAGTCAGAATTGGACCAATGTCCCATATCAGTATATTCATATCAGCACAAATTCACTCTTCTCCCGATTTATAGATACGGGATGTAGTGAATTGGGTTGCGGCGGTTTGTTAAAAGTGTGTCACCAGAAAATATAAAAAGCTGGTGAGTCGTAATGTTTGGTAACTTTGCTGTTAATAAGCCCTCGTCTGGCTCTGCTATTCATTCGGGTGCAGAGATTTACTGTCGTTCTACAACCAGTCGGAGCTCAAACGACGTCACGTGAAATGTGACGCCAGTTTACATGATGGCCTCGCTCATGTGGCCCCCCCCCCTGTTCTGAAACAACTGATATAACTCTCCCAGCCCCCCCCCCCCCCCCCCCCACGCCTACACTGTGGGGCAGTCATGCACACTGATTAGATTGGGCAGTGCTGGAGCTAATCGCCCCTTCTCTCCCCGTCCCCTGGGCCCCCCTGTGGCTCCCAGAGATGAGCCTCTCCTGGGGGTACGTCTACCTCCAGCGGCTCCCCACTGGGAAACCAGCAGGGTGGGGTCCTCGCAATAACAAAGCCCTCGCCCTACACTTGTCCCCTCCATCTATTGAAGGTACGTGGAACATAGCCTCCCCTGTGGAAAAGAGAGAGACGTCCAAAGAATGACTTGGGGGGGGGGGGGCCCTCCCGTCGGGTGAAATGAGGAGAAGGAATCTGCGGTGGGTTTTTTGTTCCTTTGTGGCGGCGCTGGGGGGTCAGTCTCAGGGGAGTGCACGGCAGACTGTGGGGTTTTGCAGCTGCACGGCCTCCAGCACTTTATCTGGTCCCAGAGCAACCGCAGGCTCATTAAACTCTGCCGGTTGTGTTCAGTTCACTTCAGTTGAAAGTCTCTCAGTCAGCGTTTGCATCTCCTGTGTTTTTTCCTCCCCGCCATGTTTCCTGTCTGAGCTAATGTTGTACCAGACGTGTTTGAATATTGATTAAGCTGGAACCGGTGCACACTCGGGGACCTCGGCCTCACAGCTGTATGCTAATCACGGGAAAGGTTACGACCCACCACAATAGGCCGTCTGTGTGTAGTGTGCGATAAGGCGGTGTCGAATGTTCACTTTGGCTTCGGTCATGGAAAAGGCTTTAAGCTGCAGGAGTCAGATTACTCTAGATTGCACATTGTGTTTGTGACAACAGCTGAAATTTACAATTTGCTTTCATGTTCCGGTTGGTTCCCACTTTATATTAGAGACAGAAAACAATGACAACAAAGAGATGGAGTCTATTCATGTATTACTCACACAAAGGTTGCAGCTTGTGATTATTTTTTCTTTTTGGTGAAACACAAAGTTTGGGAAATATTCTTATTCACTTTTTTGCCAAAAGGTCGATGATTATGAAGCTAGCCAGTGGGTGGTTAGCTTAGCTTCACAGCTAGCCAGGGCTCTGCCCAAAGGTCAAACAAAGAAATAAAATAAAAGCATCGCTCGCTCATAAACACTTTGTATCTTGTTTGTTAAATCTGTACAAAATGCAAAAAAACACAACTTTTACACAAAGATATGCACGTCTGGAACAATTAGCCTCTTCCTTCCTTCTTTATGCTATGCTAACCGAAGCTAAGCTAACTGTGTGTTGGTTTTTGCCTCATATTTGGTGCACAGACCGAAGCAAATAAGCAGTTTTCCCTCAAATTATTAAACTATTCCTTTTCTTTGAAAGTCAGAAATTTGTTGAAGTGTGTCACATCAGACATGTGAGTTTTATATGAAGTCTACATTTCTAACTTCGAGCGTCTTCTAGCATAAAATCAATCAGCTGACCGACTCCATCATCATTCGGGGGGAAATTTCGATCACGTTATCGTAGTTTCATTTTGAGTCTCGCTTTGAAAAAGTCCCTTTGTCATCCAGAGTCGTTTCACTTTCACTCACTTTTTACTGTAAATTCTCAGCACAGAGGTCTGATTCCTTCGTGTTTGGGTTTCACCAGGTCCAAGGAAACCGTACTTTGGTGTGCAGTCACCGCTCACTTACCACCGATGCTACTTCTGTTAGCCGGAGCTCAGCAGCAGGACCTTCACGCTTCTGTCTTTCCTCTACATCCTGCATTGGCCTGCGTTAGTTTTTAATAGCGGTGACTCGCGCTGAATATAAAGCAGGTCACTGGTTTGACCTAATCCTGCTCACATTACGAACTGCATTCACAGTCGTCGACCGTTAATAACCGTTTCTATGCCTGTCGGGCACAGTGTGCAGCTCACAATGATAATGTTGATTCAGCTAATGGGCTTCATTTCACCTGTAACCCGACACACAAATATCAGTAAGTCGGTTAATGAAATGCTCGTTGGCCTTGGAAGTAAAGCAGGTTTTGTTTTTTTGTCGGCAGTTAGCTCATTAGCCGGACATGCTAACGTTTGTACCTTACGTTCAAGGTTTTGTTGTTATACAGCACAGGATTGCGCAATGACGTGTGGTTGAAGCCCCCTCCACGCTACTCACACACAAAATGCATTGACAGATATTTGAATATTTGAATTACAACAGATCATAAACAACTGAATAGAAAATAAATCTCATTTCATATCTCGACAACTGAGTTCTCTTGTAGTTCAATAAATAAATAGTCTTCATGAAATAACTCCGGTGTGAATTAAATACTTGACAACTGAATATTGGGATAGACGAGTTTTTGCCGTATCTCCCGGGTCTAATAGTTGAATGTAAAACTTCGGCGGGTTTGTTGTGAAACCTTTGGGTTGAATTGTGTGTGAAACCTCAGGAATCTTCCCTCTGCGTCGCAGAGCAGAGGGCGGCCCAGCGGTCTCTGCAGCTGTGAATTGATTTGTAGTTTACTGCTCTTCTCCAGGTGAGAGTGACCCCTTCACTTAAAGGGATCATGTTACAGCACCTGTGAGAACCACACAGTCACGGGGCTGCAGCACAAAGAACATGAACCGGTTTTCACCGGTAAATCAAGAAACACACAATCAGGTTTGATGCTCCATCACACGAAACACCCCAAAGCTCCGAGCTGATACGAGCAGGCGTAATTGAATCTACCCGGTATTTGCCAGGCTGGTCTTCACCGCCACGGGCTCGTCCACAGATGCATCCTGTTTGATTCAATCTCAGGTAGGATCGGCACCGACGTGGCTCCGGTTAAATAAACAGTTTGAGGTTCAGCTCGGAGTCAGTTCCCTCCTGCAATGAGCTCATAAACCCCCCCGCTGTCTGAGCTAAACTTATTGTCAACAGAAGCAGCAATAGTTCGCTGCAGTTGTGACGCTTCTGCAGACATAAAGTGAGTCCACGCGGTTGACCTTTCCAGCTTTGGCTCGTCCAAAGCCTTCTGGACACGGATACTTGCAGAGAATGAGGCATTTCTTTGTTTGCTGTTGGTCTTTGCAGCTAAGTGGTATTTGCACATCTGAAGACGGCGCGGATCAGGCCGGCGCTCGCAGCGCGGAGAAGGGAGAGTAAACAAGAAAAAGTGACTCACAGAGGGCCGTAATGACAGAGTCAGGAGACAGAGTAGAAAGGAGACAGAGAGTAGAAAGGAGACGGAGAGAAGGAGAAGGTAAAGCTTTTCTGTTTCACAATTAACTGGAGCGGCTCTGGGTCAGACATCCGTGATCCGTCTCCCAGGGGCAGGCGTCTGGAGCTGCCTTTGTGACCTCTCTTTCTCCCCCCTCCTCCTTCTCTTTCTCCCCCCTCCTCCTCCTCCCCCTTCCCTTTCTCTCCCCCTCCACCAGCAGCGTGCCTTCCCTTTGACAGCCCTGCTGCCCCAGAGATCACTCACTCTGAGGGGAACCACTTTTCTTTCACAGCTGCCTCTGACCTCCGTCCGTTATTCTGTCCATCTGTCCGGAGTTTACTTCCACACTTCCTCCGATTTGCCCTCGTTTCCACACTAAGCCTCCATTTTTGATTTCTAAAGAGAGTGTTCGGTAAACGGTCTCTGAAGTGCATACGTTTTAAAACACCTGGTCTGTTGTACAGCTCTGAAACGGAACATCCAACTCACATGACTGATCAGCTGTTTATGCTGTCGCCGTCTTCTCTGATATTCCCGTAACGTGTCATGAAACATGGCCAACAGAAGCTGCCATGAAACAACAATCATAACTTGCTCGACTGAAACAAATTGTAAAGCCCTATCTCCACATTCCTCTCGTGGACGATGAGGAGGAGACTTGAGTTGTCTTCCCAGCGAGTGGACACCTAAACAGTGTCGACGTGGCCCAGCTCAGGCCGCTTCATGCCAGGCATGCACCGGCCAGACAATGTAAACACTGATCCTCTTCAGGATGGTGAGGCACATTAACGCAGCCGTTATGGCCCCCCGTTTGCTGCGGGGCCGTTGGATTCCTGGGGGCCAATAGCCTGTGACACTGAGTGGGAATCTTCATCACCGCGGGTTCAAAGGTTCAGAGGCTAGACAGGAAAGACGATGCCTCTGAACGACAATTACAGACATGATAAAAACAATTCGGCGAGTCTGCAGCACACATACAGTCCTGGAGAGTGTGTGTGTGTGTGTGCGTGTGTGTGCGTGTGTGTGTGTGTGTGTGTGAAACCCATTACGTCTGTCATCATGTCTGGTAGGAACTTGGCTCTTATCCAACCCTGAGAAATAACCCTCCTATCCACATTAAAGAGCACTTAATACACCTGTCTTTTATCATACGGAGAGTCGGCGAAGATGAAGTCACCACATCTGAACAAAGGAAAATGATTTCTTCTTCTTTGATTCCACATTTAATCTTAAAAGCACGTTTATCTCGAATGACGTTTATAAAGTGGCCTCGCTGAACGATCCCTCCGCAGCCATCTGTTGAGATAACGGACTAATCGCTGGGAGGTGATGTCATCCCTGTGTGCAGTCTGGTTTACAGGCCGGACACACACATGTGCGTCTGCATGCATGTAGGCACACACACACACACACACACTATATATACACGAGAGGAAATTGGATAGAGTGTGGCTAATCAGTGCATTAGTGCAGAGTGTGTAATCAGCGTGCGCCCGAGGGACACCTTGTGTTTTTACTTTACAGATTGAGTCCTTTTCCTAACTGCTGTGTTAAGTGTTCTTGTTGCGGAGGTGGAAAAGGGGCGTGTGCTTGAGTCAAAGGGAATTAAAGGGCTAACTGAGGAGCTGGACCTTAGTGGTGTGATGTCATCTAAAATGGGGTATAGTCGTATTTTTATGTACTGATAATCTTCTTAGAGAATTCTAGGGATAAATTATCTTGGGAATCAGAAGTCAAATCTTTGTTTCTCTGTGAATTTACTGCTGAAATGGGATGCAAGGATTGGGTTAGAAAATATCTGCTTTTGAATTTGCTGCCGCTCCCTCTGAGTCATGGCTCTGAACGGTTTCTTCTTCATGGCGACAGCGGCAGAGCTTCTTGGGTATTTAGACCTGTTCGTGCTGAAATGACGGACAAAACAAGGTTGAAATAATTAAACTGGTGGTTGAAACATAACTTCATAGGATGGTTGCATCATCCGGGAGAGTCCCATCCGTCTCTGTTTGGTTACATTGAGGTATCGTTGAAAGACAACAATCAAAAGGACGTAAACTGTCTTCATGGGACTCGTCGTGGCATCATGGAGCAGCATTGTTTCTGGCTCCCAGTCGCCGTCAGCCGGCCGAAGCTCGCGCCCAAACCCAAAGCGGAAGCTGCACAGGCTCCAGGAAGCCAAATGTTTTTTTCCCTCCTCTCTTTGAAGAGCGCCTGGCGAAGGCTTTCAAAGCCCCGCTGTCTCAGCGCTGGCCCCGAAACAATTATGTGTGGTAAATGTAATGCAGCTGCCCAGCCGAGCTGGAGCAGACGATGCTCGTTATCCTCGAGAATAATCATTTTTTTGGACGTTCTGTACATTTTACATGACAAAGTTCAGCATCATTATCAGCTGTCACTTGTGTTCAATTGAACAGGACATGGATGATACTGAATCCACGGAGCGGTTTGTGTGGTGCTGATGCAGCAACAGTTTGCTGGTCCTGTACAAATGTTCCAGTGACACACACACACACACACACACACACACACACACTGGCTGCCGAGCACAAAGATGAAGTCATTGTTGGTCAAGTCTGTTTCGTATTGTATGAATATAGACCGCTCCAGCCTTAAGATAAGGGGTTTGTGGATATATATTTATATATATATATATAGATAAATATATATATAATGTGTTTTGAAACAGATGGTGACACGTAGTTTGTAATTAATAAAAATCCCATTATTTCTTTCCTTAGATAAACATGTATTTGACCTTTTGAGGTGACCAAACAACCTGTTTGTGCCTGATATCCGTCTTTATTAGCTTCTGTAAATATTTGCTCCCAAATAAATCGCCTGTTTGAACAGTTTGTAGAAGCGTTGCAGCGATTAGTGTTGGAGAGCGAATGGAGCTGGAGACCAGCTGCTGTCTAACACCTGTGTTGTGTACGCTGGCCTGAGGGACGTTGGGGCTCCTGAGCTGGTCATTTTAATGAGAACATTCCTCTCATTACTGCCCAGAGAGGGAAGAGAGAAGAAGAAGAGAGGAATGAATGTTAAACAGATGCAGACGTTACGGAGGATGCAATGTTGGAGCTTGATGTGTCTCAATGAAGTCGACCTTTGATTTAGATTGAACAACGTCCGCCATGTGCGGCTACTGAAACACCGAAAGGACCAGTTTGACATTTTGGGAAAGTATTTTCTTGCTGAGATTGGGATTAGAGGACCAATTCCGTCCTCATATCTGTCTGTTGAATGTGACGCTACAGCTAAATTAGCGTAGCCTGTGATTAAGTATTTGAAAGATTTGAAAAGACTATTTTAAAGAGATCGCCTACCCTCATGTTCAAAGAAATAATCTACTTTTATGTGGTAATGTTGGAAGAAAACACACGTAATGTTTAGAGTTTGTACATAAAGCATTGAGTTGAAGTTCCGGTTCGTTCTTCACTCATATTTGAATATCTGTGTCGATGCCAGATTTAAAACTAGGCTGTGGGGAAATGGGATGTGGCGTTTAAAATCACCTTTCACACAGGATTTATGACTCAAATCCCTCTTAGTGACTTGGCTGGATTATGTAATGCACACAATGTGTTTTGTTGTGCTGAACATTATGCAACTTTCCCCCACGGGAACCCGCATCACGTCCAATGAGCGACGCAGACATCGGCAGCTCTTTTTTTCTTTTGTTTTATGAACATGTGAAAGAGTTTTTAAAGTTCTCTCCAGGTGCGGGTGCTCGTCAGCTTAGAACGGAAAATACCAACGAGCAAGAAGAGGGAAAAAAGACGCTCATTAAAAGTTGC
The DNA here is from genome assembly GCF_949748355.1 of Melanostigma gelatinosum. Classification (NCBI taxonomy): domain Eukaryota; kingdom Metazoa; phylum Chordata; class Actinopteri; order Perciformes; family Zoarcidae; genus Melanostigma; species Melanostigma gelatinosum. Next base: position 2,731,565 of record NC_136651.1, on the reverse strand, counting down.
GGAGCCAACTGTGACTGAACGCTTGCTCTCTGGAGGTGGTCTGGTTTTGTGATTTGGACTCATGGTTGTTCCTGCTGTCTCTACAGGTTGTGAAGAGGTGAGAGAGGACTGTGACATCGTTGGGATTTCAGGGAGGAATTCGTCCACACAAGAGGTCGGTGTTTGCATCTAAACTGACTCCTGAATGGAGCTTTTCCTCAGCAGATGTAGGACCCTTTGGACTTGTGTAGACCAACAAAACAAACCGGTTTCCTGCTTTTCTTCCTATGATATTATTGGGGTTCCTGGCACCTGCCTGTTATTGGTGGAAATACCAGCTGTTCCCAATGACCCCTATTGTTCCACGCAGGTGTTGTTTGACATCACTGCTTTCCTGCATGAACACAAAGTCATCTGGGAAAGTTAGAACAGCTTTCTCTGCTGATCAATTATATCTGATCAATCCACATCGACAGTCCTGATGATTCGCTGAGATTTATACGAAATAATAAGACTTAAGGAACTTCACCTTCCTCATTTAGTCGTGAATATTTATTGTTAAAGAGAAAGAATCAGCTTATCAAGCATTTGAACACAAACTATTTCATTTAAGAACGCTTTTGCAGATGGTTAAATTACACTGAGAGGTGTCTCTAATAAACTGGTGTCTGATGGTACATTTTCCACTTCACTACCCCGTGAATCATCTTTTGGGGCCGCTGCTTTAAATCATCTGTGCTGCTGCACCTTTCACCTTTAGTAAACTGAAGGTGCAGTTCACGCGGTGTTTACCTTTGTCTGCCGTGCTGACTCATGAAATCTGTCCGGTGTATTTATCTGGATGGAGTAGGAAGTTGTGGGCGTTGTGGGGGTGTCCATGTTTTTCCAATATGGAGGAAAACAACGGAGTGAGAGCTAATGAGCAGGGACCCCCCCCCCCCCCCCCAAGATAATAAACAGAAGAATCGTTTGTCCCTTTGCTCTGAAAATAGGGAGACACTTCCTGTTATCTCACACTTGTTTTTGACTGGACGTCCTTTGTCTTCATGCGCTATATTGGGATGCATTAATGGGAACAAGCTGCCACTCTTATATGTTATCAGGAAGATCGTTAAACAGCTGTTAACCTCGGTTCATAAACTCTGGAAATGTGAGACATGACAGTTTTAATAAATCCTGCCATGTCAGCTCTAAATCAGACAGATTTCTCCGTTTGTGTCTGCAGGATATCGCAATGTTTTGCTTGAATCTGACAGGTTTTTTGTGATTTTTTTCTTCTTTTTATAGAAGAAAAGCGTGACTTATCGACAGTCATGTCTTTGTCTGGAAGTGAAAGCGCTCACTCGTCTCACTTTACTCCCTGAAACCGGTCTGACAAAAGCAGCACGCGTCTTCATTTCTCAGCCTCCCACCTCCTCGTTTTGTCCTCTCGCCGTCTCCTTTTCACTCGGCGTCTCCCCTCATTTGTCTCCGTCCCTCGACTCCTCGCCTCCTACGTGCAGCGTTAGCGTTTGATTTGCCGAGAGCCTGCGAGCGGGGAGGGGGGATATCACTTGATACTTTTATTATGCGTAACTCGAGAGAGTCCGGTGCCAACGTTCCTCGCCAGTGCTTACTTTTGATTTTGAGGAGGGGGTATCAGGTTAAGCTTGGAGTTGCCCACAACAGCAACGTCTCCCCTCTTGTCCCTCGGGGGGGCTGGATAAAGCAGCCAGAGAGGTCTCAGTTTGCAGGGAAGTTAGGATTAAACTGCACTCTTCCCAAATACAGAACACAGTGGGAACAATGCCGTTAGCCCTCCAGAGGAGAAGGGCCAAACCCGTCCACCCAGCTCAGCACAGGCACTGATTTCCTGAGTCTGGCCTGGGAAACAAAAGCCCCCCCCTCCAGTGTTTATGGTCCCCGGGGCTCTGTGCAGGGCTATGGTGGGGCTGGAAATGGTTAAGCATAATGGAGACAGTGTTAGACCTGAGGGCCCCCAAACTCTCCGGCTCTCTTAACAGTGGGGGACAGAGGAGAAGTGTCGCCCCCCCCAGTCCATCAGCAGTCAGAGGAAGTAGGTGTGAAGAATGTAGCTCCATATTTCTTAAATTGATATTCCAACTTGTTGAATATTTTCATTATTTCCACTACGAGGACTATTTATTTTGATGATAAAAAAAAGTTAACCTCCAGCAAATCTCAAATATCTGGGATCTGATACTCAGACTTTTTCAATATGAATGTAAGTCACGTGATGTGTGGAAGCGTGTTTATAGAATTATCAACAATAATATGAGATTTGTAGTTCGTGGGCTGCCAAAAAGTGTCTTGAACAAGACTAAGAGTCTGCAGTTCAGGCACGGCAGTGCTTTGAGCTAAATGCTAATGCTAACATGATGATGTCTACAATGTTCACCAAAATACTCACGCATGCTGACATTAGCTGATTAGCAGTAAACACAATGTACGGCTGAGTTTGATGGGAATGTCAGATTTTTCCAGATTTGCAGGTATTTTATTTTTTGTTTAAAAACTGAAATATTTTGCACTAAATTAAAAACATGTCGAGGATCATTAAACATATCAAGATTCATCCTCGGGGGACCATAAATGTTGCCCAAAATCCAATTGTTGGTGAGGTATTTCAGTCTGCTGCTAGCATGATAAACTGATAAACCACATTTTTTCTCGAGTACTTTTTGTAGCGTCACGCATTTTCTGTTTTGGTTTTGCACTCAACAAACAGTCGTGATTGTTGTTTGTTGTCGCTCCTTCAGGGCGCCGTGCCGTTGTGATGGATGTTATCTCTGTTTCTGTTGATGTTCCTCGACCTCTTCAATCCTCGGCTCAAACGAGTCATAATAAAGTAAAGTATGTCAAATGAAGTCACAGTCGAGTATCTCAAATAAAGTCTAAATGAAACTGTAGTATAATATATTCAAAAAAGTAATAAAAGGCATACGATAGTAAGTCCAAAAAAGTCTAAGTTTAGTCTGTCAAATGTACATAAAAATCATAGAATATTATTTGGACAAAAAAATAACAACTCTTATGTGGCACAAAAGAATCCGTCCACAAGATGACTACCTCCCCGTCTGGGCCGGTTGGCCACCCACTTTGAGACCGCTGCGATATGTCAGATGGTCTTTGGTTTCCATCACCCTCTTAACCGGCGCGCGAGGCCCGTCCTGGTCAATATGAGAAGATGAGGGATTGTTGACCTCCTCGGCACAGCGGAGGAGTTACCCCGGCCCTCCCACTGGAGTGACTCCTGCTCCACTCGGGCCAGACCGACACGCACACAGTCAGTCGGATTGCATAAACAGATGTTTCCAGGGGGAACCAATAGAGGTGTGTGAGAGTGTTTTGTGTGCCCAGGTCCACATGTGTGTTTTTATTATGCTCCATGTATGTATTTGGACTCAAAAAAGGACTCCCAGGATCGGTGAAATTGTTTTCTTTTCCCCCTCATATACTGCAACTTGTTCCACCCGGCCGGAGGTGTTGCGTCTCTGTTAGCTCCACACCTCTCGCAGGTGTAGTCCCTGCTGACCACAAGCCGTGGGATCTGTTCCCCCGCTCACGTTATTCATTCCCCCCGCCCTCCTTCTCTCGTTCCCACGCTCCCGTCTCCAATGTTGGGATTTCCTCACCTTCAGCACATCCGTGTGTTTATCCTCCAGCAGCCCCCCCCCCCCCCCCCCCCTCCCCACGGCAGAAAGTTAATGACTTAGCGAGTACGCCGCAGAGATATCTCCCCAGCACCACGGCGTGTTCGACTGCAACCACCGTTGACAAGAGCGTTAATGGATAAAAACGATGTGGCGTGACCCCGCTGGGGGAAAATGCATCTGTCTCCTGACCTCAGCTGCCGTATTACATGAACGGATCAGTGTCCAAATGTATGAACAGGATCTTGAGGTTGTGAGTGGAGATACGCTATCGCAGAAAAAACATTTCATGCAGCTTTACAAAGAAATGTCTCTTTTCAGCAAGTTATTTGTTACGTTAAAGTCATGGAAGGACACGGTATGAGGGCTGGATGTTGTTGACCTAAAGGTGTCGGTAGCACTGGGCATTGAAAACTCTGAATTCTTTGTCTTTTGAGTTGATATAAATCAAAATTTGGCCGATTATTTAGGCAAAATTCAACTTTTAACACAAGGCACCTTTGTCTTATTTTTGATAATTAACAAAAGTTTTTTGAATAGGAAAACATGTTGACATTTGTGAAAGTGAGGCATGGAAAGAGTTGGTACAGAACAGCCAGCCCTGCCCAGGCTGTGAGCTAGATGTTGAACATCTGTCTTTGGGCCTTGAAGTGGCCGGATGGTCGTAGCTGCTCCCTCTGTGGGATTCAAGCTGAGCTCGGGCTTCTCTGATTGCATGGAGAAGCGAATGTACGTTAGGATCTGCTTTCAGGCTGCACATTTGAAAAGTTAAAATAGGAAAAGGGCACGCTGTCTACATCCATACGCTACCATCAGGTATGCTATCCTCGTCTAGAATTTAATGGAGCACTCCAGAGGGCGAGTCATTATCTTTTTCCTCAACTGGAAACTCGTCGGAGCTAAATAATCCGTCCGTCCTCCTCCCTCAATGAACCCTGCGTAGCCTCTGCAGGCTGGCTGGACGCTGACGTAACACTCGGATTGAAAACACGTGGAGATAAAAACCAACTCATTTACATATCTGCGAGGCACATCTGGGAATCGTGCGTCGACACACGAGCCAAAAATCAAGCATTTGGTTTGTGTGGTGTGAATTCACTTCCTGGCCCGGCTCTGAACAGCCAGGTCACGGGTTCATAGACACAGAACACTTTGCTGTTTCCGTCGTTGTCATGTTCACGACTTCGTTTTACGATGTCCTGAAAAGACTTGTGTTCTTCTGCAGATGCTTTATGCACCATTGTGTGAAATACTTGATTGACACTTGAGAGCCTTGGTGATGTGTGTGTAAAGCTTAGATGATCGTCTTGGCTTGCATCTATTAAACCTTGTTGGCTTTATTGTGTATCGAGTCTGTGTAAGACTTCTGCACCTGGTATTTTGCACACTGTGGATGAAGAAGGGTTGTTGTGATACACCAGTACTGTCAAAGTAAGAACACGACAAGAGGTTTCATGTTAAGAACACTTCATAAAATATCTTCATCCGCTTCTTAACCTGAACTGTCAGTTGGATTCATTTTGCCCCGACTTGTTATCTGACTGTTGTCAGTTTTCACTCTGCTTTGCTTCACACTCATCCCCTCTCTTCAGATCTACAACATGCTGTTGATCATAGTCTGTCAAGGACAGATGGATTACCAGCCGGGCTCGGTCGAATCTGTACCAATGGTGATTTGACCTGGCATGTGTGCATGTGTATGTGCTGGGGATCGGCCTCCTCAGATCTTCTGGTCTTTTGAAGTGAGGGTCTGCTCTGCGTCGCTTTTTTTCTCCAGGGCTGCACAAGGGAAATCTCCCGGAGCATCTTTCGTGCAGCACCGTCGGCTTTCCATTAGCCTGTAAGACGATATGTGGTCAGCCTGTGTCTGATCTGTATCTGTATTTCCACATCAACAAGATGTGAGAACGAGGTCCGCTCGCAGTCAGGTTGGCTTCAGATGCAGCCGAGAATATAAAGTGCAGTTGAGATATTTCAGATAGTTTGTTTGACTCTAAAATAAGCTGCAAACTGCTGCTAACTAGCTTAATGTTTACAGTAACTGAGCATTACTACCAAGGCTGAGGAGCTACTGACTGTTAAATATTGCCTATTGGGCCTAGATGCTGCTAGCACAGTTTAGGCTAACGTTAGCAGCTCTGCTCTACTATTTACTGGATAAAGGGGAAGTTTACACTCCAGCAAAGTTACCGAAGACAACGCTACGTCTGCCAAACACATCCTCATCCTAAAAGAGTTTTCTCTTCTAACCTTAAAAGCCAAAATATAGTTGTTTTAATTCATAAACAAGTGTTTAGGCTAACGGCAGCCAAACATGCTAACAAGAATAATGTTTCTTCTGCATGGATCGTCAACTGGTGCTAACGTTTTGCTTGCTACATGTTAGCATTAGCCTCAGTCTTTTAGCACGATATCATTTATATCGCCATAAACTGAATATTCAGAGGAGGAGCGGGGTCGTCTTCTGATCGGAAGATCTGCGGTTCGATCCCCGGCCCGTGTCGACGTTTCCTTGGGCAAGACACTTAACCCCAAATCCTGATGGGCAGGTGGCACCTTGTGTGTGAATGGGTGAATGAAATGTAGTGTTGAAGCGCTTTGAGTGAAAGGGGCAAAATGTTCATTTAACATAAAAAAAAGATCTCGTTGTGAAACGTTTCAGCTGGCAAAATCTGCAGTTGCCAGCAAGAAATGGAAAGTCTGCTTTTGTTTACTTCTGTCTGAAATCAAGGAGCCATTGTTCGAGAAATGCCTGTGAGTTCTGTGTTGTAAACTTTAAGGAGAGCTTGACAGGCATAACAACGGTATCTAAGGGCAGTGCTGCTTTGCAAACAGAGGAAAGGCTCTTTTTGTGATATTCCAGACATTTTAGTGCGGCCTTAAAAAGGTCCATTAACCTCTTCCCATCCAACTCGCAACCACAGGGTGAGAATGAGTCACCAGGAGTTATTGGAAACGGGTCAAAGGTTGTTAGGATAAATGCATCTGGGTTTAAAAATGAACTATTTTTGGCTTTTGACTTCCATTCAAACTGATAAGAAAGGCCTCTTCCTCGGGCTTTCCACGCTGCTTTCAAATGCTTTCGGCCTATCGGCTTCTCTTCCTGTTTGAGTCGGCCCCCTTTTTTCCGTCCTCCATATGGAACTCATTTGTTCTCCCCGTGTGTGAGCGACTACAACAGTCGGACGAGCGCCGTAGCCAAATCCAGTGTTGGATGAATGCGTCCCACTGCTGCTGTCAGCAGTCCTGGGACGCTTTGCTGCTGAAGCATCGGTCAGTTAACAAACGAATTACAGAAACTAGTTGCGCACTATAGATGCTTTAGAAGTACACACCAGTCATGTATTCTTGTGTTTTTTTAAACACACTTTAATATGATGTTGAACTAGCAATGTGCTCCCAAGAAAAAGTAATCGGATATATTACTAAAGTAAAAGTAGCAATTCCACAGTGTAGAAATACAAGTAAAAGTATGAGTATCATGTACAAAACGTAAAATAACTCACTTTTGCAGAATTTCAGGATAATATATATTTGATGATAGGATTATAATAATGAAGAATTCATTTGTTTATCACTTTCATGGTGCAGCTGGTAAAGCTGGAGCTCATTTTAATCATTAAATACTCGCAGGTATCTTGTGAATTTCACCAAAAGAATCAATAAAGAATCTATAATAATACATCGTTATTTGTTTATTTAAAAAAAAACTTTAAAAAATACAACAAGTAGTGGAGTAGAAGTAGAATACAATGGAAATACAAAATGAAAGCACGAGTACCTCCAAATTTAAGTACAGTATTTGAGTAAATGTACTTAGTTACTTACCACTACTGCTTTAAAGCAACACATAAAGATGACACGAGTTGTTTACTTGTAATATGTATTCAAATAACAATGGCTATAGAGCACGTTCACTGTTCTGTGAGGTTGTTTTAAGTGTACAAAAGTTTAGTGTAGTTTAGGTTCATATGTTTTTTTTGTAAATGAAGTGAAAATGTAACTCTTCTTTAGGCTGATGATAAGATGTTGGCCTTGGCTGATTGAAAGTGTGCAGCAATGAAAACCGAGAGAGAGAGAAGGTGAGAGAACCCGAGGAAGAGGAGAGACCCTCTGCAGCTCCAGCTCTTGTTATTTTAACCCAGATTCAGCACTGAAATATGGCCACCATGTGGACTCTCTCAAGAAATGTGGCTTCAGTGTTCGGGGGTCCAACCAATCAGAGGAGACGTGGCCACCCAGGGGGGAGGGACTTAGGGGAGGGTCCGGGAGTCAGGAGTCTGAGAGAGAAGCATTAAAAGTGTGAGCAGAGGAGGAGAGTCAGGGCAGAGGAGCCACATCTCCAGGAGAGCTGGACTATCCAAAGACAAATGGAGACAGGTTGGACTGTTGTTTTAATTACATTATCCTGCATGAATTCCCTCATTCATACTAACTGATGTGATAGGATGTAAATATAATGTCTGAATCACAAGCTCCAGGATGCTGTGCACATGTGCAGAAGTGTTTGGAAAGACTGCTGTTATCTCTATGAGAGTAATCTTCCTTAAATAACAGACGTAATCTGTCTTTTAACGCCTGCAAAAGAGCTACGAAATAATACAAAACCAGTGTTTGTTGCTGCTGTTTGACATCCGACCATGTGGTTTCTCTCTGAGCCGTTATGAGACCAGAAAGTGTGACTGGACGAGTGTTTGTCGTCCTCCGTGACCAATCGTCTCCTGCATTCCCTTTCAGTAGCTGCAGGGGCTTCTCATTCAAACAGATCCTCACAGATTATAAGCGCTCCCTTTGTGTTAACATTGCTTCCCTTGTTGGGTCACACGAGGCAAGAGGCTGGACAATGCAAGGGAAATTAAAAAAAGAAGCTGTTTGCCGTTGATTAATATTAATCCGAATGAGTAGATGCTTTTAATCGTTGTAGAAGCTCATCATAAACTCTCCGTAAACTCCTCATCCAGCTCTGAACAGACGCTCTCCATGGTGACGCGTTGCTCCGGTCGAGGCTTGTCTATAGACATGTAGATTGTTTCCGGTCAGTGGCAGCGTGGAAAGGCGTTTCCTGCTGTGTTGTTGCTGTGATAAGAGAAAAGGCTGAGTGGACACTTTGAACAGCAGCTGTAGTCGCAGCTGAAAGGGGATGGCAGCGTTGGTCCTGACTGAAATATATCTAAACTACTATTTGATGGATTGGCATGGAATTTGGTGCAGATATTCATGCTCCCCAGAGGTTGAATCCTAAAGACTTTGGTGATCCCCAAACCTTTCCTGTTGTGCCACCATTAGGTTGCCATTTTTGGCTAATAGTGACATGTCTTGACAATTACTTGATGGATTGCCATGAAATTTGGTGCAGATATTCATGATCCCCAGAGGTTGAATCCTAAAGACTTTCTTATTACTTTTCCATGAGGTTTTGTGTGAATGGTCATCACAGCTAAAAGTCCAGAGATGAGATGATCTCTGCAGGAATCTATGAGAAGAATTTACATGAAATTTGGAACAGACATTCAGTTCCCCCTTCGGATAAATTCTAATAACGTTGGTGATCCCCTGACTTTTCTTCAGACCCATCGTTTCAAATTTTGAATACTTTGGTTTATGACCTGCTGTACTTTCTGTCTCGCACTAATTAGCAGATATTAGCATGCTAACACGCCAAACTAAGACAGTGTACATGCTAAACATATCTGCCAAACATCAGCATGTTAGCATCCCGACATCAGCGTTAAGCTCAAAGCTTCAGCCGTAGACTTGTTTGTTTTTAGTGTGAGTTTTAATGGTCTTCTTTTGGCATCTTTAACAGATCACAGATTAGTTGTTATTCAAGATGAGTAAAGCCTAGCTCACTCTTTGGGGGAGCATGTGTCTGGGAGTCTCATAAGTGTGTGCATGCATGTGGATCAGCATTGGGGGTCAACGGGGTGGTGGGTGCAGTCTGAAGCTTGTAAACTCTTCTGTTTATGTAAACCGAGCCTCAGATAATGCTGGTCTCCCCCCGCCCCCCCCCCGGGTTACTCCCGGAGTATCAAGGACATCATAAATCCACCTCGAGCCTCACATATGTGGACGACCATGCTGCGCTCTATCTTGGGATACATTAACAATAATACTTACATTAATGGAACCAGACTTGTCCAGACTTGTTGTGGATCTACTTACCCACATTCAGCTCTAGACACACTGAGACCCGCTAGCAGGCACGTGACGCAAACATACTGCGGCCGAGCAAGGTCGGAGGTTAAGTGTCCGGGTCTTCAAAGCTCCATATCTCCCCAGCTGGTTCGAATTGTTTCAGCTCCAAAGTGTTTTCCAACAGTATTCCTGTCGGGGAGGAATTAGCCGTCGCAACCGGCCGGCAAATGTTTGACCCCAAAGCTGCGTTTGTCTTAAATCCTGACGTCAAACACGAGTCACATCAAAGGACTTCTGGGACTCATCGGCCTTTCTGTGCGAAGTGGGGGGGGGGGGGGGGGGGGGGGGGGGCGGGGACGAGTTTCAAAAAGTCCAGCCGGTGAACGTGGGCCTGCATCTGTTCCTGCATCTGTTCACGGTGACGCAACGAGAACAGTTTGTGATTCATAAAATTAATTTTGGTTTCAAATCCACAGAGGCCTGTGCCTGCTCTTATGATGTCATCTGTCCAAACACACTCGACGTTAGCTCACACACACCCCCCCCCCCCCCCCCACACACACACACACACACACACCGCCCTGTGCTGTAAGAAACCACAGATCAGAAGAAAGGGTGGGAAAAAAGAACTCTTGATATCTCGACAGGGCGTCAAAGATGAAAGTTTGTGTGGCGCTCTAACTCGCTCACACACTTTGGCGGGACGGCCGTGGCTCCAGTGACCCGTTGCTTTGAGGGGCACGACGCGAGCGATGGAAACCTCACAATGCGGGCGGCACACGTGTCAACAGCGGACCCCCGGATCCCTCTGCTGCACTGCCTGAACACTGGTCGGAGAACGACTACCGGAGTCCCAGGAGGCGGCAGAAAAGAAAGAAAAGAACCAACCGGCAGCTTCGGCCCGGAGCTGCATTCATAACACACACACACGCATGCCTGTATAAGGCTTTCAAAGGTCTGCTTCTCAATGTACGTTCTGCTCAAATCTGTAAATGTCTCTCATAGATAAAATCTCATAACTTAAATAGAAGTAGTGTTTTGATCCCCGGGGAGTTGGCTTTTTTTAATGAACCGACACCATTTGCAGCTTCCTCATTGTACGTCGGTGTCACTGACTCAGCAGTGCAGCGGGGTGGATGTCACCGAGGTTATCAGCAGACAGCCGGACAGGCCGCCGTGTTATCAACCGCCGGCTGACCCCGGGTCAGCTGAGTGGGCTGCTTGATGAGAGTCCTCCGGCTTGTTTTTCCTGTCTGTTCTGCATCCGCTTCTCCATTTTAAACCCTAACTCACCTTCACCTCCACGACATGCATAATGTTTTTCTAGTTTTCATCTTTGCAAACTCAGTCGCGAAGCTCCGCTGGGAGCAGAGAGCCCTGATCACAAGTCGTTTAACGTAAACACAGCGAAAACAGAAGAGGCCCAGTTCAAACAAAAACATCCCCACACAATTAAACCTTCTCCTGAAGATCCCTTCCTCCTCTCTCTGCTGCTCCGCCACACTTTCCTCATTCTGCTTTGCAGAAACAAGAGAGCTTCCTCAAATAAAAGGACTGACTTAGAGTTTCTTTTTATACATGCAATTACATTTCTTTCTTATGCACGCAATGAAATCCCTCCCCCTGTTGTTCTTGTCCCTGTTTTATCTCTTAGGTGTGTCTGATGTGACGCCAGCGGGCTGGCTCAGGGAGCGCAACCTCAATACAATGTAGACGCCAAAAACCAGACAGAATAAGAGTCTGAAGACCGAGCCGACAGGAGGGCGACTTCAAGGAGGAGGGAGAACAGCTGTGGGACGAAACGACACCGGCCAGAAGATAAGAAGCGAAAGGAGAAAAAAGAGGGAAGCTGCAGACTGTGAATCATTGACGGGAACCTTTTGTCTTCAGCGGCGTCGCCTAACTCGCTCGCCACAAGTGCTCACTCGCCCTCGCATCTCCGCCGGAGAAGCATCGCACCCTCAGCTCCCGGGTCTTTTGAAGGGGCGTCCTGCGAGACTCCAGCCGCCGTCAGCATGTGCCATGTCATTGTCACCTGCCGCTCCATGCTGTGGACTCTGCTGAGTATCGTGGCCGCGTTCGGAGAGCTCATCGCCTTCATGAGCACCGACTGGCTGGTGGGATTCCCCCGCACGCCCGATGCCGTCTTCGGCCCCCATGGGGCCACGGCGGCCGGAGAGGCCTACAGGCCCACCCTGGGCATCTACGGCCGCTGCATAAAACTGCCGCACCTGAAGCGCGGAATACTGTGCGGACCGTACGCGATACACTTTGGGCAGATTGCCAGCGGGTTCTGGCAGGCCACGTCCATCTTCCTGGCGGCGGGGATCCTGCTGCTGTGTGCCGTGGCGTTCATCTCGGTCTTCACCATGTGCTTCCAGAGCATCATGAAGAAGAGCATCTTCAACGTGTGCGGACTGCTGCAAGGGATCGCAGGTGAGCACAGGTCTCATGACTACCGTTAGGATTTCTACTGTGTTAGATTAGAAAACAGCAAGCGTGTTCTTCAGGGACAGAAGGTAGGAAACAGACTCAGGTTTGTGTTATTGAACAAATAGTCTGAAGGCGCCAGTGTAGTTCATCAGAACTGCTTGTTGGATGGTCAAACCGCTCCAGAAATGAATTGGGGGGTCCAATCCGTCAATCCGACTTCACTGATTTAAAGAGAACAGGAATCACGGAAGCCAACTCGGTCCGTCAAACCTTTCATTGTCTTTCTTCATTCCTGCGGCGTCCGACGTTCATCGAGGTAAATTAAAAGTTCTACTTTCAGCCGAACACGTTCATTACGAGCGCCACAGCTCCCACCGCTAGAATGATGTTTGATTCTCACAGAGCCTCTGTGAACTTTTACCCCCAGGTGGTCAGAAGTTTTTCTTTTTCCTTTTTTCCACCTGCGGAGCAACTGCCACCCAAATATTGACTTTCCACCCAGTCAGCTGGAGACTCTCGATCCCAAAACAAACCGAGTTGAACGCGCCTGTATCTGTGTTTGTGTGTGAAGGGTGCGTGTCCTTTGGTTGTGGCCACTTTGACTCAGCGTGGTGAGTTATGGAAGGGGAGGAGGCCATGAGATCATGCTCGCTGAGCCTCCTCTGTCTCCCACAGCTCTGTGGTGGTGGTGGTGAAATGGCCGTCCTCCCCCACTGTTGTTTATTTGGTGCAGGCCCAAACAGAAAAAGGTGGGCGTGTGGTGGACATGCCGAGCTGTAAACTTTTTACACTTTTTAGATTGTTTCTACATACTGTTCCGCTAAAGGAGCGCTAAATATGCTACTTTCGGTTTAGCTTCTGAGCTATAAGGAGGCGAAGGAGTTTGACACGGAAACTATGAACACCAACAGAGAAGTGAATCATGTTTTTAGTTTTTTTATTGCTGTGAGTTTCTATTGGGTTCTATTGTAACTGTGCGAATCCAAGCAGAGTAGCTGTTTCCTGCAAGCAATGCCGGACTTCAGAGTCTCCTTTCAAGTCGACAGACGATCAATAATTAACAGATTTCTTTATCTGGAGTATAAGTTTGACCCTTGTTCTTACACCCGTCAAGCTTCCAATGTAGAAATGGAGTGTACACACCCAGCATAGTTACATAACCTGCATTTATATTTACCATCTAAATGAAGCTCCGGGAGTCTGGCTTCAGTAGTGAAAGTGGGGAAATGCACCGCTGAGTCTCCTCATTGTGAGGACGATGAGGAAGAGGAAGAGGAAAGGGGGCGAGAGAGAGAGGAGCTTCAAACAGCTGCTGAGGAGGCGGGAGTGCCTCCTTCGTTGCCTGTGGAGCTGAAGGCCGACAACCTTTCACTCATTCCAACCGCAGGAAGAGATAAGATGGAGAACCTGACATCCAACAGTGTTCATCCAACAGTGTTGGCCAGCTGGTTTGAGCACCGAGCTGACCGTAAACCCCAATTGACCCTTCGCTAAGCCCCGCCCCCTGCTGCTACTCCATCAAACTGTCAGAGCTACGTTACTATGGAGCCCACACTGCCACTAACTACAGAAGTATTACCTGACAGAAGGGTCTATGAAATGTGAAGGATATATCCAGGATGCCAAACTGATTCAGCAGCTGAAACATGTTTAAAAAGATAAAGATAGACGATAAAGCTACAGATAACAGAGTAAAAGTGAACCACACGTCACCTGAGACAGAAGGCAATGAAATGAAGGAACAACAGTGTTCCTGTAAAGCCGGGTAGGTCTTTATTCACTGTTACAATCATGTGTATACATTCAGTATACCTTCAGCAGCTAGCGTAGCATCGAAGTGCTAATGCATTTAACCATGACTAGCGCCAAATCCCCAAAATTAGCTTGAAAATGAATAAAATCTAAAACCGTTGAATCGGAGTCTACGGAGCAATGCCGATGAGTAGTCGGAGCTGGCAGATGTTACACTATGATTGGCCAGTCTGCTTTTTGGGGGCGGGACTTCAAAGTCCAAAGAATGCTCCTGAAACCTGAATAATACCAGCAAATCCTACATGTCTTACATCGGGAAAACCCCTGTATCATATTCTGAATATCATCATATTCTGGATAGAAGTGTGCATGTAAATGTAGTCCATCAATCAGTTCAGTGTGTTCGGAGAGTCCTCGGCGTGTCTTCTCGCGAGGCCTATGAATGATATCACTCTCGCCGATATCCACCGGCCACGACTCCCCGCTAATCACTGTTTCCACTCCTCGTGCCGACCCTCCGCTGATGAGCAAACTGGAGCCAGACTCGCAGATGTTTGGAGGGAAGTGATTGACCTCAGATGGGAAGATTGTGATGCCGTTGCCAGGGGACGGTCACGTCATTGCACTGGAGCCTCCAACAGCCCATTAACCTAATCTGCACTCGCACTGATGTCACTCGTACGTTTTTGCTCTTTTGTCCCCTGTGACACGCTTTCTGCCGGCCAGAGTGTCTCGGATGTCATTAAACTAGACTCTGTTTCAGGTGGTTTTAAGATTTCTGCCGGAGGTAAAGCCATTCCCTTTGCTTTACGTAATCGAATGGCTAAAACAGACGGTCTTCAGTTGAGGGTCACGCTTTGTATCCTGCAGGCTCACATTTGTAGAGCCCCCTAAAGGCTTCTTGTAAACTACCGGTGAGTGAATTCTCTGTACATTCATTGAAACGCCGTCCTCACTCATCGTCACTCGTGTTAAACTTCAGCCAAGAAGGGATTAGAGACGAGACGGCAAACAAAACTCGGCCGTAAAACGGTCTCAGATTCTTGTTGCCTTCGGGTGGCGAAGGCTTTTATTACCGGCCGTAAACTTTCCCCTCCAGCCGTGAGTCACAGAGCTCGTCACAGGTTTAACCGTTGAGCGTGACTCAGCTCCAGGCTGGGAGACCAGGAGTAAACAAAAAACTAAATGTTTTACGGGAATTTAAGCAGCGTTACTGTGTCATGTTGATTCTGACACGAGATGAGACGTGTGACGCAAAAGAGTGAAACAGAACGGCTGACTGACTGATAAGAAAATGGGATTCCAATCCTTTCAATAGCTTTTACTGGATATCAATGAGGTGTGGCCGTTTCATAACTAATAAAGCAATATGAGGAAACGGAAATGGGGGGGAATTAAAACCATACCTTCAATCCATCACTGGACACATCGACGCAACATGTGGAAAGAATTTATGACCTAGTTTTCATTTCCTTGTTTAATATGATATTGGGTGCTTTTAAGAGGGAGAGAGAAAGGGAGGAAGCAGAGAGAGAGAGAGAGAGAGAAACTAAAGAGGACAAAGTAAAAGTACTGATAATGCAGAAGGTATATTATATTACTGGAGTATCTTTATTGATGCATGAGCTCATCACTTAAATGCTGCAGCGTGTGAAAGAGTTTAATTACTTTATAGTTGGATTAGTGCTGACGCGGGGAAAGAATTTCCCATGTGGTAATAATTATTGGTTCAACAGTGAAATATGCACTATTGTTGGCTTTATTATTATTGTCATAGAAATAATCATTATTGTTTGGCTATAATTTGGTAAATTCTTTCTTTTCAAATGACAAAGAGTTTTAAAAACGAATGAAATACTTAACTTAAGAAAGCACAGAAGGGCAATGAGGCTGTATTGTAAATATGCGGTTATTGCGAACAAAAAACAATAAAGTTTCATTCATTTGTTGATAATATTTTGTATTATTAATCTCAAACAACTTTAGAGGAGAAGAAGTAGAAAGAAGCAGTGTCTTTCCTCTGGTGCTGGACTGGGGTCCCGGCAGTGGAAGTGGGTCAAAGTGAGACAGGAAGTGATTCCATCCAGGACGCCTGGAGGGTCAGCCGGAGACCGGCGCGGGGGGGAATGCCCCTCATAGACCTCCTTCCTGTTGTTCTCCGACCCGACAGCCACGTGGGTCAAGGTTCCGGCTCAGGGTCTCTTCTGTCCTGCCTCACCGGAGGCCTCGCTGTGGTTCTCTTTACTCGCGCCTCATCATCTCGGCCCGACGGGATGCTGTGGACGCCGCGATGGCAGGAAATGTTTTTCGTACCAGAGGACGAAACACAAGCACGTTTGCCTGAAGACGGGGATGTTTAATCAGACACGTTGGTTCAGAGCGAGGGGACGGTGGTCTGTGTTAACCAAAGGAAGTTCTGTTTAGCTTCTAGACCATTTCACAGCTGTTCCAGTTTATTTCCTGTTGCTGTGTATGCTGATGACATCAGCTGACAGGAAGTAAACATGGACCCCAAACCTCTTTGATTTCAGCGGACTGTAAATATAGAATTTGGACGAGGAAACGTAGAACCAAGCCAGCAGGAGAGGTTATGAGGTCAAGACTGAACTTTCACGTCTGTATGATGTTTGGCGCCCTAATATTTCTATGCATATGGTGTTTTAATAAACGCTCCCTCTCTCTTGTTTCCCTCCTCGCAGGGCTGTTTCTGATCCTGGGTCTGATGTTGTACCCCGCCGGCTGGGGTTCGGACAAGGTCCAGCTGTACTGCGGCGCCGATGCGGCTCCGTACCAGGCCGGGCTGTGCTCCATGGGCTGGGCCTTCTACACCGCCATGGGCGGCACCGTGCTCACCTTCGTCTGCGCCGTCTTCTCCGCGCAGGCCGAGATCGCCACCTCCAGCGACAAGGTGCAGGAGGAGATCGAGGAGGGGAAGAGCCTCATCTGCCTCCTCTGAGAGGCCCAGACGCTTTTGCGTAGAAGAAGAAGGAGAAGAAGAGCCACCTGCCCTTCTGACTTTAATAAGGCCGGCCTGTGAAATGGAGGGCGCCGCATTGTTTACCACTAAAAACCGACTCTGTGTTTGTCTCCGTCTTGTGTTTACGTGGGAGAAATCTACAAGTGCCAAGTCATTTCTTTCCTCAGTGTTTGTCTTCGTGTTTAACCGTGTGGACGCCCAGAGAGGCGTGTTCTGTAAATAAGTGTGATGATATGTATGTTTTGTACATAGTGATGATCGCAGAATGATTGGCTGGGCTGATGATGTCACTCTTGCCTTTTTTTTATGCCACCAGACCACGAGCAGCCGACCTGTTAGCTGTCTGCCACGTGTGAGCGTTAGCTCAACAAGGGAACCACTACTCAGTCAGAATAAACTACCCGGAATGAACGGCTGCAGCTCAGAGTGGACGTCCTTTTTAGAAGCTTACAGAATGTACTGTCGTCTGAATCGTTTGTTTTTTGCAGACTCTTGAAATGTATCGACGGAAAAAATGAGCATTCGCACAGCTTGCACGAGGACGATGAAGCTCCGTGGTGCGTTCTGTTTGTCCTCTTTCTGCAACAAGAAATCCTGATATGAAGTGAGCTGAACCCCGTGCAGGGTCCCCGTCTGCTCCTCATCCAGCGGACGTCCTGTAACCTGTGCACAAAGACATGGACGTGCACGAGGAGGACGTGAAGTATCGCTGTTTGTTGGTGACGTCTGGTTTCAGGGAGTCGGTGGAGTCGTAGCTGGTGTTCTTCTGCCCAAACGAATAAAGAGAACGGAGAAGAAAATGAGGTTTCAGTTCTTTATACTGTGGAAGCAGTAACTGTGGGGGGGAGGGGGGAGGAAGAGGAGGGAGGGAGGAAGGAGGGAAGGGGAGGAGATGCAGCAAGTGGAGCAGCCAGCTTGGTGTTGAGGCCTCGGTTTGGCCCTTGAGGTGGGGGTGGGTACTTTTTCCAGCCAGCGGGTGATCAGTTTTTCCACTGATGCAGAACTCTGTGTGTGTGTGTGTGTGTGTGTGTGTGTGTGTGTGTGTGTGTGTGTGTGTGTGTGTGCGTGTGTGTGTCTAAGTCTAATATTCAACGAAGTCAAAGTATCCTTACACAACAAGTTCTTATGTCTTTCTTACTTACTAAAAAGTTACTCCTCAGTCTTCCTACAACAGTCCAGCAACACGTGTCAATGTCCGCTCCTTACAGTCCTTTCAAAATAAACTTCCGTCTTCACAGGAAGCGGTTTGTTTTAGGCAACAGAACTACTTTAGTGAGGTTTAGGAAAAAGATCGTTTCATACTTCGTTCAGGAAAAGGTCATCGTTTGGGTTCAAAGGACAAACTGAAGTACAAACGTTTTTAAGTCGAATACTTTTATTTGACAGCTGTAGTTACTTTTAAACGTTTAGATTTTAACAAAGAAGCACATTATGTTTGGTTTGTGCCCTCTTAAAAAAACAATGTGTATTTGTTGAATGTATTTTAAAAAGTTCGAGGAAAATTCCCAAAATGAGTACAGATTAGAGTATCAGAACTTTGTTTCTTCTTCTCTCCCATTAATCATCTCATGACCCTTCAGATTCATCTGGTGACCCTTTGCAGGGGCCCGACCCCAAGGTTGAGAACCACTCGACCAAACTAACTGATACACAATCGGTGCGATTGATGTGTCAAAGGAACGGGGTGATTCATGGTCTCAATCTCTAGTTTCAAGTCTTCAATACAGCACGATGTTCATTGAGTAAGTTATGCTCCATTTAGAGTCGGACAGTATATAATAATGTCTTTAGGGCGGGGCTACCTTGTGATTGACAGGTCACTACCACGGCGCTGTCCGGTGTGGGAGTTGTCCGTGCTTTCATCTTATAACCGTTTCACTGTGTTTTCACTTCATGAAAGTTAATGGTGACATTTTAGGTGGTCTAAAACTACAGAGGAGCCTCTGGCCCGACCCTGTGGCTGCTCTCCCCTCCACCAAAACACCAAAACTAAACACAGCGCTTGATGACTTCCAGATTAAGCACATGACAAATCGTGCAGTCTGAAGAGAGCAAGAGAGCAGCAGAAGCTGAAATGCCAGAAGTTTAAAAGAAAGAAAGATTTCCCCTTCTTATCGTATGAAGAGTCAGAGAGAACGAGGACAGACGGCCTTCTACAGTTTAGTCAATTTAGATCATAGACCTCAACAAAAACCTTCTGTGGTCATCTTTTAATCTGTTCGGACATGGGAAATATATTTTATTTCATATTTTATAAAGCGATTGTGGCTCACATGTTAGCGTACAGCAGCTGGTTACATGTGACAGCCTGGATATTCAAGTGGTTATTCATCATCAGTGCAAATCTTTATTATTATTGTCCCCATCATGCAACACTGATTTCACTGATAATCACACTGTTTATTTGGCTCTTTTAGGCTTTATCATCATCTTGATTTAAATAAATATTTGCCTTCAGTCCCTCTTTCGTCATGGCTTCGTGACATTCAGCATTCGCGGTTTGCAACTATTTGAATAACCGACCCTAACCCTGTCACCTGAACTATCAGCATTAATCTGCATCACATTTCATCTGGTATTGTGATGACTGCTGACCTCGTCTGGCCTCCGTCAGCCGGTGCAGCCTCACTTCAAACCGTTTACTCCACAGAGCGCGACGCCTCGTGTGCACCACATACAGAACACGTTCAACTTCATACAGAAGAAGAGTTTTATTCAGTGTTAATACAATAAATATACAAAACTCAAAACTACTCAACATGCGACTGAAGTCAAACCAGAGTGCATCTTTAAATCACACACATTTCAGAGCAAATAGCCGACCGTCTGGAAATCATACAAAATATACAAACATCCCTCACTATGGATTTTCCAATAATTTAATAATTGTATAGTTAGAGATGCTTATGGATAAAATGTCAGTGATTTCTACCACATGTTGATCATGAACGACAGCTTAAAGCCCATCTACAGCACGTCACGTTGCAATCTAACGTCTTTCTCACATTTAACACGTTTAATTTAAAGCAAGTCAACAAAGTAACAGCTAAATACTGGAAGTGCCACTCGGTTTGATTCTTTTGAAGGAATAATCTCCCGTTTTGTACTCGGGAATATACACGCACTGGTTCAAATGAAGCCAGTGTGAAATACAAAAAGGAGAAGTGAGCAAAAGAAGGCATGTTGCAGGAAGCTTTAAAAAACAAACAAAAGAAAGTCTCCAGGAAGTCGAGAAGGATCCCAGAGCCACAGCCGGACTCTGCCCTGCGCAGATTAAGACTACCCCCCCTATTTACACTCCCACACATCAAATACACACCAAGGCTTCACTGGTTTCAAACATGACACACAACAGACGCATTCAGACCGCTTTGCAGACATGAAGAACATGGAAACGGACACATTCAAAGACATTTCATCAGCAAAACGCTCTCATCTGTTTTTAATGACCACATACTTTAGACCTAAAAAACAAATCACCTTCAGATTTGATTGCTGCAGTTCAGTGATCGTCAACATGTCACATTATGAATACGCAAGCAATGATCAGAACACCACATCAACGTTACCGGCCATCATCTTTATAGATATATTGTTTTACAGCACACGTGTTTAAAAACAGGGGGCCAGTTAAGGGTCCGATTTCATACAGATCATCTTTTAACCTCGTCATGCAAGTGAAGAGTACATCCTGAGTAGAACTGAGGTAAGTCTCCGGCCACACGGGAAGAGCTGGAGACGAGTTTCCTCTTCAGAAGACAAGCTGTAGAAACATGCATCTATACAGGACAGAGGACCTGCTCGCTGTATGTCAACGGGTCGGTAATTCATCTCCTCATGTGCAGACGAGGCTGAACTCAGCCAGTGAATGTGAGATGAATTAAACATGGAGAGTAATGAGCGGGAAGGCGAGCGGCCATCGTTATAAATATCCTTCCATTTGCACAGATTACAGTGTGCAGACAAAGATTTAAAGTGCAACTTGGCGTCCTTTCACAATAAGATATGTTTGACCGTTATGAGCAAAAGATTTCAAGCAGGAAAAAAATACTCGAGAGTAAACTTCAAAGTGACGGTTCACCCCAAAACCGAAATAATATTTTGTGTATCAAACACTGCTCGCGGGCGTAATTAATTTGACAATCGATGAATTACTTTAGTCGTTGTTTTTGCTGGTGGTGCTTTGAGACAGACATGTTCACAGCGACGATGCTAACATGCTATTGCTAAGCAGGTATAGCTTTTATCACGATAACCGTCGAACGCGCCTTCTTCACAGCCAATAGTGAGGAAAGGCGCTGACAGGAAAAGTCAGGGGATCCCCAAAGTCGGCATGATTCATCCTCTGGGGACCATGAACACATGCACAAAGTCTCACGGGAATTAATTCAACATCGGTTGAGATTGGAATATTTTTTCAGGAACAATTTGAATACATTTCCTGGGCTGAGATGTTTGATATACTTAACAGATTTTGGGTGACACTTTAAGGAAGTAAGACTACGCGCTTTCAAAATAAAAGAAAGTAGAAGGCAAAAGGCAGTGAACTGGAATGCACAGCATTCATCTTCAGCAGTACATGGTCACTCCACCGGGGGGCAGCAGTGTTACGTGATGAGCTGGTGGAAAGCAGCAAGCCTGCGGTAACAAGACAACGAGAGAGTACGACGTGACTTCCATTTGTCCCGTGATGAATTCATCTAAAAATAGAAAGCAGTGATTAGGCTGATGAATCAGGAGAAAAGGCTCACAGGAAGCCATAAACGCTGCGGAGGGATTTTGGTGGTAAATGCCCAGGTGACGACGGAAAGAGTCGGACACACACACACACACACACACACACACACACACACACACACACACACACACACACACACACACACACACACACACACACACACACACACACACACACACACACACACACACACACACACACACACACACACACACACAGAGAGAAAATAAAGTAGGGTACGCTGGTCGAGTGGCAGGAGTGCAGCGTGGGCGATGAGAGCCGCCGCCCTGTTTGAATCCTGTTCACGGCGTTTGACTGGATATTGTCAGAAGGCTGAGGGCGGGGGGGCTCTCCATGTGTTCAAACAGGGCAGTTGGCTCTAGTGGAAGCTGGGTGTGAGCAGAGGAGGAGGAGGAGGAAGGAGGAGGAAGGGTGGGACGGAGAGATGAGCGAGCTCTCTGAGCCAATCAGATCTGCTCCTTGAAGCCTCCTTGTGCGGCCCTGGAGGCGGCAGTAGCAGCGGCCGTCTGGACCGTCTTGTTGGACATGACGCCCGTGGCGAACTCCTGCTGGGCCTTCGCGAAGCTGGCGCCGGTGGTCCGGTACAACCCGTGGACCTGAGGAGGGCGAGGAGAGATCAGCTCCATAGAGACGACTTATGATTGACTCGTGACGCTCGTTATGAATGTTTTTGTTCCTTACTGTTACGCCGCCTCTTTTGTTCGTATTACCTTTTTGAACATGATGAGGGACAGGACGGCCTCTGCGGTAAAGAGGGCAGCGATGAGGAGCATTATGATGCCCACTGGGACGCTGCGATTCAGGCCGGTCAGAGCCGAGATCCACCCGCTGCAGAGGAGTCATGACAAGCAGGAAGTGAAACACGACTCAGTCCTGCTGTCAAACATCCTGGTTGAGTAACGTTTGCTGACGGCTGTTTGAGGTAATTACTGAGGCTTTTTCAAAATAAAAGCTGACATATTTGTTTTCGGGAAGTCAGACCAACACATTGTTGGTTCTGGTCTTTTCAGTCACTCCTGCTCCGTGTTTGAACTTGAAATGTTGACATGAAACACACTAGCGCTGCAGCTAACAACTATTTTCATAATCAATTAATCAGACAATTATTAGGATTTATCGTTTGGTCCATAAAACCTTGAAAAATGCTACAAATCACTGTTTTTGTTTCTAGCCCAAGAAGATTCTTCCAAAACCCAAAGATATCGAATTATATATATCTCGTTATATATTCACATTTAAGAAGCAGGAGCCATCACGCGTTTGGCTTTATACAATAAATCAATTATGATCATTGTTGCAGCTCTTAAAACACACATTGCAATTAAAAACCACGTTAAAATGTCATGTCACTGCTTTCTTCTCCAGGTGGTAGCACTAAACGTTTAACTACACATGGCTGTGTCCCTCCTCGCCCTGGTTCCTCACCTGGCGCCCCAACTGGTGATGCCGATACACTGCAGCACGTAGACGCCAAACTGACAGATGTACACGAAGAAGAAAGCGAAGAACCGGAACGAGCTGTCGATCCTGCGGGACAGAAAACAGACAAACGGGGTTCAACAACACGCCGGTGGAGTCTTTCATCTGTTCGTGCGAGGTCAAAATACTTTTTGTGTACCTGAACGCTCCATAAAGCGGTCTGTACCAGCAGACGAAGGAACAAGGCGTGAAGAGGATGAACCACAGGATGGACAAGCCGAAGTCAACGCCGCGTGCGGCGTCCACACAGAACCAGGCCAGGCAGCCCACCATGTTAGCGAGCAGCGTCCCCGTGTGAACTGAAGCGCGAGGACAGGAAGTAGCTGGATTATAATTCATTATTACCGTCTGCACTCGGGGTCCTAACATGTGCCTGCGTGGTTAAAGGCATTGCACGTTACCTACAGAGTGTGTGAGAGTGAAAGGCCTTTACATCTCAGTGTGGAATATGACACCAGCCTGCTCGTTGACACACCAGAAAGTGAGACTCTTTGCTGTTATCTGAGACTAAAAAGAGAGCGTCTGCTGCTCCGATTCTGCATCTAAAGAAACCTTTAAAGCAATCTTCTGACCGAGTCACGCCATGTGACCACATGACTGCACCGCGTGACCTCGTGACCTCATGAGGACGAGGAGGGCCTGAAGCCGCTCGCTCCCTGAAGCCCAGATGGACATTGTAAATGGTTTTAAGGTGGTAGAGGAGGAGAAGCAGTTGCTCTTATTCAGAGGGTCTAATGGAGGCTCACTGGTAAAAATAATTCAGTATTTTGATGAAGAAATCACATGGGAACAAAACAGCTCTGTACTTATGATTAATAATAATAATTTCAGCTCTAGATGTTTGTAAGCAGATTATTTTGGGCAAATCTTGGTTTAGCTCTTCTTCTTCTTCACTTTATATTTGGGTACATTCACTTCCTTTCAATGCAGCAGACGTCCTGAATATTTGCGGGTCAACATAAGAAATATTTAACAAAAGTAAAAGCCACTCACACATCCAGAGGTAGTACATGATCTTGACCGTCTTCTGAAACTCGACAGGAATGTCCACTGTGATGTCGTGATAGAAACACGGGCCCACGGGGAACTTCTCCGGGAGGGGGGGCCAGTTGTTTTTCTTGCCTGGAATAAAAAAAACAAAGAAGAAGAAGAAACTTGAGTTCATGTTTCATCATTTGTCTGTTTTTAATACACACAACAGTCTACAGAACATGTGGTTATTTCATGTAGACAATCTATTTATTGCATAACAATAAAACATGTAATGTCCTGATATGCATCTTTATCACGGTATGAAATTATGTTTCTGTTTCTGTATGTATTAAAACAACAATGTGTGTTAATGTGTTAATTAGTGACAGTTAGACGTGCTGGTAGGCAGATTCTTTTAAAAACAGTGCCGGGCTAACTGTTTCCCCCTGCTTACAGTCTTTATGCTAAGCTAAGCTAACCGCCTCTTGCTTCCAGCTTCGTGTTTACCGTACAGACATGAGATCGGATCTTCTCATCTACGTCACACAATAAGCTGTGCTGGACCTGCTGTTGTCATTTTGAGCCTGGATTTAGAAACATCATCATTTCTCTGATTCTGACCTCCTGAAGCGCTGAGTGACTGCATTTCTCTCTCCCGGCGGTCCAGCTCAGCAGCCTTCTTCTCCAGCTCCTCCTGTCTCCTCAACAGCTCTGCAGCAGCTCCGGACTGATCCTACACAAAAACACACACACACATATATATGTATATATATATACTGTATATATAAAACAAATGTCAACCACGGACTGTAGACAATACGTGTACCTAGTCACCCATTGTTTTGGGGACTGCGGTTTTGAAGCCTCGAGTTCGGCATTTTGGCCGTCGCCATCTTGGTTTTTGCAACCAGTGAACAGAAGGGACCATATTTGGACTAAGGAGTGACGTAAAGTTATGTATGTCAATCACCGTGTAGCCCCGTGTAGAGAATGCAAGTTAAAGTCACTTCTTTAGAGGTTGCTGCTTGATATAAACACACTGGTAGAAGTACATAAGTGTGTGTCGTGTGTTTTCTCCGCTCATTTGTAATTCTCAGATTCTACTTTTGGAATAAATCCAATTCTCTACAGGGGCGGCAGCAGCAGCAGCAGCAGCAGCAGCAGCAGGAGAGACTTCACAAGAACTTGTTCCCAGGAGCCGGACGACAAATGAGATGCACCATCACATCACAAGTTGTTTCCTCCAGCTGCCTGGGTTTCTCTCGGAGTCTGTGTCTCCCTGAGCAGCTACACAGACAGCAGGAGTCTCCTGCAGAGCTGCTTTCCTGTCCACAAACTCGGCATGAACCAAACAAACCAATAAATAAATAACGTCAGCGTGGTGACGATGTAGAAATGTCACTTCTCAGTGGACCGGCCAGCATGAAGCAAAAGAAACCAAGGCAGCGTTTATGGCTGTGTGAGGTCAGTAATACCTGCGGCCGAGACTGCGAGTAGGCCGGAGGCTCCTCCGTGGGTTTCATGATGGCGGGTTGTGTGTTGATGGTGGGCGCCGCGGCCTTGGGCGCCATACCCGGAGGCGTCTACGGAGGAAACACAGTTACTTTTCTCAAACTGGTGAGTGTCTCTTGTATTGCCGGCCTTTTAAACAGTAACAATACAAAAACAGAGCTGCAACAGTATGCGCACTGTTTGCCTCAAAATGACTTGATTAATGTTGCTAAAATCAAGTTTAGTTGAGGGTTTTATTCAAGTCCAAGTATGAAAAAAAGGAACGTTTTCATTTAATTCTTCAACACTTATTTCATTGTAATTAAAAATACATTTAAAAGTAAAAAGTAGAAAAAAATGACAATTTATTTCCTGTAATTACAAAACACAGTGACAAAACACACACGTGTGAAGATTTGTGTGTGATTCCTACAGTATGATGAGAGGAGTGATTTACTTCTTTATCATTCTACATAACTCTCACGGCCATCGCATCACTTGAAAGTCAGAAATAACCTGGATCTCTCAGAACTAAATGAATCCTGTTCATGTTGTTGAGATCTATTCGATGCATGAAGTCGTTGTTAAAGGACTCACTGGTTTGGCATCTGTGAAGGGATTGTACTCCTCCAGCCCCCGAGGAGCCGCCTTTCGTACTTGTGTCACTGATGGATCCTGAGAGAAGAAAAGTAGTAAATTACTCAAACTTTTGGGATGAGAATCGCTCTTCAAAATGTTTATCTTTGTGTTTTCACCCCGAGGACAGCAGTGGAAATGTCTCCAGAGTAAAACAGCTCACGTTAATGTAGAAACCCTCCATTATTCTGTCAGCTGAAGGCCAAACAACCCTCTTTATTCAAAATGCAACAGGCCTATAATTCAACACCGGCAAAGACGGGATGATTCCAATAATTTTCACGGGAAGACGTCTATAAATAACCAAGTACACGAGTTTCAGAAGTAGAGGGGGAGGCGGACGCTTCTGGCTGCTGAAGACAGAAATAAAAAGAGACTTTGTGTTCCTCTAGCGCGCTGCTGAAACACTGTCAAACAACCTTAAACACACCAAGTGGAATCAATGATGATGCTGAGACATTCAGGAAAAGCCCTTCATTGTTCAGCCTCTTAACAGTGACACACGAGTGAGACTACGTTTACTTATGGGGTGTTTTCCAGCTACTGCAATCTAGTTCAGTATCTCCTGCTTCTATTTAAAACTAACATTCCACCAGTTAAGCAACATTATCACACGTTTATTTTTTTATCGTTAGCTTACCATCAGCGGCCGTCAGTCACACGCGAGGTTCATTCAAATTGCTGCTAAAGATTAACATCCAATCTGACGTTTTCCTGCAGTGCTGTCCTTATCCTGTCTCACTGCAGTCCTCTCGCTGTCTCCCTGACTCTTACGTTTCTGAGAGCATCTCTTCCGCTGCCCAACACACACACACACACACACACACACACACACACACAGGCTGCAACTTGTCACCAGACCAGGGTCGTGAATATTTCAGGGTATGTTGTGTTTAAACTTTAATGTTGTGCTATTGCACAGCCAAACAAGCGCATGCATATTCACCACGTTTTCATCTTGAAATCTACAGTTACAAAAAGGTGAAGAATCAAATGATCCACCTGTTGCACTAATCGCTGGACAGGAAAGTTGTTAATTTCTCTATAAATTCGCCGCCATCCAGAGAAATAGGTCAAAACAGAGTGAACTAGAAAAGTGCATTCATCAAGAATCTAGACCGCGAGCGTGACGCAACAGCTACGCTTTGGTTTTAATCCATGCAGCTGTCTGCACCAGCTCCTTGCAGCTCAACTGCAGCTTCATGCTACGTGTTGACAGTTTAAAACCACTGCAACCACAATAGGGTCCCGGAGCATTCAGTCATACAAGAGCATAGAAAAAATATTCGGCTGATGGGTCCAGCAGTGTGAGAGATTAGCCGTGGACAGACACAGAGATGCACACACGACCGAAAACATAGTCTCCTGGCGGAGATAACAATCGGATGCACGACTGAGAGTGATGAAATTTATCAGGAAAGAAGCCAGAGGGGATCCTAGCACCACATGTCGCCACCATATGACTTCATGCAGTATTGAAGATAGCTCAGAGGAGGGAACAAGGCTCCATTTCTCCTCAGGCAACCCAACAAAAAATCATAAAGAAGTGGGAGCCAATAAATGGCAGAAAAATGGCAGAGCAGTTCACTCGTCATGTCAGTATGTTAATGAGGCGCCATGAATAATTCAGTTTCTGCGCGTCGGTACGGTCAAACTGTGCCGTCAACGTCTTCCACCGTCACACACACACGCACACACACACACACCTTTATAACATAAATACCTTGTTCTGTTTGGTGATAAAGACAATCTTTACAAATCAGTTCTGGTAACTTATGAAGTGCATAGGCATTCTTTTTTTTAAATCTAAAACAATAGGGCTGCAACTAATTATTATTTCTATTCTTAATCTGTTTATTATTTTCAAATAAAAATACTAATTAGCTGCTTCCCTAGTGTCCATGTTTAATCCACCTGATGAGGAAATAGAGAGGGTATCAGGCACTCTGTGGCTGAAGAGCACATGATCAGATGCATGCTTTCCATTTCCATGACAAGACTCTGTTAGCACTCTGTAGTTCATCACCTAACTAAAGCTAACAGCATAACGAAGGCATGAGTGTGAAACATGCATGTTCTGCTCTCATTTATTTATATGTTTTGGAGAGATAAAATACCAAAACTACTGTTTTAATCACATATTTGAAATGCATCGATGCAAGAATCATTCTTTGCATATAGAATGTACATTATTGAAATATAATCTAAAGAAAAATCGATTTAATGTCCAATTAAATCAGGAAAACAGGGTTATTTTAACAGCAGTTAAACTAACAAACATATGCATGATGCCTTTAAAGGGTCTATAAAGGGTATAAAGACAAGGGTGTAAAGTTGAAACTGAAAGGGTTTCACGACAGGGTTTAAATAAAATACCCCGCAGGATGGCTAGCACAGACTTTAAGCTAAGCTAACACACAACACACTTGTACCTGTACATGTTACATGTTATGTCACACCAGAGTGAATCAACACTAAGTGACAACACTGTAACTAAAGCCTACCAACAAGTGAATTAACGGGTTTCTGCTAATTGCTGTCATTACTAGTATTAAACTCAAGTAGCGTTCGCTTCATCACATCACAGAACAATACGTGTCCGACTTTGTTCCTTGGCTGGAGTAACGTTATTGTTATTAACGTGGAATAAAGGCTCGCGCTAATGCTAACGTGGCTAACATAGCTAGCTGACGTTATACCTGGAACGGGTGGTCGATCTCCGGGTCCGCGAACGGGTTGCTGTCGAAATCTGACATTCTGACTTTCCGTAGTGTCTCAAAACTACAGAAAACTTCCCCACCAACAACACCAGAACCACGACTCTCTTTGAGGTGGACGCCAGATAGATGACAGACACACAGACACGGTCCGGAGGTGAAGTGTTGACTGTGACCAGAGAGGGATACTATCGGGATTGGTCACCAGCAGCGGATCACGTGCGATACAACGAAACGCCAGACGGAAGTTACGTCACCTGCTTTTAAAATTTTAAAATTGTATTAATTCATTATTTTATTCTTCTAAAACGGAAGGCTGTCTGGAAGCTACGGAAGCCCATTTCTGCAAGCAAAGAAAAAAAATAAGATTTTATTTTATTTTTTATCCACAACAATTGATAAATACATATTGAATTTTTTTTTGTACTCTACTAAATTAATTCTATAAATGTAATTACTTTGTAGAAAGACGATTCATAATCCCACATATAATCGTATTTTGATGATTTATGTTTTAATGTAGATTAAGAGCTTGATACAGAATTTTAATAGAATACAACATTATGCTGCAAAAGTCATTCTGCATACTGAGTACTTTTTACGTAAAAAACGTAAGACGGGTACGCAAATTCTTCTCTTTCTGTCTTCTCTGATAAGAACCGTTGTTGCCCTGGCAACAAAAAGTCTCTAGGGGCGTTTCCAGCATAGATCTCTATATTCTAAACGGGACGTCCGTTACAAGGCGCTGTATGGGATTAGCCGAAACAGTTATTTTCTAGCCACTCTAGATCTATGTCCCCGTCCTATCATGTGACACCAACTTGTCCAGCTCACACTTCCGGTACTGTGTGTATGTGCAGAAAAAAAAAAGTTGGTTGAAATCTCGGAGAAGTTTTGGCTTTTTGCAGGAATTTTATACGCCACACTCGCGTCTCTTTACGTATATGCGCAGTTTTAAAAGCCGAAGATAACTTAACGTATCAGGGGCACTTTTTGTTTAAAAGTATGTCGACGGTCGCCTTGTACAACGACCAGGGAGGAGCGGAGGCTGCCGTGGAAGGACTGGAGACCTCCTCCAGCACCTCCGGAGCTGCCTTTGGACTCTTCAGCGCAGACTTTAAAAAGTAAGACAGCGTAGCACGTGTTCCGTCCATTTGTGGTGAAGTTTAAACGGTAACGGGGAACTTCTGTATTGACGAGTGTGTCGTTAGCTGACTTCCAGAAGAAGCCGAGCAGCATCATCAACAAGCTAGTCAGTGATGGCGACTGACTGTTAACATTGACAAAAATAACCTTATTTTAACTGTTTTATTGG
This sequence comes from Melanostigma gelatinosum, assembly GCF_949748355.1. Lineage (NCBI taxonomy): Eukaryota > Metazoa > Chordata > Actinopteri > Perciformes > Zoarcidae > Melanostigma > Melanostigma gelatinosum. Next base: position 2,701,267 of record NC_136651.1, on the reverse strand, counting down.
ACACGTTTTGCTTTTCAGTGTAAAGTTACTAAAATAACTTATATTCTCAGTTGCCAGTTTATTTGCTACAACTACCTCAAACTAATTGTCTAATACAACATTACTTCAATACATCATACTCTTATGAAGGTTATAACGGTCCTTTTATGTTGTCAACTGACACAAATGTCCTTATTTTAAATGTTTTTTTGGACACATGTTTTGCTTTATTTCACCCCTGTGTTTGCCCATGAAGATAAAGCCACAATTCACAAGATAGTTCAGTATAAAGGTAAATAAAGTGTTGTGTTATATACTCTGTTGCCAGTTTTTTTGGTACAACTAGCTAAAACTAATAAATAACACTCTGATGAAGGTTATAATGGTCCTGTTCTTGTTGAAGAAAGAGGTTGATATAACTATGATCATTTTGAATACAGAAGTTTCTCTAATATTTTAGCCAGTTAATATGCATGTAAATGAGGATGAACTAAATCTTAGGCACTCCTCTAAGTATAAAGCAATATAGTTCAGCAGCACCACAAAGTACAATGTCGTATCTGTACCTCTTTAAAACATTTAACTTCTTGAACGTAAGGATTTATTGATTTTAGTTTAGCAGCACTTTAACTCTGTCTTATGTGAATTTATGGTGCTTTACGAGCGCTCGTATGCATGACACAATAATAAAACCACTTAAATTTACATATTCAAAGTTTAAGCTACTAGAAACACTTGAAACCCTTTGGACTCAACACACCACATACGTTTCTCTGTGTTTTCCAGCTGAAACTGTTCAATACTTCAGAGCAGAAGAAGTTCCTTAGTTTCTATATTAACTTCACGTCACGGTTAGCTCGTCAGAACCGTGTTTAATTAATCTTCTCGCTTGTATAAAAGTGAAACTGGACTGTCAGCATGTTTTTGAGTTTCATGTCAGAAACCTTCCACTGGAGGGCAGCCAATCATCAGCGCAGCAGTCCTCTGCGTTTTGTAATTTCCTGTAAACCCAGTGTTTTATGCAGCTTAGCTCCTCTGGTTTATAGAAAGCAACACACCACATGAGCTCCACAGGGGTAGATTGTTAGTGCCCCGTCAGTATTTTAGCATAATATACAGGCTTTTATTTGTTAATTTTAACAACAAATGCTGGTAATAAAAGGTGTGTGTTTGAGGTCAGGCTGCAGCTTCTGATTCACAGTGATCTCTGCAGCAGGATTTAGTCCGTGTTAAAATGTTGCTGACTATGCTGAAGTGAACCTCCTAATCTGTCTCACATGACCGCATCTACTCAGTCAGGCATGGCGAGGTCAGATGTTTTTGGGTTGACAATATAAGGACATGAATGATGCTTCTGTTTGTCTGTCCGACACAATGCCTCACACAAGCTTAGTCCTCCTCGGCGTTTCTGTGTGTTGCATATTTGTTAATTATTAAAGTTCGCGTGTTTCAGGATGGAGAGCCTGTTGTGCTTCAGTCAAATCAAGCGTTTGTTATTTGGACCTCCTGAGTGGTTGTCACATGTGAAGAGCACGGCAACATTCCTGCACTTTAGTCTCAAAGGCTTCTTCTGACTCACTGAAAGCTCTCTGAAACATGTGACCAAAGAGATATAGTGGTTTGCTTGTATAAAGAGTTGCATTTGAGCTGCATTAAAAGTTAGGATCTTGATCTTCATGACAGGGTTGTGAGTTATGTTTAATTTGGCCTGAGAGACTTTCTCCTTGTAGAAATGAGGCGTATTTCATGTTTGATGCTAGAAAACATTCATTGAAACGCTGCAGATTGACTTGATATAACTTCATTATTCCCCTGCTTATGTTTTGTATTGTTACATTCAATTATACATTTAACAATGTGCCATGAAGCAAACACATTGTTGTAGTATCATAATCCATGAAAAGCTTGTCTCTGCATGTACTTTCTCTGGTATACAATCTTTTTTCTGACTGCTCACCATCACTGCAAACTTTAACAAACTTCCAGAGGGGTGGATCCAAATGTTTGAACAAGGACGTGCATATTTTCCCAGGCTTCTTGGCAATGCTCGGCCAAACCACAACTCCAGTTTCTCTGTTATTTCAGAGGATTTAGGAGATCTGTGTGAGTTATTCCTTTCTGACATAAATCAAGCATACAGTTTTTAGTTTCACAGTTTCTCTTTTATAAACACCTGATTTCATGTTCTACTATCAGCCCCTGTTGTCTTTTCTCAGATGCTGCATCTGGTGTTTATTCATCAAAAGTTTATTTCGAAAAAGTTCTGGAGATCAACCTTGTGAACCAGTTTCATAAAATCCAGCTGTGAACGGCGTCTCCAGCTGTTTCTGGTTGTACCGTGAGTCTGTTAAAACTACACGATGAGATCCAAGATGCCTGTCCTTCACCTGATTTAAACGCGTGATATCTAGTGACGCTAGCTCTGTTTTAATGGACACATTTAGTTGCAGAAACAAAATACAGTTCTTATACGATTGGTAAAGAATCTTCAAAACCAAAAATTTGCATTGAAATACAAATTTAGTTTTGTCTACACAAATATAACATTGTGGCATTAAATGAGATGGATACACAAGTGGCACATTTGTGATAAATATTCATTAGGAAACTGCCATGAGTAACTGATGTCATAATAAATCTCAGCAGTGATGGAAAAAAACCTGAAGTGATGCAGACGTTTGGCTTTTTGTTGTGTTTAGAGATCGAGACGATGCAGTGAGGTGTTTGCTGTCGCTAACTTGGTGCTGTTTTCACTACTCTTACATTGTTGTTTTCAGCCATGGTAGACAGCTGTTTTCTGCAACAACAACAAAAACCTAACATATTCAGCAGCTTATGAGACAGATATTTCCTTCTAGAGTTGGTGGAGACCAAAAGCCGAGCTAAAAGAGAGGTTAGATGGCCAGAAAACATCTTCAAATAAATGATGATGCTGCTTTGTCTACTGGATGTCTATGGGAAGTGTTTAGCAAGTATGCTATATCAACTTCATGCTAATATGTCACTGTTGTGTTCAGCTTGTTTCTGTAGCATCCACGTGTCCCCAAAAAATCAGTTTGTGCAGGTTTGAACAATAATATATCTTCTGCGTTGTCATTAGGCTGCAAAAGGGTTGAAATATTGATCGTGTGATGAATTTATCAGCTTGTGAAAGCGACCGGAGTCTCCCACAGAAAGGGTAGGAGGCTAATTCTGCAACACACACATCTTAACGGGTGTTTCCTCACATTCAGCCCGGTGCTGTTATCGTTGATGTCGGCCCGTCCTGTTGGCAGAGTCCTGCGTGTGCAAAGTGGATTATTGTGCAGCGGAGGTGATGAAAAGTTGCTCGGTGTTTACCCACCAGTGTAGATAAGGCCCTCCTTCTTTCCCCCGAGAGGGAAGTGACCACAGTCACACAGAGTCACAATCACAGCTGGGAGGCAGGTGAGATATCCGCTTTTCCAGAGGAAAACCTACACGTACAGCAAGAAAAGAGCAGCAACATCTGACCGGCAGGTAGTTTCAGAACAAACGTGGACTACAGCAGCAGCAGAAGAAGAAGAAGAGAGAGAGCAGGCACTACCGTCAAGCATGAGGATGACTTGCCATTGGCGGAGCTGACGGGGCATCTTGTGACTTTTTTTTTTTTTTTTTGCCCAAGAGAAGAGGAAGGGAGCTGTGAATGACAGGTCAGTGGAGCGGCGCTGCTTCTCCCTCAGCAGTGACAGCTGTTGAACTGTAATCAAAAGCCAAGAGGACAGCGACCACAGCCTGAAGGAAAGAAATGACCTGTTCCACCCCTGAGTTACTTTTGTGGACTCTGTTCTTCAGACAGCGAACACACACACAGGAGGAGTTTTTTTTTTTCTTCGACTGCTGTGGAGGAAAGCCGGTATGGATGTTGGTTTCTGTCTCCGCTCGGAGGCGGTGGGAGCCATGAGGACGGCGCTGATGTCTGCTGAGAACTTACAGCTCACTCTGAAGACTGAGCTCTGTCAGGAGGAGCAGGCCCTCACTCGCACCAAGAGGAGCCCCAAGGAGACACTCAAAGCCGGGTACTGTAGTCCGATCTCCCACAGCCCTGTGATGGGGACTCAGCCTAAACTCTCTTTGTTTACCTCTAAGTCATAGTTCAGGTTGGATCCTCATGACGTTGCTCAGCTGGATACTAAAGGTTGCTTCTCTTTTAAAAAGGAAACCTTAAAAAAGAGAAAGCGATGTCTCTTTAGTGCTTTATGTATAGATACATTCAGACAAAACAAACCTTAAAATCATGTTTCAGAAGGATTTGTACTGTTGCAAATCATTTAACTTGAAATTGAAATCGAATCTCAAAAAGTATTGCTTGAAGCAGTTTCAATAAGTATAAATAAATCGTACAATCTACTTGAAGCCTTCTATTTATCGTGTAGCGTTATTGATTTATTCATAGTTATACTCTTCCTAACACCGTATTAAAATGAAACGATGGGAAGGTGTCATGAGTTGATAAATGTTTATCTATTGGTGGAACTAAATTCCACTCTAGAGACACAACTCACTACTCCGGCGAAGCCATGTTAGCGGTGCGTAGTGAAATTTGTCTCGCCTGTTTTGCGCCATCTGCTCGGTCTTTATAGAGACTAACAATCAAACTGTGTGTAGAACAAATAACGATCGGTGGCCAATCGATCGCAGCAACCCGTACTCTGTGAAACTTTACTTAAACGCCGCTGTGTTTTGAGCAGAGTGCTAACGGCAGCATGATAACATGCTCAGAATGACCATGTTAATGCTGTTGTTTTGCCGGCGTAAAGTACAGCTGAGGCTGATTGGACTGCCGTTAGTTTTGCAGATATTTGGTCATAAACCAAAGTATGTTGACCCGATTTTGGTGTTTTGGAACAAACAACTTGTGTACAATTAGCTAAGGAATGAGCATTGTCAAAGTGAGTGCAGGAAACGGCAGAAGTTGGTGTGATGCTGCTGTTGCATTGGTAGGAATGACATTCCTGCTCTCTGATTGGCTGCATTGCCAGTGTTTGGCTCCTGTAACAATGTTTGGTCGATGGGAGCCAATGTGACCCTGTAATCTGTGGAGCTGCCACAGATGTTGTGCACACGGAGCTTTCACACCAGCGTTGGTCAAGCTCCTACTCTTGAAACTGATTGGTTGGGTCGTCTCTGCGGTGCTTAGCATGCGTGCTAATGTTGACCATGATAAGTGTGAGTTACACCTTCTTCTTCTTCTTCTTCTTCTTCTTCTTCTGTCCTCAGGAATGAAGACCTTAAAGAGATGTTGGAGAGCAACAAGGACTCGCTCAAACTGGAGGCCATGAAAAGGGTTGTTGGGGTGAGTGCATCATGGGAATTCACACGCATTCTTTTACAAAACAGCATTGTTGTGTGTGTGTGTGTGTGTGTGTGTGTGTGGGTGTCTTCTCTCAGCTGGATGAAGTTGTTTTGTTGTTTGGTTTGTTTTCAGCTTATTGCCAAAGGGAAGAATGCTTCCGAGCTGTTTCCTGCTGTTGTGAAGAACGTGGCGAGTAAGAACATCGAGGTACGACGGTATTCAGAAATGCATCATTGGTGTTGTCATAAGTACTACAGTTGGTGTTTGTGATTCATTTAAATCTCGTGTGACAGCGCGTGGGTACTCTGAGGGAACTTCCTCTTTCAGAACAATAGTAAGCTAATGTGGAAAGCTTTTTCTTAATTTAGTTTGTCTTCATTTACGTTTTTGTTCAAAGTTAAACCTACAAACTTACAAGAAATGGTCAGACAGGAGTTATGACGTTGAATATATATATGTATATATTTACAGATACATTTTAAATAAACGGTCAGAGGTTCATATAGATTGAAGCCGTCCCTTGTTGTTGGACATTTTCTATTTCTATATTTCTAAATATTCTATTTCTATGCCCCTTTCTTTCCTAGCCTGGGTGGTACAAACAAAACTAAAACACATAAAAACGATCAGTCATAACCATATGAGGAGCGGGGACGAGGGTAATATTCAGAGGAAAAACTCAGAATTTCAGTTCAGTGGTAAGAAATGTGATGTTAGAGCACCGCAAGTATTCAGAGACTATTTTCTCACTGATTTTAAGATTTTATAATCTCAACGTAGATCAGATATTCTTCCTCGTACATTTCCAGATTTGAGCTCAGAAATCCTGAGTAAATGTAAAAGGCTTTGAGTAAAAATGTACTTTGACAATAGACTTAAGAGTCTCTAACGGTAACTCTAGTTGTGATAATGTCGGCTCCACAGATCTACCCAGCTGTGACCGGATACATTTATATTCTTCATTCATTTTTGACTTATTTGTTTTTTATCAGAGAAAAGATTTCCCCATTTTCCATCAGCAGTAGCACAGCTCGTCTTTCTTTGCTATGAATCACACATGAGAGCAGCAGCACAAAGATTCAGGAAGAAGCTGTGTGTCTGTGTAAAACACTCCACTGAATATCATGGCCGGACTCTCGTGCTCAGACTCTTCCAGCGAATGACCAAAACACTAAGCAACCGCTGAACAGGGGTTCCCATGCCCAGCGCCTGTGAATATTGATTAGCAGCGGCAGAATAATCGGACAGCATGTGAGCGGGGGGGCCTGGAGCCCGGCGCTGGTGTGCAAGGCGTGCAGCCGAAAGCACCTCATTGGGTGGAGGAGGAGCAGGTGGGTGGATGTAATTGGCAGCAGAGAGCCCACAGTCACGTCTCCTCTCTCCCACCTCGTATACACCAGCTGCTACGCTGGTTTCTCTCGGTTCCGTCTACTTTACTCACCTTTAGTGTATCTCTCTAAAAATGGCCTCTTCTCTGGCTCCCACCCTCTTCTCTTCTCTCATTGTCCACCGCGAGCAGCCATTGATCTCCGCTAATTAGAAAACAGCACAAGAGCTCGCAGGTTATTGACCGCGATGCGTGATTTAATCACTGCTGCACATCATTTTAACGCCACGTGTCATACGTGTGCATGTCGTGCTGCTTTTGAATACGTGTTAAAGTGACAAGAAGAGAGAATGCGTGATAAATAAAGTCTCATTTGATGCCGATCAAGTTGTAGAGCCCTTACTCGCCTGCTGCAGAATGAAATCGGTCGGGTGCTTCGTGGTCAAAGGAACCAGGTCCTTGTGGGCAGATGGGTTGTGCCTCCCTGTTTATCGTGAGTAATGCCATTAATTCCAGCGGTAATGACCAGAACGATGATTGAGAACTGTGGTGCGCTGCTGCAGGTCAATACTCGCTGCATTAGGAAGCATGGTGCTGATTACGAACTAAACTCTGGTGATTGTACCTGAGATGTAACCTTACCCCTGACCTCCACCTCAAATCAGCTCCCAAATTAAATGATAAATAGTTCCTGGAGTAAATCATCATTCCTCATAACCGCTTTTTATTCCAGCTCCATTATTTATGAGCCCGCAGTCTTACAGGCTCAAGTCAGCTCTGTTACTTCTGTTTTTCTTCTTCTTCCTGAATCTCTGATGTGAATCAGCAGACGAGCAAACCTTCGGCCTCCAGTTAAACTCGTCGGACAAATATTATCTCAGGCTTTCCTGCGAGAAAAAGAAGAGGCGTGGAAGCTTTGAAACACAGGGCGGCGACGCAAATGATGTAATGGCACTCTCTGGAAAAGGGACACGAATACAGAACCTCACCCGCTGCCTGAAACAACACTGGGTCCAGTCTGCAGCTAGCGACGCCGAGACGGGACTACTTTCTCTCTACTGCTTGAAATAATAAACTCAAAGTTCCCGTTGTTTCCTTCCTTATTGTTCATTTTAGTCCTTTTCTTTGTCACATAAACCTGCTGAACCTTTAGAACACAGCTGGTTTTCCTCCCCCATGTGCTGCTTTAAGTTCCCTTTACAGCTGCTTCAATTCATTGCTGTTTGATGTCATTGTCCTCTGCAGCTGAAGAAGCTTGTGTATGTGTACCTGGTGAGGTATGCAGAGGAGCAGCAGGACCTGGCTCTGCTGTCCATCAGCACCTTCCAGCGGGCTCTCAAGGTAACCTTTCTACATCCGCCTCTCTCTCTTCATGACAGCCAACACGCTCTTTCCGTCTCATCTCAACATTACTGTGAAGTGCTTCAGAAAACCTTCTTTCCAACACTAACACACACTGTATCTTCGCGGCAGGAGCCAAACCAGTTCATCCGGGCCAGCGCGCTGAGGGTTCTGTCCAGTATCCGGGTCTCCATCATCGTCCCCATCATGATGCTGGCCATCAAGGAGGCGGCGGCCGACCTGTCCCCGTATGTGAGGAAGACGTCGGCCCACGCGATCCAGAAGCTCTACAGGTAACACTGCGGTGCGCCCGACGACGTGCACATACAGTAGCTGCACCCGGCGGCTCGCCTGGCTCTCCTCACCGGCTCACTCCTGAGCAGTTGATCCAGTAAATGTCGGCTCGTGTTGATACAAGGGGCTCTGCCCTGCAGTTATCTCGCTCTTATCAGCCGAGTCTCAGTCCGACGGGCGTGAATCAAAGAATGACGGAGTACTTCAAATATGAGCTGAGCAGTAAAACTGAACTTGACTGGATCAGTTGCATATCTGATTTAAAAGGTTGATATCAGGACGAGAGCCGTGTCTGTAATCTCACCTTTTTATTATGTAGTGTGTTTTATTCATTCTTATTTTAGTTGTTTGCAACTAAAGATTGTTTTCATCATCGATTTAACTGCTGATTATTTTCTTGATTCAACGATTGGTTCCCACTATACATTCGTCCAAAGAACAATAGGTGATGTTTTTAAATAGTTTGTTTTATTAAACAAACAGGCCGAAAAACCTCAAATATTCAGTTTAGAATCAGATATGAGAAATAAAAGCAAAAATCACCAAAACCAGTGAATGTTCGGACATTTTGCTTCATCTACTCCTTTGTACACTACACCTGTCAGTTATGATGCAACATCTGGATGAGTCCCACATGTCCGAAATCTCAATTTATAGCCCACTAAAGACCAAAGCACTGGTTCCCAACCTGGGGGTCCCTGAAGGGTCGCTAAAGCTTCACGTGAGGTCACGAGGCGTAAGAGATTTAAGACTGCTTTTAAAACAACATACAGTTCGCTTATATCTCAGCTTTTTATTCATATTTGTATTTAAAAGTTTGGATCATTATTTTAGATGCCGGTATACATTTTTCCTAAAAAGCTCACAGTCACGGTGAGGACCCGGAGCTTTATTCATTACAAAGTACAACGTTTAAGAAAAATAAAGAGTCAGGGAGAAGGAAACAAAAACAAAGACTATTCAGTATCTATGATGGTTGAAAATCTATTTAAAATATGCAGAAATACAGACAAAGAATTGTATTCAACGGTCCTAAAAATGTCAAACTCATGTCTGATGCAATATTGACATGAAATGATCTGCTCAAAATTCATTGTTTCACACAAACTTCTTGCAGTTGTTGCGTTCACTATTTGGGTTACTTGTACAGTTTATCAGTTTTTCTGTACTGTTATTGTCATGTATTGAATATCACATGAAACATTCTTCTCTCTCTCGTCCTCAGCCTGGATCCCAACCAGAAGGAGCAGCTGATCGAAGTGATAGAGAAACTCCTGAAAGACAAAAGCACAGTAAGTACAGTCTGAACCACACAGTCAGCGACCGGCTGCAGAACGCCGGCCACTGGAGGGCGCCGCAGTCAAGCCGTTCTCCTCCCGGCTCTCCATCCCACAGCTCATTCGGCAATGCCATGGTTTGTTAACACCCACTTAAACCCACACATCTTCAGATGCTCCTTGTTAAGTGTCCATTTGGAGGGACTTTTCGCACTGATGCTAGTGTCAGCTTAATTTTCTCAAAGGCCAACTTCTTGTTTTTTTTCTTCTCCTTCTCACACAACTGGACCGTGAATGAGTTGGATTCTCAGATTCTGTGTTTCGGCCACAAACAGCCGATTAGAAGTCAGCAGGCAGCACGTTCATCTGAGGAGGTCACAGTGAATACTGAGCATGTTTAAATGCCACATTTCAAATATGTACACGTTAGGCGACAGAATGCGGAGTGGGCCGTGTTTGTACGTGCGAGTCATGCACAATTATGTATTCATAGCGTATACGTGTCATTATGCAAACAAAACAAAGCGGCTCAGGCCAAAGGGGGGGGGGGGGGTAGTACCAGATGCATAGCATATTTAGCCCCGGACGCTAACGAAGACAGATGACTTCTCCCCCTATTGGAGCTCACTTTGTGAGGCTGAGGACACAGAGGGGGGGGGGGGGGGGGGGGGGGCACTATCATCACACGGACGCAAGAGCACCATCAGTCAGTGATGAATGGTGCAAAAAGCAAACATGGTGGAAAGCGATGATTTCTTCTACATGATGCTGGGGCGACACCGTGTAGCATTTAGAAGATGGTCAGTGTTGTCGCCGTTGTATTTATTTATTTCTAAACGCTGATATTTCTATAAAGGATGCTCCTTCAGTGCTGTCGTCACATAACAAAGGTCAGTTCACTGAGTCTGCACAGCCGGAGGAAAGCAGGTTTTATAACGTCTTAAAGGGTTCTCAGCGCGGGTTTGCAGACTTTAAATGTAGAACAGGAGGCAGTGTGGATTAAATGATGCTGTGGGTTAGATTACACTGTTAACTTTTGCACATTCATTTGTCAATATTTTGCACATATACATATTTTTTTGTTTGACTTTTGCAGTACTTGCTTTTTATTTTTCGTGATGCACCAAAACAACAAAGGCAAATTCCTAATATGTGGAAACCTACTTGAGTTTAAATAAGAAATATCACACAGAATAGTGCACAATAAACCCACCCAGACAAAACATAAACACATAGAAATATTTAAATACAAAATAAATAAATAAAAAATAGATGAATAAATACACAAAAGTGAAAATATTCACATTTAACAAGTGTTTTGAACTACAGCATGTGACTGAAGTTAAGTTAAAATATGCTTGTATGAATTAACATTGCCAGTAATAATTAACTTGTACATCTAGCGATTCATTAGAAGAGAATGAAGACGCTCTCCCTGTGAGTGTTGTGAGCCGCCATGTTGAGAGCCGTGCGGAGGCAACATATATTCAGTTCCATCAAGTGTCCGGTGTTGAGTTGGAAGTTGCGTTCTACGTGCTGCATACTAACTACTCAATCAGTCACTCGCCAGCGTTCCTCATTATTTTGTCCAGCGGTTAATTATTTAAACCATCTGCTTCACGGTCTCCCATTGGACAGTCTTAAGAGCCGCAATGCATTTTGGGTATGGGTATTCCCAGTAAGCTCACGTCTCATTCTCAGAAATTCTTGCTAATCCGTGCATTCCTTGCATACACGATATCCTCATAATATGCAGCTGGAACGCACCACTAACTCCATTACACGTCATTCTTACAATGAATATTATTTTAAAATGCGATATCAAACACAGCCATCGTCCTTACTGCCAGTTTACCCGACACCTTTAGCTTTATAAAACAACCGTATCGCATGCTAATGAATATTTTAACTGCAAAGCAGTGAATTTATTTAGAGAAATGCTCGTTAGCTGATGTCACCATGCTGCCTGCAGAAGAAGGAAACATCTGGTTCTTGTTCCCGTCCGTGTCACCGTCCGGGCCTCCTGACATTTACCTTTACAGATGTGCCCGTTTGGTTAAATGGCTGTGACACACGGCGTGCTGCTTATTTGGCTGGTTTAAAGAGAAAATGGGAAGGCCTGATGACGGCGACAACACAGGCGTTTGTGCAGCTGTTTTACCGTGATGGATCTATTATCCAGCCATTACAAGATAAATGATCGATCCCTCCCACCGCCACACCCCCCCCTGCACCTTCTGCAAAATTGAAATGAGAACAGAAAGGAGGAGCGGGGGGGGGGGTGTAGTATGATCAGGGGGCTAGGTGAGATGCCCATTAATTTAAGAGGAAAAGGAGGGAGGAGGAAGAGAGCAGGAGCGAAGGGAGGATAGGCCGACGCCGCGCCATCAATCAACAAGCCGCACGTTGTCTCTGGCGTGATGACCCAGCACTCTCTGCCTCTCTGCCACCCTAATTAGAATTCATAGCAAAATAGATGCAAGGAAACGGTTTGGGCCCCTTCATAATTTTATAGGAAATTTATTGTTATTAGAAGAACCATTTGCTTCGTGTGATTTTTCCATTACCAGCTTGTCACGCAGGGTAGATAATATGGTCGGGGAGGGGGAGGCGGCGTATGAACTCCTTAGATTGGGGTGTCAGTTTTGTTGATGGTGCATGTAGTTTACCTTGGAGCTGTGTCTAATGGGGGAAGTTGGTTGGAGAATGCACAAAGCCTTGCAGCAGGATACACATGCTCAGAAACAGTGCTGCCTGTAATAGCCTTCGAGACAGCAGAGGCCTTGGGAGAGTAAGAATACACGGCGCCGGTACATGCTGAATATATATATACAGTACGTGTATTATAATTGACTGCTTTGAGTGTATTTATCTACAGCCTCAAGCTGCTGTGAAGCTACTTTAACATGGATATGTACATCAGTCCCTGAAAACACTATTTTATTGGAACTACTTTCTATTAGAACCCTATAAAAACGGTGAGTGGAAGTGGACGTAGTTGTGACGTCACCCATTGGTTTGTGGACTGCGGTTTTGAAGCCTCGAGTTCGGCATTTTGTCCGTCGCCATTTTGGCTTTTTGCAACCAGTAAACAGAAGTGAGCATATTTGGACTGAGGAGTGAAGTAGAGACTCCGGATACACCTGTCAATCACTGTGTAGCCCCGCCCCTAAAGCATCCCCTGCTTTATGGTCTGTGTGACTCTAAATGGACCATAATGTACAAAATGAACATCATGCTGTATTGAAGAAGACTTGAAACTAGAGATTGAGACATAAACTCATGTTTACAATGTTTACTGAGGGAATAAATCAAGAGAGAAGTAGAGTCATTTTCTCATAGACTTCTACACAACCAGAGGAGTCGCCCCCTGGTGGACATTAGAGAGAATGCAGGTTTAAGATTCAGCTTAATTTGAATGTTTGAGTAATATAGTATTCAACAGGTCCATGAAACTGTCAGTCTGCTGTGAAAAATGTCTCTAGAGGTGAGAGTTGACTTTTATTTCTGTGTAATTTTGCTGAACTCATCTACCGGTAATACACATTTTCTACTCAAAGCAACAGAAAACAACATCGTGTACAGCGTCTCTCTGCTCGAGTTGATTTCTCCCCGATTGATCAGATATTTACAGAAGCTGAATACAGTTTATTTTCTAAAGAAAGACTGCACTGTTCCTTTCCCTGAAACATTACGTATCCTGTTAGACACAAACAGAATAGATAAAGAAGACTCGTCAGAGGCAGCTTTAGGCTACTGTGATGTTTGTACTCATCATGACATGAACTGCATGTCCTCACATTAATATTACTAATGGATGCAGAGGCAGTGCCAGTGTACATAATTGCAAATCTCCATTCAGGTGATACTTACAAATCAGATTATTTATTTAATATTCTTAGTAGCTGACGCGATGTGTTGGCTGTCGGTAGATAAGCACTCGGTTGTAGTTTATTAGGTACACCTAGCTGAAACTAATGCAGTCTAGAACAACGATGAATGTTCATTCAACATGTTGATTCAACTGGAGGATCATTTAGGAGGACGTAGATTGTGGTGCTGATGAACTATAATGCATTATACAGAGATGTATTTCTGTTATTTAGCCCGCTCTCATTGATATAAATGGGTTGGACACAATATTACAAACACCGCTCACTAAGAGGCAACGTAATTGAACAAAACGATACAAACAAATAGCCCAAAGCGGGAGAACATCGCGGGAATGTGCGTGTGTTTTGTACCTGAGGAAACGAATATATATCATTTACGGGGGAAATATGAGAACCACTCGTTGATGGATTTCTTTCATCGGGTAAAATAAGTGAGTTCAAACTTTAAGTGCTTCCTTCTAATTATCAGCGAACGACTCTGAGGCTGAACTGTGTGTATTGTAATCAAAGTGGTAAATTGGTATTTCTTCAGTGCGATAACTGTTTTTTTCTTTACCGTGGTCGTATCTGTGAACCAGCGTTTTATTCCTCTAGAGTCTTTATATTACAGCGTTTTTAAGCCAAGAATGCATTTGTTCAGTTTGTCTAACAGAACTGCTTCACATCCTTTAAACTTCCATGAAGTGTTAACGTGGAGAGAAATAAACACGAAACGGCAGCGTTTCCCTCACGAGTCGGCTTCCCTCTCTGATCTTCTTCCTCGTTCTCTGCAGCTGGTGGCCGGCAGTGTGGTGGTGGCCTTTGAGGAGGTGTGTCCGGACCGCATCGACCTGATCCATAAGAACTACAGAAAGCTGTGTAACCTGCTGGTGGATGTGGAGGAGTGGGGCCAGGTGGTCATCATCTCCATGCTGACGCGCTACGCCAGGACGCAGTTCACCAGTCCCTGGAAGGAGGTGACCAAAGCAGACCCAGATCCATAAAGTGACAAGATTCAATATTCAATTTGAGAGTTTGGGCAGTTTCAGCTCACAATAACCTGCTGAAAAACACTGTTTTAGTGCGATGCATTGTGCCTCTGTTGTGCGTCAGGGGGCCATGTTTGACGAGAACAGCGAGAAGACGTTCTATGAGTCGGACTCGGAGGAGAAGAAAGACCAGACGGAGGCAAAGCCTTACACCATGGACCCAGATCACAGGCTGCTGCTCAGGAACACCAAACCTCTGCTGCAGAGCAGGAACACGGCTGTGAGTTAGCAGGACACTTAAACACAGACACACAGAGCCATTAGGAGCAGGTGTGTGTGTGTGTGTGTTTGTGTGCTGCATTTTAAGCTGTCCGGAGGTATGAACATCGATCAAGGCCTCCGCTCGTATCTCAGCTCTGCCTCAGAGATAAAAGCTACACTAAAACTAGTTTAGTCCCGTATGGTCGTATAAACACTTTAAAACTCTCTTCCCCAGCAGTGATGCATTACAAGACACCTTTTCATACACAAATGCAACGCGCACACCTGGACACACACATAAAAACAGGATAATGCACACACACACACGCACACACAAAATAAAAAGCGATAACAAACCTAGTGAGTGCAGATCTCCATCACCCAGGAGCCTCAAGGTCTCTGTCGTTGTGTAGCAGCGGCAGGAAAAATGCTCCCAAATGAAAGTGTTGATTAAAATGTGACACTCGACAACGCGATGACGTCCTCCATCTTCATACAGATGAACCCTCTCCTTCTGCCTGCAACGATGGACACGCGTCCGCCTGCTATTTAAAGCCCTCTGAAAAACGACCTTCATCGTGTCGTGGGCGCCTTTTGTAGAGGAATGCATGTGAAGGAATTTTATTTCAGCTCTGATAGACGGGTGGAAAAGAAACCAATGGTGGTGTAATAATAACAGTAATAACAGTAATAATAATACTTTTAGGAGTGTCTAAAAAACATAAAATCAAGGAAAAGTAACGTGTAAAGTTGACTAAAAAACACAACCTACAAGCAGCGGTGGAATGTAACTAAGTACATGTATTCTGAGTTACTTTCGTATTTCCGTTTTATGAAACTTTATACTTCTCCTCTACTACGTCTCAGACTTTTGCTGGTAGTGGAGTATTTATACAGAGTAGTACCGGTATTAGTACATTTACATCAGTAAAAGATATGAATACTTCCTCCACCACTGCCTACGAGCTGTACAATGTTCTTCAGAGGGATTAGAAGGTGTTCTGACTGTGTTGGTGTGTTTTAGGTGGTGATGTCCGTCGCTCAGCTCTATTGGCATTTGGCTCCTCAGCATGAAGTCAACATTGTCACCAAGTCACTGGTTCGACTGCTGAGAAGCAACAGGTAAAAAAACACATCAAATATATACATCTATGAACGCTGCCTTCTCCTGAGTGAGCTCTGTGACCGACCGTCGTTTGACACAGAGTTCACGTTGTCGACGTCTGAATGTTTTCTCTCTCTCGTGCACAGAGAGGTTCAGTACATCGTGCTGCAGAATATCGCCACCATGTCCATCCAGAGGAAGGTAAGTCTGCTGCTGGACAGCAGGACTCTCACGGTGCCGTGATGCTCTGACGCAGGCTCCTCTGATAACATGAGTTCTCTCTCCAGGGGATGTTTGAGCCCTTCATGAAGAGTTTCTATGTGAGATCTACAGACGCTACGCACATCAAAACACTGAAGGTAAATACTGCTTCATCACATATGATGAATGAGGGTCAATAAGACTTTGAGCTTGTGAAATGGTGTTTAGAAAATAATTTCACAGCTTATGGTTGCGTATTATCCTCTTTAAGCCTGTGGGGGGAAACAAGCTGCAGGATCATTTCAGGTTTGTATGCAACAGATTGGTTGTGGTAGAATAAAATGCATGAATTATATCAACTGTGAAGTTACACAAAGAACTGCTGTTGTGAACAGAGTACAGATTCATAACTGCACGAAACTCTTCTTCCATAGTGACACCGAAGTTACTCTTACATTTAAGTTAAATGGACAAAACCGAGGCTGAACGTGGAGCAGTTCAGCTTTCTGGAAGCAATACAGCTGAAGTAACGTGTATGGAAGAGTCTGGACATTTTATTAACGCTCCCCTGTGGTTCTTGTAGCTGGAGATCCTGACCAACCTGGCCAATGAAGCCAACATCTCCACTATCCTGAGGGAGTTTCAGGTTTGAGTTCAGTCAACCTTGAGAAAATGGCATTACTCTTCCTGTGTGTATTTGAACCAGTTGTCCTTTCCTCACCCTCCTCTTGTCTTTTTGTTCAGACCTACGTGAAGAGCCAGGACAAGGCGTTCGCAGCAGCCACCATTCAAGCCATCGGCCGGTGTGCCACCAACATCTCCGACGTGGCCGACACTTGTCTCAACGGTCTGGTGCTGCTGCTTTCCAACAGAGACGGTAAAAAGCCTTCACTGACGACAGATATCTCAGTGTTTGCCTTCCTCTGTATATTACAGCGATAGTTCAGATTTTTGCTGCGATTGTCTGTCTTTCTATGACAACTTCCAGTCTTGTCTTTGCAGAGACGGTGGTGGCGGAGAGCGTGGTGGTGATCAAGAAGTTGCTTCAGACTCAGCCCACCCAGCACAGTGAGATCATCAAACACATGGCCAAGCTCTTCGACAACATCACGGTGCGGTTCATCCTCGGATCATTCAACACCAGAGTTTAGACGGGACCAAATGCTCAAACGTGTCATGCTTGTAATCTGAGTAACTGTTGTGTTTGTCCCCTGAACTTGCAGGTCTCCATGGCCCGAGCCAGCATCCTGTGGCTGATGGGCGAGTACTGTGACAGGGTGCCAAAAATTGCCCCTGATGTGCTCCGTAAGATGGCAAAGACTTTCACGGCAGAGGAGGACATCGTCAAGCTGCAGACGGTCAACCTAGCAGCCAAACTCTACCTGACCAACTCCAAGCAGGTACATTAAGTACCAAGAGACATTCTCATGTGTTCACCCGGACATTGAGCAGATATGGTGCTGCAGTCGCGCTACTGATGTCCGCAATTAGCAGTTGCATGATTAAGTATTAGAAAAAGAGAGATGATTCAGATTCCTGTTCTCTAAATATGGCGATGTCTTGCGGTAAATGTTCACACTTCTGCAACCTCGGAGCTAAATGCTCAGTTTAAATGCAGAGCTGTGAACGAGACAGCGTTAACGTAATGGAGCATCTCCGAGCGCCGCTCTGTTTACAGGCCCATTCGCTGTGATGGGGGTGATTTCGGCCTCTGAGCCGGGTTTATGAGCCCAGGCGCTGCCTCCTCAAACGAGCACATCATTACACCTCCTGCTCCTCGTAATGTGTCGGCGGAGGAAACGCAAAAGACAATTCAGGGTTCTAATGCTGCTGTTTTCATGTCTGCCTGAATATATACCGGTATGTCACTGCAAGTCCTCCGTCTTTATGTTTTGGGCCAGAGGAAGAGTGGACCAAAATGTGTGAATGAAGGATTTATTGATCTTTGGGAATAGGGACGAGGATTGTACATTTTAGTGGACATGCTTATTCTCGTTCTTGCCCGTATTTAGATGAGAAGATCGATACCACTCATGTATGATCCCTAAGTACAGAACTGGCGACAGTTAGCTTAGCTTAGCATAAAGACTGGAAACAGGCCGGCTCCATCCAAAGTTCCAATTATTAAATTATGAAAGGAATTAAATGCTGCAGCTTCTGTATTTCCTCAGTGACTTGGTGTTTACTTGACGTGCAGACGGCTCTCGGAAACCAAACAAATAAATCTCTAACCTAAAATATCGATCTATTCTTCTTATAAAGAGTTTTCTTTCTGCTCTCCTGACTCAGTTTCATAAACAACCGATCTTTACTCTTAAATGTTTGCCTTTTATCGTTGTCCGCTGTCGTCCCCCCCCAGACTAAGCTGCTGACCCAGTACATCCTGAACCTCGGCAAATACGACCAGAGCTACGACATCAGAGACCGAACCCGCTTCATAAGGCAGCTCATAGTGCCCAACGAGAAGAACGGCGCCCTCAACAAGTACGCCCGGCGCATCCTGCTGGCCCCCAAACCGGCCCCGGTGCTCGAGTCCGCCTTCAAAGGTACTTCCTCCACCGACCTGTTGTTCTTACCCGAGCACATATTAAATCCTCTAAATAGGTTTAATATTTAACATTGAATACCTTTCCCCCGTTTGGTAATCCATCTAAAGCCACTGAATCCACATTAGCTGGACCTCTATTTCTATCTATTTATTTCCACTCGTATGCAAAGTTGATTCAGCGGCGGTTTTATTATTCTGTGTGTATGTGTCTCTGAAGGGCAGTTGGGTCAGACCCCTTTACCTTGGACAAATGAGATGGGTAAATTATTGAGCTAATGCGAACCTTTTTCAGACACTCGGAGGGAAAAAATATCTCCCTCATTTAGCTCTCTCTCTCGCTCTCGCTCTCCTTCCCCCCCCCCCCCTTGACAAAAGGGACAGAAACTGCCTCCCACAACATTAGAATTCAGAGGCGGTTTGCACCGACTGGATGTTTATGGAAAGCGTTAACCACCCCTGTCATTCTTAATATCCACAACTCAACGCTGTTTTTTCTCTTTTTGGTTTGCAAAGCACAGTTTTTAGAGCACACCTCCCAAAGGCACAGCCACTGATTATCTTCCTGCGTTAGAGAGAGAGAGAGAGTAAAACAGAGAGCTGATATTAGCATCATGTGGATGCATCTTCTGTTAAAGATCTCTATATGTAAACAGTGACATTAAGCCACTGGGTCCAGACTTGGGTGACTTTGAATCATCTTCTATTTGCTGAAACTTTTAGTTTCTTTTCCATTTCTTTAAAATGACCTCCTCCTCTTGCCTTTCACCACTCTCATTGTTTGTCAGATCGAGACCGTTTCCAGCTGGGCACTCTCTCCCACAGCATCAACAGTAAAGCCGCCGGGTACCAGGAGCTCTCCGACTGGCCGGCTGTTGCTCCTGACCAGTCTGTGAGGAACGTGGAGGTCATTGAGCCAGTAAGAAGTCCACCTTCCTGACACACTACGCTTCATGGTTTTACTTCTTCCACTGACTCTCACCACGTTCTCTCTCCGTGTCTCTCATTATGCCTGACACACATTAATGAGGCGGCACTCGGGCTTCACAATATATCTTTTCAGCATCTGATTTAATTGTGCCCGACAGCTTTTGAGTAACTTTGCTGAAAGCGACCAGCTGTTTTAGGGAGTTATTAGTGACCCAGATTTAAAGATGTACTTCTTCAGGCGGCACCGGTGGGCTCAGAGCAGAGAGACACAAACAGAGACGTCACCAAATATCCACAGACGGACGAATGCATTGTTGGTTTTCATGGGATGTGTTGATGTTAAGAGGAAACCTAGAATAACAGCATAACAGATCATTGAACTGTAAAACACACAGTAGGAAATACACAAAGAGGACGCAGCAATGACAACAACAAACAGAAATGTACAAATGAACAGATCGAATGATTAGTGGGCCAAAGAGGCCGGAGAATGAAGATGTGTCTTGAGTCCAACCTTTCAAACCTGCCGGTGGGTTTTGGGGTTCAGAGGTTTAACTCTGAGGTTTCTTTGCTCGTGACTTCACATATGAAGTGAGGTCGGTTAGCTCACAGACGAGACGGCGTCTGAACTTAGACCAAAGATCATAACTTCAGGTTTGGAGCTGAAGCTGAAGGAAATGTTGAGCCTAGACTCAGAAGAACTGAGCGTAAAAGAAGACCAACGCTTTAGTGTGTAGTTTGACTGACGAGAAGCCTGATGCACGATTCTTTTCTGCACACTTATATTACTGCTTATGTTTGAATAAGACCTTCACTGGCCGACAACATGACCATTCCAACCTGCTTGGGGGGGGGGGGGGGGGTCATTCCTCCGTTCCATTCGGCCCAAAGACACAAACTTTTTGTGCCTTTTTATAAGTTTAAGAACAAAAATTAAAATAAATCCAAAGAGCTTTGTTTTTCAGTGAGGGATGTTATTGATTCTCTTTTTTTTCTCTGAGCACCAGCTTTATAATCGTTACTTTGTGGCAGCTAATGGGGATCCAAATACAACAATAAACAACAATAAAGCAGAACACAACGAGCACTTCAACTTTAACTTTATTCCTAGTTTTCAATAGAAGGTTAATTTAACAGAAACGATATCTGGTAACGTGGGAAATCTGTGTTGTCCTGATTGAGTTAATTGACTTATTCTATTACCTCTTAGTGAAGCGATTGAGAGGTGTTCATATCCACTATAACGTCTACATGCTTCACTCTTTGCTTTGTGTGAATCGTTGAGTCTGTAAGCAAATCAGTTTCCTTCACATTAAACAACAACAAAGCAAAAACAATCGGACAACACCGCTGAATAACCCTCACTTCCCTCCAATATTTCTGATCAGGTGCAAGAGGGGGCACCGCTAGTTGGGAAGACCAAGAAACCCAAATCCACTGAGAAGTTCTACTCGGACGATGAAGAGGAGAAAGAAGAGGAAAGATCAGAGAGCAGTGAAGGCAGCAGCAGCAGCAGCAGCAGTGAAGGTTTGTCTGACAGATAGATGAACGTCCTGCTGTTAGTGAGTTAAAGTTACAATTCTTAAGATTTCTGCTTGATTTGATGACACCGGTGGTCACTGATGGTAACGGCAGCTGCAGTTTAACACTACATGTCCCAGAATTCCAAGCAGCAAACACTCAGAGAGCAGCTACTTTGTATTTGTATCGATGTGATTCATAGTCTTTCACAAAAAAGCACGTGGGAGTTTGTTGCCTTGCTGAGGATTACAAACAGTGATGCTGGATTGTGTGCATGTCTAATTTGTTTGTGTGCGTGTGAATGCAGTTTGAATCCTGGGTTAGAGTGGCGTACCCCGCCACCACCAATGAAAACCACTAGAAGTGATTACAGAATGTAAATACATTTAAGGGCTTTTGCCGACCGTAAAAGTGCTCAAAAAACAGTCTGATTTCGTGGAAATACGAGACTCATAACTTGACCGGGCTGATGTTTGACGTCTGTACAGAGTCGGGCAGCGAGAGTGAGGAGCAAAGCAGCGAAGAGTCGGACAAGACCTCCAGCGACTCTGGAAAGAGCTCCAGTGGATCTGAAAAGAGCTCCAGTGAGTCTGAATCCGAACAAAAGAAGAAGAAAAAGACCAAGAAGGCACCGAAGAAGAATGGCAAGACGACTGCTGCTTTCAGGTACAGTGTGACTTCTGAAAGCAGCACTTTGCTTCCCCGTGTGTCCAGATGTTACCCGTTTCTTTCCCTTCTTACCTCTTTAACTAATTAGACGTGTGCGTGCGTGTGCTCGTGAGACTCGTAGTCAACAACAAATGTGATCAGTGCTTTGCTGCATCAATAAGCTCAAACCTCCATCTGTTCACAGCTTCAGCCGTTTTGATAATCTACATGACAGCCCACCTTCTGTCATGTTACTTCTTTCTGTTCATCAGGAGAAATCTGACATCCTGCAGGATTTGGATTCTTATACTTGCTGGATTTTTATGTCCGTACACCGACAGAAAGGAGACATTTGAGGGTTTGTTCAGATTTACCAAAACAACACGAGCCAACACACAGATCAAGGCAGCGGTCGACCAGCAACCCCCGTGTTCTGCGAGGAAAAAATGATGGTTTAAGGAGTCTTGTGGCAAGAGAGCGTCGATAACGGCTTCAGACGGCTTTACAGAAAGTAAAGCTGTGAAAATATTCAAAAATAGCTTACACTTTAACTGATATTGTTTTTTTAGGTGTCTAAAATAATGTGTCAAGATAATACCCATAGTACATCGCAATATAGTAACAAATACATTTGGAATTTGGGAAACAAAATGACAAAGACCCGGAAATGTTAGACAACACAACTAGATGTTGCTAAACAACCCAAATAAAGAAAGCTTTGAATTAAGGCTGGAATATATGAAGAAAAATCAAATATCACGATATCTTTGACCAAATACCTCGACACAGATATTGCGACGATATTGAAGCGATATTTGACATCCGTAATGTGGTTAAAGTCAAATAATAGAAGCTAGAACAGTTTGGTAAGTTCATAATATGACATCATTTTACTGTGATGCAGATTTTGAAATCAGAAAAAGACAACTTCAGACAATATCGAGTCGAATATCACGACATCGATATAAAATCTATATATTGCCCCCAGTCCTTCTTTGAATGAGAATTCTTCATTCAGTCCCAACATTTAATGAACAATGAGAGTTTAACAACACCAGATAACCAAATCTCAGTAACAGATTCACCAAAATGAATCCAAATCCGTGTTTTCAGAGAGGAGACTAAATCGTATCGTCTGTGAGCCGTACACACCTATTGTTCTATATGTGTATTTATATATGTATTTATATATATATATACATATATATACACACCTTCTCGCTCTATCCCTCACACACAGAGAGATACATCAAACTGGCAGAGCTGCTAGAATATCGTTAGCGTGAGTTCCATTAACAAGCTAATCAAGGAGAATCTTCCTCCAGCAGCGTAACCCACATTTACATGGCTAATGGATAATGACTTCTGATTGGTCATTTAGCGGCCCGGTGTTGCCAATGAATGAGATTTGAGTCATTACTGCCGAATATGCTCGCGTACGCTCTGTGACACACACGGGCGCATTTAGCTTCTCGTGCGCTCGGCTGCGAGCGGTTCGCTCGCGGACACACAGACGCACACGGAATTGTACCTGATTTCACTGTGTGACAGGCCGCCGGCTGACCCTGTTCTCTCCATTAGAGAGTGTAATTAGAGCAACTCACCCCGGCGCTCAGACACACACACACACAGGGTAATTAGAGCAGCTCACCCCAGTGCTTCCACAACAAACACGGCATAATGCCCTCATTATGGCCCAGTCATTTCAGGCAGGGGCCTAATCAGGCCCACAGTGATTTATATCACTTTTTCCTGTTCGCAGCAAATGAAATCTGTAGGCCAAATTAATACTGGCTTTTCATCATCGCCCAAGTTAAAAAGCCAGTTACCGTCACAATTCCCCTCATTAATTTAACGGCTGAAAATCGCAGGCAGGCGGAGTAAACACTCATTATCGGGACAAATTGAAGAGGGACGGAGGCAAGTGAAAGAGAGAGGAGAAAGATGGAGAACGCAGCATTGAATTAACTTCACAGAACGAAAACAACAGATTGATCGCTGTTGTTCTGACCGGGCCGCGCTTCAGCTCTCAGTTTGGGTGGAAATAACAAAAAGAAAATGTTATTCAAACTAATTATAGGTTTTTTTTTGTTCAAATGGACGCTGTAGATGTGATAAAAACAAAGTCAACGTGCAGTGATGTTCCTTTCATACATGTAATCTGTTGCTTGTTTTGATTCCACGTGTTTCAGCGACTCGGATGAAAACGGAAATGGACCCGTAGCCCGAGACGGCAGCACATCGGCCGACAGCTCCTCCGGCTCAGAGACCGACGACTCCGATTCAGACGCCCCCCCAACGCAGCAGAAGAAGAAGAGCGACGTGAAGTCCAAACCCAAGGTGGCGCTGGGATTTAGTCGGGTCCATTAGGATCTCAGATGAACTGTTGGGTTAACTGAGTAACAGAACGGTTCCTATAAAAACTACAAACATGTTGCACAACTCTTCACCAGAGCGCCGCGCTTTAATCACGAGATGTTTTCAGCCGTCCTGACTTCATGAGGATGGAGTCTACGGTTGCGTCCAGTTTATTGATCAGTTCCGGACGACGAGTGGGGGGGTAATATTCAGTCATCTGAATAGGCCCAATTCACGGCAATGTCTCTTCAAAGTCTGGATTCTTGTGATAGAATCGCGATTCTGGGCTAAAATCACAAGTATTTCCTTATTGCTGAATCCAGTGCAGGAGTAATACACGACATGCATGTGTGATGAAGTTGACTCAACCCTGTGAGGGGGTGTGAGGGGGTTTTTCTCGTAAATTTGAGACTTGAATCTCAGGAAATTTTGGTTTTTCACACAAATCTTGGTTTTAATACTCAGAGAATATTCATGATCTTTTCTTGAAACTCTACGTCTTTGATCTCAGAGAATATCCAGGTTTTATTTCTCATAAATTTAGGTTTCTAATCTTGGAAATTATATTTTTTTCTCGAAATATCCTTGTAGGAGGAGCAACGACACTGTAAGAGATGTTACTATCGTTACGCGAATTTCAACTTCTATGTTAAACTGAATGCAATTATAGTTAATGCGTGTGTCAAACTATAATGTATGTTTATCCCTGGGCTCAAATATTCTACAATTATACACGTTTAAACCGTGTAGAATCTGATATCTGTACAAACAGGATTGATGGAGAAGCTCTTGTTTTGGCTCTCTGCTGTTCAACTGTAGAAACACCAGGTTCTCCTGGGAGTTGTAGTTCCTGAGGCACACACTCTCTCTCTCACTCACACACACACACGTGGAGAGAGCGTCAAAATCACAATTAATTTCGCGGGATATAATTTTGCTCCCGTGTTGTTTCATTCGCTCCCTTTTCTTTCCTCCCTCACCGGCTTCTTCTAACCTGCTTTGCTCCTCACGTTATTTCTCACCCTCCACTTTCCTCTTCTGCACTATGAAATTCTCATTTCGTACAGTTTGTCATTTGGACACAGCCTATGAATTATGCATCTTTCTTCCGCTCCTCTTGCTCTCTCAGACCTCCGTTTGCTGACACGGTTTCCGTCTCTATTCCCGCCGACCGAGCGTCGATCAGAGAAGATCTGATAAGATGCGGCTTCTAACTTTACTGTTTGTTTTCTCCTCACTTATTCCTCCTCCTGTTTGGTTTGTGCCCTCCCGTCGGCTCAGCCCGGAGGACGCAGAGTGGAATTTTATGGTTCTTTATGTGACGTGAAAGCAGCCGTGGCCGGTTAGGAGCGTCTGCAGAAAGGGCGATAAAAGCGCTCGTATGTTTAAATGCCTTTTTTATTGTGGCGCCGCGTGCTGTAATTCCCACAAGTCAACACCTGACAGGCCCGCCTCACGCGCACGGGGCGGCCTGTATCGGTTGTGACACGACACTGTGCATGACTGGCCATTGGAAAAGATTCCAGACGTGTTGCATATAAGTGCAGAGTGTCTGTTTTTTGGGGGGATGAATGTGTCATGTCTCCAGAGACACTGCCGGCACAATTGAAACGTTTCGCAACGCACAATTTCATTACTTTTGTTTTGAAGTGGTCTTCTTCTCTGCTGCTCGTCGTCATGTTGCTGTGTTTGATTTCCAGGTGAAAGGGAAGTCCGAGAAGGAAGTCTCTTTGCTGGATCTAGATGACTGTGAGTCTATCTGCACCTTTACCGCTGTTAATTACTCCATTTTTGTCTGTCGTTTTTATGGTTAATGACCAAAAAAGTGGATTAAATCAACTTTGCAGTTCCTCTCAGCTTGTTTCGGTTTCACGGCTCGCAAATTCTGCTCACAAAAGACCCTGTTTTCAACGACAACAGGCAAACAAAGCTCTGAATGAAATGTCTTCTACCTGCCCAACAACAAATAGACGGAGAACGTTGGCAAACTCCCAGAGAAGAAAATCGAGCGTCAACCGTTACATGACCAAGATATCGTTCTCTGGAGCTGAAGAGAGTTTATACAAGAGTGAATATTGGGCTTTAAATTTGTCCGGTGGCCAGATCCAAATGTGTAAATAGATCATGTTTACACTCATTAAGTTAAACATTAACTTCATACGGCAGTGGTGGATAGCTACCTGTGGGCCTGATCTCACCCTTCAACGGAAAAACACAAACTACCTAATTGAACCTAATTGCAGTGCGGACGTTTGTTTTAAGTTGATATGTTAGTTGACAAACAGCTTTAAAGCCCCCGCGTGCAGAATGTAAAGATTCTTGTCTTTGTCTCCCCCTAGTGGCTGTATCAATACAAGACACTGTGTCAGACGGCAACGCGTAGTGTCTTTAACAAGCTTCTGCTTTTCAGTTTCTCCTGCACCCACGAACGCACCGAAGTCTTCGGTCGTCTCTTCGTCCCTGCTGTCCGACCTCGAGGGCCTTTCTCTCTCCATCACCTCCTCCACCATGCAGGTTAGTGTGTGTGTGTGTGTGTGTGACACATTTCCTCCATCCCCGTGTGTTGAGAGTCGATTGTTCCTCTTCTGTCTGACACTGACAGAAACAGCGGAGTGCCGTATGAGCTGCTGGAATGAGCTTCTCTCCCTTGTGGAACATTTTTACGCTCCCAGACGCCGACCATTGACCTTTTCTGCCTTCTTATATTTATAGCCCGTGAGGACGGCACAACTGCTCTTCCTGTTTCCTGTATCTCTTATAGTCTGTCTTTCTCGCCCCTCGCTGTCTTCTTGCTCTCCCACACCGTTGAAATCTATTTCTGTGTCTCATCTATAAGTCCGCCCTCTCTGTTTCTCCCCCCCCCTCTCTCTTATCTCCCTCCTCCTCTCTGTCACCTTCCATCTCTCTCTGTCAGATGTTGTGTCCCTTGTGTCTCGGTGTTGTGTATATCTGATGGTTGACCTTTCCTAGTGTGACGGCTCCTTTCTCTCCTCAGTATGTGAGCGACTCTGCACGTCTGTATGTTTTCTGTCTTGTCTTTTCTTTTCTTCCCCTCGGGAGGAACAAATGTCCAGAGCGTTGTTTCTGCTGCTGCTATCTGTTTTGTGTCTCTGCTGTTTGGAGGTTTTGAATCAGAACAGTTGTGTCTGTTTTTACATGTTCGACATGTGCTTTTAATTTGAAAATGTACTTTAAATTGGTTTGCTGTTAATAGTTTACGCATAACTATAAAATGGGGCTGCAGGTAGCGATTCATTTACTTTTTTTTTTATTAATCATGCAATCGGTTGAAGATTTGCCCAGAGCGCAAGGTTTTGTTTTAGCAAGGAGTAAAAACCAAAATATATTACATTTGCCCTCAATTCAGTAAATAATTAATTGATAAACATGATTTTTTTAGCCAACTGACTTGTCCATTAATCACCTAAAAGGTGCTCTTCTACAATACTCAGGTCTGAACTTGACCACATTGGGTTTTCCTTCTTAAATACATTTATTTGTTTATTTTCTTGTACATCTGGTGCCGGTATCACAGTGTTCCTAGGAGATGCTAATTGAGAACACCCGTCCCTTTAAGGGCTTTTATAGTATTTTATATATTAAGTTAAGTTTGTACCACTCGGGCCTCGGTTATACTCTCCGCAAGGACGGTCGTAGGCTTTGATCCCGCTTTAGTTTTTGCGTTATTACCAGACTCAGGGAGTGGTGCGCGTTTACGTCTCTGTAGAGTTACATCAGAGAGCAAAGGTTTGACATTTTGAGGAACAATGCTTGTTTGCTCTCTTGCCTAAGAGTTAGATGAGAAGATCAATACGGCTCTCTCAGAAATATGGATAATTAGCTTAGTCTGTAAGCACCTCTAAAGCGTATTCAGATTCCTTTAGTCTAATCGAAGGTAAACACTGGTGTGTTTGTGATAGAAACGTCAAGACTTTTCGTTAAAGATGCTTTAAAAGTGAGTCAGTGTTAACTTTCTACGGTGAACGATGAGTTCGCTGCATGTAGACCGACGTGTTCTCACCGTCTCCCTCCTCTCTGCCCCGTACTCT
Source organism: Melanostigma gelatinosum (assembly GCF_949748355.1). Taxonomy (NCBI): domain Eukaryota; kingdom Metazoa; phylum Chordata; class Actinopteri; order Perciformes; family Zoarcidae; genus Melanostigma; species Melanostigma gelatinosum. The sequence goes on along the minus strand of NC_136651.1, from coordinate 2,673,256 downwards.
AGCTTTGTGTTGAGTTATTCTATATTCTGAGCGTGCCCGCCTGTCTGTCAGTATGATTGACAGCTGCTCTCAGACCAGCGTTTATGCAGCGCGAGTCTTGTTAGTCACCCCCCCCCCCCTCCTCAGGTGAAGGCCGTGGAGTAATGGAGAATAGAAATGCAGATTAGAAAACAGGGAACTTTTTCGCACATCAACATCTGATTTAGAGTCAATTCTATGCATAAATACATGATGGGATTCATAGACAAGGGTAAATAACCTCCCCTTTATTCACACACACACACACACACACACACACACACACACACTGGCCCCTGTGTCATTTCTATCTCTCAGCAATCTGCCCACAGAGGCAGCGAGTGTGTCTCAGCTGAGCGCTCGGGCCCTTTTAGAGAATTACTGCATGGTTATCAAAGGCATTTAGATTAACCCTGGTCACTGTCTCTGACCCACCTCCTCTTCTGTCTCCTCCTCCCCGGTTTCTGCATGCTACCGCTCTCTCTAATAACATTTTGACATTAGGATCTCTCACAAATGCCTCTTAAATCCCCCCCTCCCTCCCTTAACGCGGCCCGAAACCTCTTCCGACCGCTGTCCGTGTGTGCGGCGGGGGCGGCCGAGGCTGATAACTTTTCATTCATAATTAGCGGTCGGCGAATGGGGCTGCTTTGGGGGGAAATTGAACTGTCAGCGGCGGGGCGTGCGGCGTTTGACCCCATCACGCCCAGAGGGGGCCATCATAATTTGTTCATTTGGTGTCCATCAGGCGGGCCTCCGCCTCCCCCGCCTCCCTCCTCACCCCTGTGACCTCCCCCGTAGTGGGCGCTCCGCGGGTTCACGTCTAATTATGAATCGGCAGAAGGACCCCCGAGCGCCGCGAATATAGCAGCGGCCTGCCCTCCGAAACCTCCCGCTGCCACTCAAACGGAGGAGATTGCCTCTTAAACAGGAATAAATGCCCTCGCAGACTGCGGCTGGATGCTTTGTTTTAATGCAGCATTTCTTTACCTCGTTTTAGTAACTCTGTGTGTCTGTGTGAGTGCGTGTTTATTTGTGTGTGTCGGCGTTTCGTCTTTTTTCTGTCTCCTAGTGTTTATGTCCCGAGGTGACGGAGGTCGAGACGGCGGTCCCTAAAAATCCTACTTATCATCCGTTTGTTTTCATCGTCCGCTGCATGCAAGTGAATTAGGGTCCTGAACATGAATGTGATGCCACATATGGATGTTGCATCTTATTTATGGTTAAGAACCGACATGAACACGTTGGTTTTATGCAGCTGGTGACTTCCTGTGAGGAAGTAAAAAACAATACGGTAGTTTAAAAAGTACTCCGTTAAAAGTACTTACAAGATCCTGCATTTAAAGTTTTACTTAAAATAAGACAACACTATGGATTTCATCTCAAGACAAATTAATTCTAGAAAAATGAAGAACCCAGTTCACTTAAAATAAACGACGGATTTTTTTACACTAACTTTTAGAAAATAAGACTCATGATTCAATAATGGAACGGGCTGAAAGTATATTATCCTTTGAAATGTAGAATAGAAGTATAAAGTAGCAGAAAAGTACCGGTACACTGGTTTCCTCCGTGTTCTGTAATGTTACTGTGTTTATAATGTACTTTAATCATTCACAAGTGAAATTACTCTACTTTAGATGGAAAGATAAGCCAGGTCGACAATAATCGTTTGTGATTAATATACAAAAAACGTCTTTTAAATATTCTGCTAACACAAAGAATCCGTTTGCTAACAATACTAGCAGAGCTGAATGAAGGACAATACTGTTTCTGAACAACAACCCTCTGTTATTCCTAATCTGCTTTAATGGAAAATTTCAAAAAAAAAATTAATCATTTTAAAACACCTAATTTCCTGACAAATTGGCATAAATGAAGTAACCTCTGTCTCTATGCGCCGGAGAGACTTCGTGTTACATTGAAGTAGTTTTCGGTGGCTGTAGTAACATTTACTTAATCCAATTTGCGGTCAAGGTCTTCGTGACGCCCCTCAATTAATTGTCATCTCCCGACTGAGGGGAACAATTAGGCCCTAAAGTCAAACACATGTCCCTTACCTTAATCCTCACAGCTCTTGTAGAGCATAATGAAATCCTGTCCGCGGTGTTGGTGGCTGAGAAACAGAAATGGATTTTCAATATGTGCCGGTACATCTCTGTGCTCCCCACGCCACTTTCTTTTTAAATTGGCCCTCTTATGCACACGGCACAAGGCTGCCCGGCTCCCGGTTAGCCCCCGTTTTCCTTTTTTGAATATGTCAGCGGGATTTTCAGGTCATTTGCCAGAGAGGATGCTGGGAGCGTGGCGTCCGGGGCCCTGAAGGTGACTGGTGTCTGTGTCATCCATCACGGGAGCTTCCTTTAAGTTGATGCATAATAGAGCCTCTCAATCAACTCCCCTCCCCTCGTTGTCACCTCCCTCCTTCCTGTCCGGGGCGGGAGGACGGGGGAGCCAAAAGAAAAGGAAGGGAGACTGACAGTGAAGTCAAGGTTACATCCTTCTTCTTCTCTTATTTACACTTGAGGTGTTCGTGTAGCAGGACAACAACGGCTGGACGAGTGAAGGGGGGGGGGGGGGGGGGCTCGTGTCAGGCTTTAACCGTCCACTGTGTCAAATTGGTGATAATAAGCCGTTTGAAGCCTCCGTCCCGTCCTCCGAGGACGACGAGCCGGGACCTTGAAGCAGGATGCGTCTGTCAGGGAGGTAAATCTCCGTCGCAAACATTATAGCCGGCTTTATCCACGGCGACTGCTCTGACACGCTCAGAAAGTGGCCCGATAAATATGCAGGCCGGCGGCGGCGTGACTGGAGGCGGCGCGGCGTTACGGCCCGCCAACAAATGTTTGTTTGACCTCCTCTTCCAGGCGCTCGGGCCGGTCTGAGCCCAGGAGACTCTGCTGCTCCGTCAAGGGGACGGTGATTGGACAGTTTGTTCTGTCACTTCTGCAGAAGATTGTTTCAGAGATGTTTTATTCTGGTGCCAAAAGGCTTAAAACCTGGAAAACAAGTCACAAATAAGATCAGCTGCCAGTTGATTATGTGCACTTAGCTAACACTAATGCATCCATTAATGGATGCCGCAGTTTGTGGTGCTTCATGGGTAATCGGAGAGCGGGTTTACATGCACTTTAGTGACCTGGTTACTGTAAATCAGCGTGCACATGCAGCAGGTTGATCCAGACTTTATTGTGGAGCCACGTCTGACTTATTCTCTCCGCAGTCGTCCTGACTTTTGAGTTCGAGCCCTGCGAAGTTTCAGAACTCAACAAATAAATCAAATAATACGCGGTGGAACCCGACTTCCTGAGATTTCTAGAAGACTTTAGATGGAATACAGCGATCTCCCGTCGTTCCTATTTTCTTTTTTATAAATGGGTATACTTATCCTTCAACAGGAACAGTCGTACAAGAACTTTACCCAAAACATATTGTCTGAAAGAAGCAACTTGTCCTGTAAATATTGAGTCAAAGAATGAGTAAACGGGATTGAGGAAGAGGCTTTTGAAGCCAACTTTCTACAATTTTGCAGTTTTTGCTCAATTGACCTCAATGTTGATGGAAATAGCTTCATGTTTTATGTCTTATTCCGTAGTAAACATATCAAAGCCTGCTGTTTCTCTCGTGTCTTGCTGCTCCACTTCACTGATCGTGAGTGTTTTACTTCTCGCCATGTGAAGCGAACGCATTGAAACTCGTCTCCGCGGCTTCTTGTCGTGCGTCAAACCGATTCTTCATCCTCGCACACACATCGTGACACTTCGTCGTCGGATGCCTCGTACATTTCTGACCCGAGTCGGAAACACGCTGCCAGCGTGTCCGGCTTCAACGACACAATGTGCCCTGACACCACTCAGCGCCTGCATGTTTCCACTGCGTTTCTTCATATCATATTATTAGTCATATTCAATTCGCTGAATTAGTTCACACCCTGTGCTTGATCGTTCTTCACTGTTTTGCTCTCGTTGTCACTCTTGCAACTTCTTGAGAAGTCAGATTTTTCACTTTCAGGCGTTAAATAGACATTTTTCAGTTTCTGAACTCATTTGCGCTGTTGTTGCCTCTGTGTCAGCGTATGGATCTACTGAGGTGCTAAGTGTTTTGGAGGGTGTGAAAAGGCTTCCTTCGCCCTGATGTTTTGAACTAATTAGTGCCGTCACTCAAGGCAGACGGACCTCTTTGACTTCAAGAAACAACCTTCAACGTAGTCCTACTTTTTGCGCTGCTTTTTAATATTTTGAGTGTTTGAGGTGTGAAGTTAATCCTCGTTCATGCGGACGTTGTCATGTTTGACAGGTCAACGCGTTGCGTGCTTTGTGTGGGCCGACCTCTGCTCTCTGACGAGAGCTGACAGTCGCCGCCGGCGAGCGTAAAACCTGAAAGTGTGAACAATGTTCCTCTGAGTAACGAGATGTTAATGTTTCGGGACAAAGAAAACGCCGCCACCGACGCGTCCGCCTCCTTTCTTTCCCGTAAGCCTCAAAGGTAATGTGATTTCCTGCCTCTGAAAAGGTAAAAGCCCCTGCGATCGGCAGGTTTTGGCCCATGCGGGCACTTGTGTTTCTATTCATTAGAGGTTGTTTTTATTCAGCCTGGTCGGACCGAGCATCCAGCCCATTTCCCTCTAACTGGGCTGATTGAGAACATTTCTTAAATGGGCTCGTCTTTAGCCCGCCGCCGTAATGAAGGGAGGGTTGGTGGGGAGTTACCAGTCAACCCTCGGTCCCACTTCACTCAGAAGTGCTGCATTCTTCCCGCTGAATGGACACGGAGAATTGCATGTGATGGAAAGACCGGAGATTCTTGCATTAATCTGTGCTTTTGTGTGAATGCATTTGCACTGTAATGTGCAAGGCGTCCCTGGATATATTGTGTTGATGTGGAGAGCCTGAGGCTTCTGGCCAATGTTCTGCATGTTTTTGTTTTTTCTGCTCCTGCTCTCAGGCTGTTGTTTCCAGCAGTGCTTAGTTGTTCGTAGATCACTCCAGGCAATACTGCAGCTTATTTCTCTGATAATCAAGAAGTTTCATGAAGCACAAAATCCCACTAGAGCCTCGCTCCCACTGGACAAAATACCCACTAACACTGGACCTTTGTCTTTAACATGGAAGTGAATATATTGTCAATAAAATCAACAGGGATTTGGGCAATTATTATAATTTGTTAACGTACAAAACATTCAATGAATATGCTCTCCTCAAGAGGATGATGGAATGGATGTTTGCTGAGGTTTATTCCTGTCTTCCATGCGTCCCTTCAGGTCACCACTCCGTCTTTTGGCCCCGTGAAAACCTACGAGCTGCTTCACCACATGACCGGGAAAGGTTTGTCAGCCAAGTACCATTTCCCCAGGCAGCCGTGTTTGTACCAGCCCAGCATGGTGGCTGTACAGGTCACACTGACCAACAGCTCAGACCACAGCCTGGAGGAGATCCACATCGGAGACCGAAGCCCGGCGAGCCTCAACATCCACTGCTTCAACACCATCGGTGAGTACGAGCTCCACACCTGTAAAATACACATCAAAAACCAGGGGAATCCAATAGTGCTTGTTTTAACTCCCCCCCCCTCTATAATGTAAACAACCACATGTATTACAATCTGTGCAACATGTGTCGTCTCGCCTCTTCATTCATGATGGCTTTCTGGAATGTCTACAGCTCCATGATTGTTTTCTCAGGCAGATATTAAATGATCATTTTAAAGCCTGTTTGCTATCACCTCAGCAAATAGCCCCCCCCCCCCCAACCTGAAAACAGCCAATATTACTTCGGCTAATCCCTGTTCATTAGTATCGATCAGGCAGAACAAACATGCGCCAATCTCCATATTTCTTATCACGGCGTTGCGTGATTGCTGCACTCCGTATAACATAAGACTGAGAACAGCGCTCCCTCAAGATTCTCCCCGTTTGTCCATGCCGGTGTGCGGTGGAGCACGTTAAAGCTGTCGATTGCAGGCGATTGATCGGGCATTGAAGGAACTCGAGCAGCCAAACAGTGGGTAATGTGGATCGATGGAAGCCCGGCTACTGTGAGCTGCTGGCTGGAGTTGGTGTTGATAAGTTGCAGAGGATGACAGACGAAGCGTTGTATGATGCTGTTTTGTGTTTGTTTGTCGAGGGGATGATAAATAACACGGCTTGTATTTAGTCCGAAATATTGCACATTGCTTTACTTAAAACACGTAATTTAGCTGTTTAAAATGAAATAGTATTTGTGATTTACTCGCTGTTTGATGTCTCCCTAAAGCGTGTGTGTGTATATATATATATGTATATATGTATGAAATAATCGGCCGTTAAATGCGCTCACAAAGCTACCAGACTCCGTTGACAGAAACAATCATTTTACCTTGCTAATCACTGTAAAACACAAAAAGGAAAGAAGTCTATCGCCCGTTTTCTTTTCCCGTGTTTGTAAGAGCGGCATCTACGTGCCAATGTTGGTGGAAAAGGATAAGTAGCTGACTACACTCTGACTTCCTGCTTTAACTTCGACCGACTTAACAAACGTGAAGCCGTGGCGTCTGTTAAATCATCATTTGAAATGTTCTCCAGATGTTATATTCAATAGTTTATCTCATGGTTTAGATCAACACAGACCACTAGACTGTTATAATCATGGGAATCAAGTCCAGAACATGTCTGTTGGAGCAGAGTGAAGGCTGGAGTGGAAGTGAGTCTATGATGACTCTGTTTTCTGAGGGCTTTCTCTCTGGAGTTATACAGTAAAATAGCTCTGCTCCACGGAGGATGTTTCTGTCCATCTGTGTTCTTCTCATCCTGAACCACCACCACCTCCTCCTCCTCCTCCTCCTCCTCCTCCTCCTCCTCCTCTCTCATTCAGCTGTCCAGACTTTCTCTTCAGCACATTTTTTTGGTGGCTTTACTTAGCTCTCCTCCGTCTTGCTCCTTCACCTCGTCTCTTCTTGATGCTGATGCTCTCTTTGACAAGCCTGTTGTTTTGAAAGTGTGTGTGTGTGTGTGTGTGTGTGTGTGTGTGTGTGTTCCTCCCTGAGGCTGGAGGTGTGGGGAGGGGGGGTGAGATTGAAGGATAGATTTCTCACACACTGTGGCCTTGCTTTGTGAAGTAGAAAACACAAGTGGTGTGGATGCCTGTCTGTTCCACTCTGCTGCTGCCCTCCCTCCCCCCCCCTCCCTCCTCCCCCTTTGCTCCATCCTTCCTCATGTTGCACACTGTGCCCTTGTCACTCACTATTCCTCTCCTCCTTCCCTCTCTTTTCTCAGAGCGGCTGGAGCCAGAGGCCTCTGTGACGGTTTCCATGGGTATTGACTTCAGCGACTCGACACAAGCAGCCAACTTCCAGTTGTGGTGAGACAACCTGACATCCGCTCATATCACGTTTTCTCTTTCCTCCTCCGACCTTCAGTTGTACATCTTGTTCACTCCCTCTTTTCTCCAGACTCACACCTCCCTCCCTCTTTCTCTTCCATTCATTTGCATCCTTTCTCTCTCTCTCTCATTTGTTTTGTGGTAATTCTCCTCTTCCTGCCGGCTCTGTGCCGGCACTCCCAGGTGAGACATCAGCCGCGATTGATCCGGGTTCACTGGGATAACAATTATTACGCCAGTAATCAGCCCCGGCTCAAATCAAGCTGCTGAATGCCATCGGCGCCGCCGCTCAGCTGATCAATAACCTTATCAGAAAATCTGTTCAGGATGGGGGGGGGGAATCAATCCGACCCAAAATGCCTTGCAAACAGTGCGAATGGCAATCAGAGGAGAAACATTTAAAACACAAACAAAGCTCGAACAGACACAAGTGCACAAAACACACACTCACTGTGTCACACGTCATCGTCCGTTTACTCACGTTGAGATGGATTTAAACGACAGAACATGCAGGAATAGATCTGTTCTTAAGTCTTATTAAGTGATTTCACTTTTCTATTCATTTCTATTTACCAGCTACAGTTCACATCAACATTTCACTTAAACCTCCATGTAAGAGAGCCAATGTTCATCTCTACTTCCTTTTACTGGCTTCTTACAAATCGGTTATTATCAATACAATGCTGCAGCGAGCTCTATAGTATGACGCAATACAACGCAATACGACACAATACGATACAATAATGACAATAATGACACAATACGACACAATAATGACGCAATACGACACAATAATGACACAATAATGACACTACTGACACAATGAAACATAATACGACACAATACGACACAATACGACACAATACGACACAATACGACACAATACGACACAATAATGACACAGTAATGACACTACTGACACAATAATGATGCAAGACGACACAATAATGACGCAATACGACACGATATGATACAAAAGTAGCAGAAAAGGAATGAGTATGTAACGGTACTATGATCGGTTTGCTCTCTTTAGTTTATGTTTAAAGGTCAGGTAATAAGTGCTCCCTCTGAATTCAACATGTTTAAAACTCTCGTATTTAGAATTTGTATCATCGCCTTCGTGGGAGTCATATGCACTTAAAATGATCTATGACAGCAGAGGACGTATGGGGCATGACGTGTAGTCTTATGTGGTGTTATTGGGGCGATACTTATGCTAATTTACAATCCTCATGAACGCACATTCGTCATGTTTACGCCGGTCGTTCATTATCTGAAGTGAGGAGCGTACGAAGAACCTGCTCTTTCCTGAGGTCTGATGTCTTGTAACCAGCTTCCTGCTTTGTGTTAGATGTCCACTAAAGAAGTTTCTTTTCTCTTACTGTTGTTTTGCTGCCTCAGCACCAAGGAGGACCAGTTCAGTGTGTCCATCCAGCCCGCTGTGGGAGAGCTGCTCATGCCCAGCACCCTGACGGAGCAAGACTTCAGCAAGGAGCAAGGTGGGCTACGTCATGTTCTCTAAATCAATCAATATAAACTCTGGTTATCAGCTGAAAGCACAGTGAAGATCACCAGATACAAATGACCTGTTCAGATAAAATCACATTTACCAGACGTGCACATGGCTGTTTATACTTTAACATGTTTCTGGAAAAGGCTGATTTGCTGCAGTGTTTGTTAAAGAAGCGTGTATTGTTGCTTTTTTATCTAGTTTTGAGTGAAATTAGTGACACAATAACAGATTCCTTTGCTTTTATTTGGTCTGAAAATACAATTTTCAATACTGATGGATGTGAAATAAAAGAATTAAGGTACTCTAGCGAGTATTTACAGCAGCAGTCAGAGAAAACTCCAATGTTATATTTGTGACATGTTTAAACTTGATTTAAATATTAAAGAGCTATAAACAGCTCGGTGGCAAAGATAGAGGTTTACAATCTTTTCTATTGCGTGCAGTATTCACAAGTTATATTTATGAAGTGAAATGAAATCCTAGTGGGCTGCCTCTGATAACAAACATGTCCTCACCATTGTCATGAAAGCCTCTTGTGAAGCACTTACTGGTGTTCCCTCCACAGACACACACCTGTAGAGCTGCATAGCGAGGCGTCCATTGAGAGCTGAGAGCACACTCGTATCTCGGCCATCAGCTTTTGAGTGCGCGCTTAATGCTGCTTCTGCCTTAATTCATCTTCATTGGCTGTGTTTTGAGCTCTGCTGAGTACACCTCGCACAAAACAGAGTGGAGCGACTTGCTTTGCCGGAACCTTTTCTCTCGCTCGCAAATTGCTGCTTTAAACCAATCGAGTGAAGTCAATTAATTCTTTCAGTTTACAGGTTTTTCATTATATTTGCCTTCAAGACCTCTTTTATTTCTGCCTAACTTGTGCATATTTATCGCCATTCTTTCTCTAAAATTCTTGTTCGTTACTAAGTGCACATGAACCGGCCATTTGCCTTCAATTGAGAGGTTTTTTCCAAATCTCTTTGCATTTATCGAAGATTTTTCCTCATTTTAGTCACCAACAAAATCAGTTTTATCTTGTTGTTCAGTCCCAAATTCTTCTTCTTTATATCCACAACACTTTATAATGATAGTATAAACATGTCTGCTATGTATGTACTTTAAACCGGACACATTGAATCTACAGTAGTGACAGAATGAAGCTCCTGTTTGATTGGCTGAACGTTTCTCGTCCTGTCAGGTAAGCTGCTGGGCATGAACGAGACCTCTGCAACCGTCACGATGGCAACAGCCAACGCCTCCAGCCAGAACGTCAACACGCAGGTCCTGTCTGTGGCCAACGTAGGAGTGGTTTCATCCGGACAAAGCAGCCTCCACAGGTGAGCCGTCCTCGCCTCACAGTCACCGTCCTACTCCTTCATTGACACACTTTTGGGAACAGTCGCTCTTTTAGTTGCCCTGGACGGTGCTTTGCAGGTTTTCTTCTGGTGCTGTCGTGGTTGTAGAGTCAGCGGGTTTGGCAGGAAGTTGGTCAAAACAAAGATGGAGTGTCGGTCAGTCCGTCTGCTCGACTGACGAACTCATTTATCTGCAAACACAATGATTGAAGTGAGATGAACCGTGTGGAAAAGAGACAAACTGCGTGATTTGTATTTGAAAAAAGGTAATAAATCGCAATATATCTTCTCGCAATAATCCAAATTAATAATGGTAATTTTATGTTACGGGTGATTTCTGAGCGAGACAAAGGTCCTAAAAGGTACATGTACACGTTTTCTTTCATGTTCTTTTATGAACTATAACACTGACATCAGAATGCATTGTACTTCCTTGTCATCTTAGACCTTTTACTAACGGGTTATCAGATAAATCATGACAAATTATGACAATTTCACACACACATCTGAGAAGATAAAACGATGACATATTGGACAGACATGGATGTAAACTGCTACTCGACTGGTTGGTTGAAGCACACGAGTCGTGAGGTGGTAGTCCTCGTTTTTAATCTGAATGCTGTGAGTTGTACCTGCGTGCACGTGTCCGTTAGCATCGTGTTCTCCAGTGAGTGCCACAGAGTGAGAGCCAGGGGAATGCCCTGAGAAGCCTGGCTGTGTAATTGGTGTACACAGAGTGTGCTAATGAGCTTCCTCCTCTGTCACGCACACCCGAACACCTGATAGATAATTACACCTCCCTCTCTCCCTCTGTTTCCTGCTCCGTCTCTCTCACCCCCCCCCCCCATCTGTCTCTCCCTCCGCACCGCTGTCTCTCTTTCACTTCCTCTTTGTCTCTCACTCCGTCCTCCCTCCCTCTCTCCGTCCGTCCTTTTTATTTCCTCGCTCTTATTACATGTCTCGGAATAGAGGAAACATGTAGGAATACGTAAGGGACGGGGAGGAAGTCGGGGGAGGTAGAATAAAAGGGGGAGACGGCAGCACGAGGACACGGAGAGACGAAACGAGTGGAAATCAATGCTGGCCAGCGGGAGAGGCCTGCGTCCAATAACCCCGTCCTTCATTCAGAATAACGATGGCTCAAACGACGCCGCGCTATCAATCTCTCTCTCCCGCTTCTGTGACGGATAAAGAGGAAGACAGTCCTTTAAATCATTTAAAAAGCAAAAACATCTTCGGGTTCAGCTTCTCAAATGTGGATATTTCTGTTTTCTTACTTTTCTCTCACAGTAAACTGATTATCTGTGAGTTGTGGACAGTTGGTCAGACAGAATAAGACACCAGAGGCTGTTATGACGGGCGATCAGACCGTTGTTTTGTTAGGAAACTGCTTTCTTTTCTGTTTGTTACATAACTCCAGACCAAAGAAATGAAATGTAACATTCACTCACGGTCCTTACTGTACTTTAGGATTCATGTACACTACATCTTACTCTCCTTGCATCCTAAACGAGTCTGAGAAACCAGAGTGATGTCATATTTAGGGCTGCAACCTACGATTATATTCAGCTTTGATTACTCTTTATTATTTTATCATCAATGTAAGAAAACATAAAAACTAAATGCCCGACACAGGTTCCCAGAGTTAAATATGACGTCTTCAAACGGTCCAAAGTATTAAATCTACAATCGTACAAAACGAGAAGAGCAACAAATGCTCAGATTGAAGGAGCTGCGACCAGAGAAGGTTTCGCCTTTTTGTTTGATAAATGACTGAAACTATTAATTATTGTTGATTCAATTCCTGCCAGTCGACTAATCGTTTTAGCGCCGGTGATTTTAGTCATGGCACACACACACACACACACACACACACACACACACACACAGAGTGATCGATCTGATCGGCTGCAGCCACTGAGAGTTTGTTGTGGAGGTCACTCGGCATTAAAGGTGATGTGTGACCTTCTTTCTCTCCTCTGATCTCCCCGGAGAAGGCGCCTCTAATCCGGGTAAAAACCCCTCAACGTGTCTCCGCCCTCAGAGGAGCGAGAGTTCGGCTTTAACGTAGAAATGACGGATTCGACATGAATGATGCAGTTCGCACGTCGCCTGTGCTTTGAACTGACCTCCGGCACTTTGTGCGTTCTAGATCTCGGTGTTAGAGACGACAAAGCAACAGCCTCCTCGTGCACCTCTGCGTCCCTGCACTCCTCTTGTTTATCAGCAGGGTGCAGCACTGCTTTTCCCAAACAGGCGTCGAGGCCGAGTGGAGGGGGGGGGGGGGTGGATGCCACTGAAACATAGAAATTGATTGCTGGAAAGGAGGATGGCAATAAATCAAGCAGCAACGCAAATGTAGAAAACGCTGTTCTTGTTTATGTCTAAACAGGCGGAATAGAATAAATGTGCTCTATTTTTCAGTCTGTTTGAAAGCAAATTTGATCGAATTTTGCATGCATTGCCAATCCCTCTGGTTAGAGCCTAATTTAAGAAAGGGAAAAAGCTGAACCCTTGATTTATAAGCTCTGCTTTCTCTTTACTTTACACTCTGATATCATTAACCGATGCTTCTTGGAACACTGTATTTCCCCCTTTTCCTGGGGAAGTTGAATTCTTGTTCCTGTTTAAAGTTTAATTGGCTCTCATTTATAACCTGACTAATTAAACGTCTGCTCTCTTTATTATGGATCGCTTCAGCAGACAGTGTGGCTTATGATCCATCTTCACACGGTACAGAGAGGGAGCTTGCGGAAACGGAATTTACGCGTCGAGCTCGGTAACGTTTTCTCCTCGAGTCCTCGTTGAGTTAAGTTCTCGTCTCCCGTCTTATTTCCCATCAGCCCTTGCAGTCTGTCCGTCCTCGCCGTCCGCCCTTCGAGCGCGGTCGCTGCAGTCCGTCCGTATGGCCGAGCTCTGGAGATGCGTGGAGGGTTCCTGCTTCTAATTGGGGCTAATGGCTCTGGCCATCTGCCTGCGCTGAGTCTGCTCGCATGTGTTGCTGCTCTGGCCTCACTGACCGCTCGGTTGAAGGACACTTGTCCACCTGGCCGAACACCAGGACCGAACACTGATGCCCGGCCGTCGCACATTTGGCCTCAGCCTTTCTGAGCTCCTGATTCCTGTGACATCATGCACCAATCATTTCTTCTGAACCAGCTCGGAGTCTAAGCCGGTCGAGCGTGTACCACAGGGTTAAGTCCTGCATTCTCGGTTGCAGAATCCTCTGCGTCGGCTCCGATGCGAGGGCGAATGTAAAGGTGAAAGCCCACTTTGTGTTTGCAGTGGCAGGGTGGAGGGGAGGCAGATGGCACACACAGGCTCTCTGCACTGAGGAGAACCACAGATAATTGGAGAGTGATGCTTAGCCGCAGCCCCGCCGATCGATGCCAATCCGCCTGCTCTAAGTCCAGGGTTATGCTTTGCTTTTCTTTCCATACACTGCAATTAATCCAGTGTTTAGCCCAGCATGTGAAGAGTGCAGGAGAATACCAATGACCCGTTTAAAGCTCGCTTGTCCTTAATCTGTCCCCCTTTCTAGTCCCCCCCCCCCCCCCCCAAAACATGCCCCCATGTTGTGTTAGATGATGACGTAGATCTGCTCGTACCACAGAAAACGCAAAAGCGAGAATGTTCAAAGCAAAATGCGCCCGGAAATCAAAGGCGATCGGAGCGCTGTTGTTTCTTTCACTCGCTCTTATTGCGACACATGAACAACAGCCCAGAGCGGCGTCTCCTGAGACGGAATGAAAGCCGCCTCGGGCTAGTGTTAACTGGCCGAGTAAATGATAGATTTATATCCTAAATCCATTAGCAAAGCCACAGGGACCCCATAGACACCTTAAGCTGCTGACAGCGGGGGCAGAGCGGAGGGAACCGGATGTTCCTCGTGTTTACACGCTCGTGTTTCATGTTCGTGTCGAACGGGAATAAAACACCTTCTGAAGGTTGGAGCGAAGCACGGCAGAGGACGCGTCTTTACTTCTCCCACAATTAGTCATTTTGAATTGACATGCAACCCCTGAATTATTTAAAGAAGCAAAGAGGCTGGATGTTTTTGAGAGAAATGAACCCTCTTCTTGAATGGCTTGTGTTTCCTGCTGAAGTGGCTAATATTTTAATTAAGCCCGAGGAGGACTCTCTCTCCTCCCTGAGAGCCTCCTGATAAACTCCCTCTCCTCTGTTGATGGTAATTTAGCAGCTCCCCAGAGACGCACCCAGACACACTGGGTTTGTGAGCCAGTTTCATTGTGTATGCATGCCCCCCCCCCCTCACCACCACCACCCTCTTTAACGTGTGCGTGCTAATTGGTGGACGTGCTAGCCGCTCCTGCCGCGCAGCACGCCGCTCTGCCCACAGGCCGTCCTGCGGGGGGCTCTTCACGGGCTTCGGTCGGGCCTAAGTGGGGCTCTTTGTGGGCTGTTTGTCAGGCCTAAGCAGGCTGCCACGGGGGGGGTCTTTGTTGCGGGGATGTAGTGCTAAATGGAGGCAGATGGCTGAGAGTCGGCCACGTGAGGCCCCGGAGATGCAGGGGGGGCGCCGCTCGGCTCCGTCGCTCCTCAAAGAGGGTCACGCTGGGTCATAGCCCCTGTCTGCCTCTTGTTAGCGCTCTCAATGGGGACCATGTGTGCCCACATTTGGCCCCGGTCTGCAGGGACAGTATCCAAGGAAACAGGGGACCAAGAATCCTCCCGATGGTCCGGAGGGAGCCGGTGGGACAGGGGGGGTGGGGGGCGTCCCCCATACTGGTCCAGAGGCTTCCCGCACACTCGTAGACGGCCACAGTCCATAAAAAAACAGGCTAAAGACGGTTTGAGTGACATGGAGGGCGTGTCCCGCCCCTCACGGCTCTTCAGTCAGCTGGAATAATGGACTGTCTGTTGCTCCGCTCTCTATTTTTCCTGTCGCATCGTTTTCCGTCTTTGTCTCACTCACTCATTTAGAGTCATTACAAGGTGTGAGGTGTTGGAGAATGTTCCAACGAGAGGATTTACGGGTTTGGGGGAGAAATGTGAGTTAAGTGTGCAGGCCGGCAACTCATTCATCTCTTCATTAAAGCACCTTGTGTTCTACGTTAACTGTTCATTGATGTACCATCAGGTGTTTTATGTGGAAAGGTTTCATCGATAAAGAGAATTTTGTTTCATTTCATGGTCCGTATAACAGGAATAGAAATATAATCAAATAGAAATATAATCAAATCGAAGTAATGAAGTGAGCTTAGTTCAGTCTACAAATACGACCTTCCTGCCTCGTGATGATCAATTGTTGAAATATGTTTATTATTTTATATAAAAACCTGTTTGATATCTTCAACCGAGGTGAACCCAGACAAGTTTTTCACATTTATATTTGATGCAGATATTCTAAACACATAAGATGAATGAAATGAACGGTGGACCAGGTCTCTGCTGGAGGATCTGGGTCTGTCCACAGTGGACCAGGTCTCTGCTGGAGGATCTGGGTCTGTCCACGGTGGGCCGGTCTGGAGGCCCTGCTGGAGGAGTTTTGGTATCTACCAAATCCATAGGAATAGCCAGGTTTCACACTAATGGTCCAGAAAAACCTGCTCCTGCAGATGACCCACAGAGCATGCTGTCAACAGTCTTTATGGGAACTATTTCTTTGGTAGAAAGTAGTTCCATTGAAAACCGTTGCGTGAACTCTCCCGTTAACGCTCAGTGTCAGTCTGTGGTCTGGGTTTTGTGGCGCTGACCCACGTTCTCTTCCTCGCCTGCAGGTTTGCCGGGCGGACGGTGAGCAGCGGAGCCCTGGTCTTGGTCTCGCTGGAGCTGAAGGAGTCCTCCGCCGCGCTGCTCACCATCAACACAGACAAGAGCGTCATGGCGTCCATGTTGCTCCGAGACCTCAAACAAGCCCTCGCCCTGGCGTAGAGAGCCCTCCCTCCTCCCTTGAGTAAAGGTAAAGGGGAACCACACTTCATTAAAGATTTCACGTATTTTATCTCTGTGATTGAGGACAATTCAAGCACTTTTATCCGAAATACGGAGCTTGATCTTGTGTCACTCACGGAGAATTAACTGGAAACTATTCTTTTTTTTTTTTTTATGGGCCGAGGTTTTTGGGAGGATTGTCCTGAATCACAGGAATAACTTTGTGAAAGTCTTCGAGTAAAGTAGTGAACCCCCTTTAAGAGCACAGAAGGCATCAAAGAAGTTAAAATGTGACATTTAACCTCCTTTATACGTCGCCCTCCATCCAATCGTGTCGGACCAACCGGTCATTTACCTCAGCGGTTACTATTTACTGGTCTCTGGTTTTGACCGAACATTATTCAGTACAAGCAGCTGTACGTACATGTTTGTGAGAGAGTACATCGCTGCTCCACTCGACCGTCTGACCCTCGTCGATGTTTCTACAGGTTGAGATGTGTGAGACGGTTTGCATTGATGGACTTTAGTGCCAAGAAAAAACTAGAAAAAGAAGGATTTCACCGTGAAATGTCGACCTCATCACATGATAAACGCCAAACGAGACTCTCTGCCCCTGATGTAGTTTTACCCCAAAAACCACATTTGTTAAAGTGCCTTCTACGTGAAAATGTTATTTAGAAAAACCAAAACATGTATGTTAGACTTAAATCAACAAGGTGTTTTTATTTGTACCGCTTTGCCTGAACAATAAAGAGTGAATTTATTCAAATACATATTTGTCTCTATGATATATCTTTTACCTGACGGCGTCTCCAACACGCTGTGATTTATCGTCATTTACACCAACGTGGCTGAAACACGACGTCGTTAGTGACGAGCTCTGCTAATTGGCCGTGCACTCATGACATCGTGATTGAGATGAATCTGTCGGCAAGAAGAGACTCGATATCCGGGCTCATTAAGAGAGTTTCCACAGACAGACTGGAGGTGAAACTAAGTAGAATCAATAGAATAATAGACTTGAATGTGGAGTACTACAGTACATGGAATATGGGGGAAATGATATCTGCCCTGAGTTATTCTTCAGTGAATTAAAAGACGCAGACGCATTGAAAACACAAAGGTTTGTGTTTTCTTTGTTCCCTGCTATAAACTAACATTCATACTTAAAAGAGACTCGTGTTGCTGCTATGAAGAGCGGTAACAGCAAAGTAGGATTCTTTCTGTGCTTTATTCAATGTTCATAGAAGATGAATGAGGACTTTCTGCAGCGAGAACGTTGAGCAAAGCTAAAAGTTAAAGAGCCTAAAGACGGCTCTGCTTTGCTGCTCGTGGTGGACTACAGTTGTGCAGACGTGTCCGTGATGTGTTGCCTCTCTGAGAGGCCGGTGGCGTGGTGTGCTTTGCGGCTGGCTGTCTTTTCCGGCTCATAAATAGCGTCTCTCTGAGGGCTGTGGTGAACACCTGTTAGCTCATCTGTCACAGGAGCTCCACTCGCATCCATCACCTCTCCCTCTGTACTCATTCCCTCAGCCAGCTGTTCCCATCTCACACACACACACACACACACACACACACACACACACACACACACACACATCATACAGATCCACTGCCACATGGAAGGTTTTCAAACTTATTTGCACATTTTACAAGATACTTCACAAATGGAGAAAGAAAACAGCTCCACGCACTGTTTCACTGTTATAAGGCTTTGATACAGAAAACATCTGGACTCTTCAGAAATAAATATATGCCACATTTTCTACATTAAAGTAAGCCAAAGACACAAGTAAGAGTCTACAGATGCTGATGTTTAGCAGGTATAATGTTGACCATCTTAAGGCCTTCACACATCGGGGGTGTGATGGATAAACGACAACAAAAAACACCGTTGTGACAGTTTGCGACACGTTTTCATGAAACGGTTTGAATAGATTTGTGCAGGCAGAGGACCATATGTAGGAGAACCTATTTTTAGTTTTATTTCTCTCTCTGGTCATTTTGAAGCCGTGAGTTCGGCGATTTGGTCGTCGCCATCTTGACTTTTTTCCAACCAGTGAACGGAAGTGAGCATATCTGGACTGAGGAGTGACGTAGAGACCTGTCAATCACCGTGTAGCCCCGCCCTAAAGCATCCCCTGCTTTATGGTCTGTGTGACTCTAAATGGACCATAATGTACTAAATGAACATCATGCTGTATTGAAGAAGACTTGAAACTAGAGATTGAGACATAAACTCATGTTTACAATGTTTACTGAGGTAATAAATCAAGAGAGAAGTAGAGTCATTTTCTCATAGACAAAGCAAAAGCTAACCATCAGCCTTAGTTGTTAGCAAATGTTAGCATCCTAACACGCTGACCTAAGCCAAACGTTTTACCAGCTTATGTGCTTATGAGTTGCTAAGAAGACGCCCCAGAAGACGGGTCACTCAGGTATAGTTCCATCATTGTTCAAAGGCAAAGAATAACTTTATGTCGGTTGTAATGAATAAATATATTTTAAAATCAAGTAAGTTTCTCTGGCATTTAGTTTTCTACTGAACCGAACCGTGGCTCCACTGTATCGTACCCAACCCAACCGTGAGTTTTGTGAAGCGTTACACCCCTAATATTAGCATATAGCTCTACAGCCTCTCTAGCCCGGCTGTAAGTCTTGTTTTAAAGTGTAGATCAGAGAAAGAGTTTCAACAAACTCAACCCAAGGTGTCCTCATGCCGATAGATGCATGATGTGTGTGTGTGTGTGTGTGTGTGTGTGTGTGTGTGTGTGTGTGTGTGTGTGTGTGTGTGTGTGTGTGTGTGTGTGTGTGTGTGTGTGTGTGTGTGTGTGTGTGTGTGTGTGTGTGTGTGTGTGTGTGTGTGTGTGTGTGTGTGTGATCCATCTCCCCGTGTTGGCACCTGCTATAATAGGCTCTGGGGAGGGAATGAGAGAGCAGAGGGTGCTGCCTCTCCTCCCCTTCACCTCTCCCAGTGACAGCTTGATTTCTTTCCCTCTCTGGGCTGCAGCACAGTGACATGATGGGCCTGTTCAGTTGGTCTTATCACGGTCTGTGTTTGAGGAGGGTGGATGGAGGGGGGGTGGGGGGGTAAAAGCAGAGGATCCCCAGCTGAGGAAACGCCTGTCTGACCTGAACACTGAGAGCAACTTCTCATTAGCCAGCGTGTCTCTGATCAGCATCTCGAGCTGCAGACCTGCCAGTCCACGCTGATACGTTATGGATTTACTCCGTTTATTCGGAGCAATTTGACTTTGCTTTTAACCACAGCGTCGTTCTTAACTGTTGTCACACGTAGTCTGGCAAAGAAAACGCCGTCTGCACGAGTTAGTCACATGATCTCACATTAACCAACCACATTATTATGTAAATAACACAACAAGATATCCTGTGAAAATACTGCACAAGTTTCCTCTTCACTATAAAATGATAAGTTCACATATTATTCAATCAAAGGCCTGATTGTCTGCTATAAAATAACCGGTTACGTCAAAGCGGTTTTTGAAGCCTCGAGTTCGGCATTTTGTTTTTTTGCAACCAGTGAACAGGAAGTGACCATATCTGGACTGAGGAGGAGTGACGTGGAGACGCCGTATACGTCTCTGATAGAGGTCTGTCAATCACAGTAGCCCCGCCCTAAAGCATCCCCTGCTTTATGGTCTGTGTGACTCTAAATGGACCATAATGTACGAAATGAACATCATGCTGTATTGAAGAAGACTTGAAACTAGAGATTGAGACATAAACTCATGTTTACAATGTTTACTGAGGGAATAAATCAAGAGAGAAGTAGAGTCATTTTCTATAGACTTCTATACAACCAGAGGAGTCGCCCCCTGGTGGACACTAGAGAGAATGCAGCTTTAACACATGAAGCTTTGACTGCCAAAAACACATCGACTTCAAACAAGTGAACCGAAGGTGTTATAGATGCTAATTTCCTGGTTTTAGGACTCATTCCTGCAGCTCTCTGGGCTTCACATATAGAACAGTTTGATCACGTAACAGTAGATGATGATGTACATAAAGTAAGAGTTGTTGGTCACATTTAGTTTACGTCTCTTCTCCCTTTTCTTTCTGTAAACTCAGCCGGCGTCTCAGCCAGTTACAGTTATCTGTTGATTGACAGATGAGCTATTTTAAATCCTATTAAACTCAAAAGTCAACTTTATTCAACTACCTTTCAATCAGCTCATTAAATGAATCACCTTTTTTCACCAACGCAGTTCAGTCTTTCTTTTCTGGCTGATGCAGAGACACAAGTTCATGTCTCTGTTATATCCAGACTTTATTTTATTGTAATGTTTGTTTTTTATCCCAAAAATGTATTTTTTTAATGCAACTTGAGGGCAGAGGGTCATGAGGACAGAGGGTCATGAGGACAGAGGGTCATGAGGGCAGAGGGTCATGAGGACAGAGGGTCATGAGGACAGAGGGTCATGAGGGTCATGAGGACAGAGGGTCATGAGGGTCATGAGGACAGAGGGTCATGAGGACAGAGGGTCATGAGGACAGAGGGTCATGAGGACAGAGGGTCATGAGGACAGAGGGTCCTGCACAGATTTGAAGGGCTTCATAAGTAAAATGTACTCGTTAAATAGTCTATTTATCCAATTCGACATGAAACCAAAAACACATTTTCAGGTGTCATGCCGATAGTTCAGGGACTATTTCTTTGGTATAAAACACCTCAAATGGAACCATCAAAGTCTTCTAGTTGAGTAAACACGACGGTGTTTCTAGAAGACCAGCCAGAGTTGAACTTCCTAAACAGTCTAACCAAACACAAAAGAAGACGTATAATCCGTCGCTGAAGCCGATTCCTCTCTCAACACTGATTGCTGAGGAGCTAATAAATAGATGACAGATTCTGCAACTGATCATTTCACAAGTCGCTAACGCAGTTAATCCTCCGGCAGCGCGGAGCGATGTTCCCCCGACGAGCTGAGCGCTCCTCGCTCAGACGCGAGATAATGGGAAGATGCATGACATCTGAAGAAGAAGGTGTCATATCCACACAAATACAATTTATTCCCCCAAAACAATCACTGAGTGACTCCAGCAGACCCGTGGGAGCAGTAATTGTAGTGATTATGCTTAAATTGATGCTTCACAGCTATTCCTGTTTCTCCTGAATTGTAATTAGATTTTTTTTTCTTCTTCCTCGACTGAAGTTTCTTTTGAAACGCTTCTTCGCAGCGTGGAGACTAATGACTCCATGTTTCCCCACTGAAATGTTCAATCAGCGGCTCGTTAGAGGGACGGACACATTCAGCTCTGCTGATTTGATTTTTCACTTGATTTCTTCTTCTTTTTTTTTTGGTGTCCAACATTTATCAATCTCCAGTCCGGAGGAGATGAGGTTCATCTGGGCACACGGAAACTTACATCTCAGGCTCGAGAGTATTGTGAATCTTGAGATCAGAGTATTTATGATATGTGACGTTTTGCAATAATAGCGAATGAATAATCCGCTTTAAATGTAACGTGACAGACTCTTGTGTGTCTGCTCTGTGCTGTCACTCAAAGAGCAAAGCAAAAAGATCCTTTTAAGAGGCTTTCATTGCGTTGTTTACCTTCCTCTCTTTTCAAAAAGAGGCCATCTTCCAGGTGCATTGAACAATTGACTCGTGCTTCTGTTTCTCCCAAAGTGAAAGCACAAAAGAGCATTTATGGTCAACACCCACGCCAGCCTTTAATTACCGTTTGATTGCACTTTAAAAAACACTCAAGTGCATTAAAAAGTGATCACGCGGTCCAGAAAATAAATAGATGGAGATGGGCTTCATTAATAGTGACTAGGAGGTAAAAGGCAGCGTCACACACTCAGCGCCCGCCGCTGAGATTTATTTGTGCCACAGACGCAGAGCTGTTGACGGGTTTAAAGCGAGTTAATGGAAGTTAATAAGTTAAAAGGGGTGAGGAGGAGGTGAGTGCTGGTAAAGTGCTCCGCCGGCCCCATAAAGCGTCGCACTAAAACAGACTCCCTCTGACATAGTGGCGTATTAGTGGTGCAGGGAAGAAAGAGACATAAACCTCAGTGATTCACGCACACAAAAGCCCCCCCCCCCGCCCCCCCCACCAAAGTCTGAAGACGCTCCTAATGAAGACCTGTATGTGACGGCGAGCGCACAATAAAGTGCACAAACACTTTGCATCAGCCTCCGCGTGCTCTCAATGATCATAAAAAGACAGAGAGGAGTCTGGTAGTCTGTGTGTGTGTGTGTGTGTGTGTGTGTGTGTGTGTGTGTGTGTGTGTGTGTGTGTGTGTGTGTGTGTGTGTGTGTGTGTGTGTGTGTGTGTGTGTGTGTGTGTGTGTGTGTGTGTGTGTCTTTGTTGTTTTGAATGGACGTATTGTTCATTCAGGGCATTTACTGTCGTTTGGAAAAAATCAGCTTTTTATTTTCTTCCATAATATATTTATAATATATTTTCGTCAACCTCAAATATTCATTACCCTTTTAAAATGTCGGTCAACAAACAATTGTTTCACATTTCAATGAAACCGTGTGAGACGTTTGGAGGTGAAGTGTCTCTTTGACGAAACGGCAAACGACTCATAAACAACATGAAAAGAAGCAACAAAGTGTTTGTGTGAGAGCAAAGCCAAGAAACTACAACTGGTTCAATCGTTAACAATAATACTATTTTATAAACATATACCATGTTTTTAATGTGAAATGTTTATCTGAGTCACTAAGTCACATACAAAGTACAATATAGTACTATAATTCAGCAGAGAATGGAAATACTTGAGTAAATGTACTTGGTTACATTCCACCACTGAATATCCGGCGACTTTTGATTTGTAAAAACATTTTTAAGACACAACTTTGGGCTCTGGGACCTTGTGATGACGTCAATGAAGAATAATCCACATTCATTCAGTACTTTTTAGTTGAATACGTTTTAGGACCTAATGTCGTTAAGAGCACTTTAAAGCCTGATTAGCAGTACAAATACTCAGTAACAGTGCTTCATTATTCTACATTAAATATGTATTTATCTGGATTGTTCAGTGAGAACTTGTTCTTCCCTCAGTCAGTGAATGCAGCATATTTGAGACTCGTGTTTTGCCCCACTTTAGTAAATCAGCATCATCATCCTAAAGACTTTTTAAAGTATGACCACTGTATGATCTGTAACTGCGTCTCGCGCTCTGAAGGCGCAGCGCCATGACGCACCGGCCTCTCATCTGAATGCTAATTTGCTATTTAACAATCCTCCTTTTACGCACGGAGGAGGATTTTAAATGCGCATCTCATTTCCACGGTGGCGCACACGCAGCCCCCTCTTTAGCGCACGGGAGAAAAGAAATAGAGGCGGTGCTGCAAACCCCAAATCCACCATCTAATCCCCCCCCCCCCCCCCCCCCCCCCCCCCCCTCCAGAGACGGACAGCCTTTGAGAGGGGCCCCGGGTCGAGCCGCGGAGTCACTTTCGGAGAGTTAAATGCTCTGGAACGATCCTTTTGTTTGCGCCACGCACACAGCGGCGCTCTTTTGAGGCGACTTAAATAGAAGAGCGAGCGGCCTTTAATTGGAGCAGTTGTCATATGGAGATATTTGAATAGAGATCGTGTGCAGCACTTCACACAAATCCACTGGCGGTTTGGAGGAGAGGCGGAGGGATTAGATAAATGGACTCAATCAGCCAATTAACACTTCGACCGGCTCCGGGAACATGCCGGTTAACATTTGAAAAGGCTCGTGAGACCTTTTTTTTTGTCACATGTGTTAATAACAGACGTGTCATAATACTGAGGGGATTACACGAGAGGAGGCTGTAATCCTGTTAGGTTTAAGACCGGGATCAGGTTCGAGTTTTGAATATTTGGCCTCAATTGTTCCATTTTTTTTTGGTTTCGACTCTCATTGAAGATGATTCCCGCATCAGCCCCCTGCGCGCGTGGGGGGGGGGGGGGGGGGGGGGTACGGGGGCTGACAAGGTTACACGCTGAATTTGTTTTTTTGAGTTTGGCATCTCTAATCATGGCGTTTCCAATCGTGTGATTTATGTTCGCCGTCCGCACGCGCGCTATGATTACGGCCCCAGTGGCGAGTTGCGGTTTGATGTCTGCTGCGGGCGAACAAGGGGGAGTAAAAGGGGGAGTAAACGGGCGTTTTATTTATCACCGGTGCCACAGACCCCCAGAGCGGAAGAGCGCGCTCCCAAATTGAAATATAGCGGAGTTTACTCTCCTGATTAGGTCTCTCTCGCGCTCTCTCTCTCTCTCTCTCTCTCTCGCTCTCGCTCTCGCTCTCTCTCTCTCTCTCTTCCCCCCCCTAATTGGGTCTGGATTAATGTGGTCTGGATTGACAGTGAATATGAATAATCACAAAATAATAAGAATTTACTCCATGTTTTTAGTAATAAAATGTGAAAACCTTCAGACATAAACAGACGAAGTAGTAAAATAAACACCTGAATGTGTATTTTGGATATTTTCTTTCCAGTCTGAAAAAAAAGACATCACATCTCAGTGATCACAACGCATGAAGAAGAACAACAATGTGTTTGCCTTCACTTTCCTCTCGGCACCAGAGGCTCATGGGAAGTTAAGCTCCCATTACCTGAAAATGCAAAGTTGTGTTGTCAACACCCCTCCTCCCTCCTCCCGTGAGGTGCAGGAAGCCCTTTAACCTGAACGGATAACGCGTGCACGTGCGTGTATGTGTGTCTGCGCGAGGCGGCCCTGGAGGCGCTCACCTGAGCGTCACCGTACAAACCTCCACAAAGCAGCGGCAGGCTGTGACCTTTACTATAATTCATCACGCGGCGCGCTGACAGCGGGGCCCTTCACAGGCCGATAATTTGATTACTATAACATCTGTAACATCAATAATGTCCGATGAGATTGTTTTGCGCAACCAAACATGCAGAGGCCATAAAGGATTGTTGTGGCGAGGAGGAGGAGGAGGAGGAGGAGGAGGCGGCGGCATGTCATGACGTTTAACCGCGTGCAGTCAGCGTGGCCTGTTTGCGAGAGGACGATGACGCTCGCGGTGATGGTGATGGTGATTTATAGCCTGTAATAAAAGTTGGAATCACCTTTACGCACGTGGTTTAAATGACGCCGACGTTTAAAAAAACAAGGAAGCGCGAGACTGACATATTTTTATTGTGCACGTGTGAATTTCTGAATAACCGAAACAAAAACGCAGGCGTTCATATCGCAGCAGAGATGTGTGTGATGTAACAGAGAGAGAGAGCGTGTGCGCGAGAGAGATTGTGGGATATAAATGTTTTGCTTAACCAGAGGAAACACTGAGCTCGCGCTAACCGATCGTCGAATCCATTAAGCTAATTTATTAAATGCAATTTGCCGTGTGTCATTGAGCTGAGTAATGCTGGGGAGGGTTGAGAACGGGGCGACAAAGGGCGGGACAGCGGGTGCACGCGGCCCTGACACGCGGAATTAGGGGGGAATTAAGAGACTCATTGGAGAGCTGCTTCCTGGGTAAACAGAGAGACAGACAGACAGACAGAGCAACGCACGAGGCCCCGCGGTGGATTTCTTTCGAGTCATTTCGATTATTGAATTTCCATGTTCAATAAAGTCTATATTTAGTATTCCCACGCGGCGAGCATGCATGATTAGCACTTTTCTCTAGAAGCTAATATGCTTGAGGTTGTTTTCCCCACGTGCACGCGGCCAAGCTATTAAATCATCCTCCGGCGTGTTTCCTCAAATCCTCTCTTGTTCTGCTCTGCAGGTTCATTCTGCAGGTGAGGCGTTCAAAGACTCCCCGCAACGCACAGACTCTGCCTTTTGAAACTGCTTTTGCAAACATTTTCTTTTGGTGTTTTTCCTTCTACTATAGTTACTATACCGTCACAAATGTTAATGTTGCATTACAAGAAGTTTCATCATTTTGACCACATATTTAAATAAATGAAACGGCAAAAAAAGAACTCTGGAGGAGCGGATAACATAAATAAAAAAGTCCCTGCGCCATGGTTATTAGCTCGGGCAATTTATTTTTGTGTGTCAGAAAACAAGAAGACTAGAAAAAGCAGAATATATGCTTTCTTTTCCATTACCAAACATTACAACCTTATTTCCATCACTGCACCGCCAAGTCATTTGCGGGGTGGTGCGGTGGGGGGGCAACATTCTCGGTGCGTGTGTTTAAACCCATTACTTTGCCTTTTAATCAAACGGCGCGCGGGTGTCAAAACGCACTATGTTCCCCATGCATCTCCTCTCGTTCCACTTCACCGGGTGACCTTGGAGGTGTTTGCTCTCCTAAACGTCTCCCTCTCCCCGGGCTGCTCACCCCTCGTCCATTTTCCGGGGAAAAGGAAGCAGATCCTCAGTTTGGGGGACACAAAGACAGTTATAATCAGGACGATATGACGGGTGGTGGAGTCATAAAACAGGAGTTCTAATAATCATAAAAGGTAAAAACAAGTGATTTCAACAACAAAAATAATCAATTACGCCTCCAGAAAGGCGTGAATCCGTGTTTTTTTTCTTGCCTGATGGATTTGATTTATGTCCGCTTTAGAGGCCTGTAGTTTGGTTTGTCCTCAACTGCTCACGCGTGCTAACAAGAGGAAATGACAGCCAAGACCTAATGCTGCGTTCACTGTCATACAAAAAGAAAAACAAACTATCTTCAAAGCTATAGCTAACGCAGGGCGCTGTTTATTAGCTCTAAATGAATATTAGAGCCTAATTGTTTCACTGTCGGGCTCAGATAATGGACTATTGCTTCAATTACACCGCTGATCAATTGGTTTAACCCGCAGGTGGAAAGGTGTGAGGGAAGCACGTCATGATGGGTGTGTGTGTGTGTGTGTGTGTGTACGTGTGCATCTGAGTGTGAATGTAACAACACATGGGCCGTATGATTTATCGCAATGGGAACGCAGCTCTAGTTTTTTGGTGCCTGGCCTGTCCTAACGCATTTCGCTCCAGCCATCAGCTATGATTAAACACCTGCTGTTGCAAAGAGGCTGGTGGTGGTGGTGGGGGGGGGGGGGGGGGAAACAAAGCGCACTAATCCAATATGTATTTCTGACATCTTAGATATCACCCAATCCCCAATGACATCACAGGCCGCTTTTCTTCTCTTTCTTTTTTCGCGGGATGGAATTCTAAAACATATTTTTCTAATTTATGGACGGACTATAAATCAAAATTAAGCCGGTGGACAACGAAATATACATCAATGCAAAAAAAAACGATGAAGGAGCCACATGCTCACACACAAGACTGAAACACATGCCCTTGTATTCTCTCTCTCTCTCTTTCTCTTTCTCTTTCTCTCTGTCTCTGTCTCTCTATTGACACATTCCTTGATATTTCATAGTAATATCTTCAATTTCAAACATTTCTTTTGGTCATTTGTAAAAGAACACAATCGTATCAGTTCACCAGCCATTTCAAGCCCTCCAATGCTGATTAAGCTCTACAAATGGAATCAGTACTAGTGATAAGTCGTTCATTCGCTCTCAGTGGATTAGACACAATTTAAAGAGCTGAACTGGACCTGTGGACTCTCCTTTGGCTGGTCTGTGATTGCAGCCATGGTGCTGGAGTTGCAAAGTATTTCTACTCAAGTGATGTACTCAAAGGAGCAGATAGCTGTTTGAGGCATCTATTGAAAAGGATAGGTCAACGTATCCTCATACAACGGTTGGATATCTAAATAAAAGTGCAAAAGCAACTTGTGTCATTTTCCACTCGTTGCATGCATACAGTCAAAAATAAACTTCTGTCTTCACAGGACACAACTTACTTATTTAGGTTGAGAAAAAGATCAGAAAATACAAAGTTAGGTTTAGGAAAGATCGTGAAATACTGAGCTGAGTTTAGAAAAAGATCGTGAAATACGAAGTTAGGTTTAGGAAAGATCGTGAAATACTTAGTTAGGTTTAGGAAAAGATCGTGAAATACTTAGTTAGGTTTAGGAAAGATCGTGAAATACTGAGCTAAGTTTAGGAAAAGATCGTGAAATACTAAGTTAGGTTTAGGAAAGATCGTGAAATACTTAGTTAGGTTTAGGAAAAGATCGTGAAATACGAAGTTAGGTTTAGGAAAGATCGTGAAATACTGAGCTAAGTTTAGGAAAAGATTGTGAAATACTAAGTTAGGTTCAGGAAAGATCGTGAATTACTGAGCTGAGTTTAGAAAAAGATTGTGAAATACTAAGTTAGGTTTAGGAAAGATCGTGAAATACTGAGCTAAGTTTAGGAAAAGATCGTGAAATACTAAGTTAGGTTCAGGAAAGATCGTGAAATACTGAGCTGAGTTTAGAAATATCGTGAAATACTAAGTTAGGTTTAGGAAAGATCGTGAAATACTGAGCTAAGTTTAGGAAAAGATCGTGAAATACTAAGTTAGGTTCAGGAAAGATCGTGAAATACTGAGCTGAGTTTAGAAATATCGTGAAATACTAAGTTAGGTTTAGGAAAGATCGTGAAATCCTGAGCTAAGTTTAGGAAAAGATCGTGAAATACTGAGCTGAGTTTAGAAATATCGTGAAATACTAAGTTAGGTTTAGGAAAGGTCGTGAAATACTGAGCTAAGTTTAGGAAAAGATCGTGAAATACTAAGTTAGGTTTAGGAAAGATCGTGAAATACTAAGTTAGGTTTAGGAAAGATTGTGAAATACTACTGAAATACTGAGCTACTGTATTTCTCCTACAGTCTTTGCATCATGCTTTTTATTGGCTTTAGGGGTATGAAAGTAAAAAACAGCCTAACAAACACAAAATAATACGATCTGAGAATACAATATCACAAAACATGTTTTAATATCAAGTTAAAGGTTACAACTAACATTTTCATTATCAATTAATCTGCTGATTATTTCCTGGTTTGGTCATTTGGTCCATTAATGTATAGAAATACTGAATAAATGCACATCACATTTTTCCCAGAGTGCAAATTTGTGTCTTCAAACCCCAAAATACTCAATTTAATATTGTATATGACTGGTGAAAAGCAGCAAATCCTTTATTTTAGGACAAATGTCCAACTTATCGCAGTATTTTACATTTAGGGAAAGATAAGTTTCTGTTTTCTTCAAAGTTGCTGCAGTGTTTTAGAAAGTCCTGCTGCATGTGTCCCCCCCCCCTCCGACTCCCCCTAACTCCCCCAACCCCCCACACCAGGGCCACTGCCCACCCACCCCTCCTGAGGTGACACTCATTGTATGTGACTCTTCAATTTCGCTGCTTCCCTGCATTTACAGCACATTTCTGCCGCTGTATTACCGCGCTATGAACTATCTGGACAACCGGTGTTTTCACCAGGTAATAGATTGTGTTTTTTTTATCCTCTGGACTCCACTGCTGATGTGCTGAGGTACCATTTCTCCCCCAGAAAACCTCCCATAAAAGACCAAACAATGTTCTATTTGTTCATCTTCGTGCCGGAGGAAATTCTCGGCCTTTACACTGTCCTAAGTGGCATCGTGTAGAAATTAGTCTCACTGCGGTGTTGATTCCATCACAACAATGACCCATTACAGGATAACTGAAAAACGAACCCAGATAATTGTTTATAGTGGCTTTAATTAATGCGCTAATGACTGCATTTCATGCCTCCTAATGAAAATAAAGTATATTTTCCAAGCATATAAAGTTTGTGGCCAATAGGGCGGGTAATTGTCATAATGTCTTCTTATTGATATTTATGTAAATAAGCGAGTTACTTTAATCAAACCATTCGAGTCAGGTGAAACCGTTTTGGATTCATTACAACGCGCATGCGGAGAATCGATGCAGCAGTAATTTCGGACAGCGCGCTCAAAGCCGAGGACGTATCGGACCAATTTGCATCTAAAACGACTCTGACAAACGTGTTTTGGTGATGCGTTTATGAATGTTATTCAGGCATTAGTGCCGTGGATTATTTAGTCTGGAAAGGTTGTGTCGCTAAGTAGCTGCCTAAAGCTACAGACTTTAACCCGGACAAACATCACCACACGGCTCCCAAATAAGACCATGAAGTGAAGACTTTTTAGAAGTCTGGGTGGAGCTATGCTCAGCTTTTCTAAAACACAAAGCGTTAGCATCAAGAACACGTCTGTTTCCTGGAATGATTTACAAAAAGGTTGTTTTTTTGGGACGTAAAAACAGGCGGCGTTAATTAAGAGAAGAGTGAAAGATGCAGACATTCCTCTCCATTCAGCGACTTTTATGTCAGACAGCACACATTTAACGGCGACGTCGGTGTCCAGGAAATGAATGCTTCCCTTAAACTATCATTTTCATCTCGCTGATAAATTGGTCTCTCTTTTGCCGAACACGCCTCCCATGGCTGCCACTTTACGACGTTTCATTTTTCACCGGCGGCAGCTCCCCGTCAGCCGCCTTTCTTCTTCATGAGGATCCTGATGCTGGATTACAGGAAGTGTCCTTTCCTGCTTTACAGAGCCGGGCCTCGTGGCGACGGCGTGCTGGAATAGAACTGAGTACATTCACCCAGGAACAATACCGAAAGTACAAATACTTTATTTTATGCTACTTTGTATTTTTACACCACTACAATTCAGGCAGGAAACGTAAACTACTTTTACTCTTTTTTGACTTCTTTACTCATTTATTTGACAGCTGTTGAATGACATACTTTTACTTTGCTTCTACTACCTATGTACTTTTACTTCAATGGCATTTCTGCTTGTATTGGAGTACTTTTATTTTGCAGTATTGCTACTTTTACTGACTTCCTCTACCACTTGGTATGTGTATATAATGTGTTTTATAACATTTGTTTTACAGAGGTGAAGAGGAACCCCAGTACATTTACTTTAAGAACTGTGCAGTTTTGAGGTACTTGTATTTTATTTGAGTATTTCCAAGTTGTCCTGCTTTATACTTCTACTTCTAACTACTTTGTAGATTTAAGATTTTGCACACCAAACATATTCAGATATAGTTGGAAAAGTACCCAAAAATGAGCTCTACCACGAACAGCTAAGTACCACTTAGACATGAATGCTTCAGAAATATGAATCCAATAATCAATAAATAATATAACACTGATAAGACATTCTACTACGTAACAAGTCATTTTTGCGAATACTACTTCTCTACTACTTCTACTGCATTAAAGTATCAGAATACTTCTTCCGTCGCAGTATTTTTCATCAGTATTACAGTATTATATTACACGATCTTAGATTTTCTATCAGTACATTCATATTTTTACACATTTTATGGATTTTTTCCAACGATAACATCTTGAAAACCAACATACTAGTGTCCGTATGTACCATGTTGCATGTAACACGTGTTGGCACCTTTGAACGCGTTCATACATGAATCTGTGTGCAGGAGGAATGAGAAGTGCGGAGGGAGATGATTTCTCATTCTGTGTTTCGCTTCAGCCCTGCCCCCCCCCCCCCCCTTTCTACAGAGGATCCAATCAATCTGCCAGCTATTAAGTTTGTTAATTGATAATGCATACTAATTAGGCTGTGCGCAGTTACTTTGGAGACTCTGAGGAGGTAATTGTAGGCACAAGTCCAAATGGAGTTTAAAACAGTCTGTGCCAGGTAAAAATTCATCAGGCGGATAGATTGGAGAGGACGAGGAGAGGGAGGACTAGAACAGGTGGAGGTGGGGGAGGGGGGGGGAGTGGGGGGGGAGGAAGGATGGGGGTCAATGCTAATGCCAGTCTGTGGAGAAATTTCCCTCTGTGATCCAATCATTGTTTCTTTACCGCGCGGCTCTCCGCTTATGGAAAGACTTTGTTGTTCTATAAACTTGAGTGAAACTTTCATCTCTATTTCTTTTTGAACTCGCTCTCCTCCTTCTCTTCCTCCTCTTCCTCCTCCATGTTGTTGCCCTGAGGCGTGTGTGATTGACATGCATTTAACACGATGGGATCTCTGGACGCGTGACGGCTGCGGATCAAAGGCCCGCGGCGGCTTAATTGAGACGGTTGTGGTGTGCTTACTGTCCCTCCTCTCGGTGTCAGCCCGACGACCCTTTGAACCGTCTCCCCGACAAATGAATGTGTCCCTCACTGTGAGAGGCATGCCTGGGGATCATGTCAAAAGCATGTTTTACAGCTCGCCTCAGTGTCTTTGTCACTGAGACAGAGTGACGGAGAGAGATACGCTGGATGGAAATAGATTTGGCTCGGAGGACGTCGACGAGTCCCTTCAGGTTTACAGTTTGTTACAGTGGACGCAGGTCGGACTATTTCCAAAAGACGTGTACAAAGCTGGAGGGAGTTCTGTCCTTTTCCCTCTGTCCGTCTCCGTCTTTTTCCATTTCACCGGTTTTTCTTGTCGCTGACAAAGTGAATTGGCTATTCTCT
Source organism: Melanostigma gelatinosum (assembly GCF_949748355.1). Lineage (NCBI taxonomy): Eukaryota > Metazoa > Chordata > Actinopteri > Perciformes > Zoarcidae > Melanostigma > Melanostigma gelatinosum. Next base: position 2,640,845 of record NC_136651.1, on the reverse strand, counting down.
GCTTTTGCCGCCTGAAACTCGATGAAGAGAGACCGTAAACTCGACAAATTGCTTTGATGTTCTACCGCTGTCACATTATTTATCCAGCAACAGTCTTCCGTTTCTGAATATCGCCATCCCCTTTTGTTGAATTAATAATAATTCATAGCGAGAGATTTCACTTGCAATGTGAGCCTATCCTTCACTCCCGCTCGTCTCTCCCCGTGGTCACATGCTAAACAATCTCTCTCTCTCTTTCTCCCTCTCAAGTCTTATCCTCCGTCTCTCGGTTTTGTTTGTTTCCCCGCCCGCCTCGCGGGACACCCAGAGACAGACAGCCTTGCCAGATTCATTTTCTGATCAAAGCTGTTTGATTTGGTCAATTTTGCCACATTGGCGACGTTCTCTATTACGGAGATAAATAGCCTCGGGCTAACTGTCAACGAAAACTTGTAAGCTAATAAATTATTCCAATTTCTTCCAGCTGGATTTCTCTTGGGAGTCGGCCTCTAGGAAATACACTTTTTGATTAGTAAATTTCTGCCCGTGTGTGTGTGTGTCTGTTTGGGGGTGTGCGAGCGTGTGTGTGTGTGTGTGTGTGTGTGTGTCTGGACATTCGGATGTGTCGTTTTCGATTAGCGGGCGGGCTGCTGGAGTGGAAGGCAGCAGAGGGGGCTGTCAGCAGCAGGAGGCCTCTATGCATTATGCATTGACGAGGCTTTGGATCCTGCCACCTCCGCTGGCACGCCGGGGAGAAGGAGGCCGAGTCGGGCCTCACCTGGGGGCCTCGGCTCTGCTTCCTCCCCCCACACCCACCCCCCTCTTCCTTGCTCCTCCATCCCACGCTCGCACTCCCGGGAGGGGGAGACTTTGACAGAAGCCAGCTTTCCCCCCCCCCCCCCCCCCCCCCCAAACTCTCCGTCTACTACGCCGCTCCCCTCGGACGGCCCTCAGGTGTGCGTTCTTTCCCCTCTTTTTCTTCTTTCTGCCTCGGACACACACACACGCACACACACACAAACGTGCACGCTCAAGACAAATACACACACCTCGACTTTTCTTTTTTTTCACGCTCTTGGCCTGGAAATGGGCCGATGGGCAGAGAAAGTGTGTCATCAGCAGAAACGGACAGACTGAGAGGACATGACTGATAGGCTGGAGGGGAAAATTGATCGGCTCCACGTCTCCCAGCCAGGCGGTCTGTCCTCTCTCCATCGCTCCGTCCCTCCTCCCCCTCCTCCTCCTCCTCCTCCTCCCCCCCGTCTCTCCGCTCAACCAGCCCTGGTGACTCAATAAGGCTTCAGCATGCTCCGCATCTCCAGCCCTGCTCGGCTGGGTTTTTCTTTAAGGCCCGGAGCAGATAAATAGGTGTGCGTGTGCATACGAGCACCAAAGCCACACACACCATTCATCAACCTACCAAAACTGTCCCTCGATGATTACCTCTTCCAAGCTCCCCCCCCAAAAAACCAGGGGGAGGGAGATACCAGAGGAGGCGGAGGGGAGGAGATGGTAAATGAAACTTTTGAGGGGTCAGTGGTTTTGGCTATTCATCTTCTCTCTCACCTCGCAGGGCTGCAGAACGGCAGCAGTGCTGCTGGGTAATTACCTCTCAGCGTGCCGCACTGCTTCATTATGTCCTGCGACTCTAATCCACTGAAACATTTGTAATTTAGTCTGGGAAGCTCCGCGCAGGCCACGCTGAGACCAAGATGTGTGTGTGTGTGTGTGTGTGTGTGTGTGTGCGCCTCGCAGGGTGATATGTGCATGCATATCATTGGTAGGGATTGTTTCTATCTCGTCCATTTAGGAAATGAATCGAAATATAATTCATCAGTTGCAGAGATTGCCCATTATTTTCAATGAGTATTGTTTTTCAAATCAGGGACTGGATTTTGGATTTACTGACCCCGAGCCGAGTGTTCATGATGCGTACAGAGACGTACTATGGTGCCGAATATACTGTCGCTGATTTTTATTTTGCCGCCTGGACGAAAATGTCATGTGAAATGTTTTTTGGAGATCTTGAGTCTTGATTCTTTTGTCATGCGAATACAATTCTTTTGAATTCAAGTCTTTTCTCGTCGATCCAAAGGTAAATAGAAAAAAAGGTGTAGTTTACTCTGCAGTAATGCAACAGACTGACTCTGTCCGTTTGAAGAGAGCCGCTCGCTCCGTCTTTTTTTTCCTGCTCACCTAGCATTAGCATTAGCATTAGCTTGGTTTAGCTTGAGGGAAGAAGCTAAACCGTCGTCATTTTTTCGTGCGTTTTCCTACAAACATCCAGCAACACGTGTCAATTTCCGCCAGTTACACGCAGACAGTCTTTTCAAAATAAACTTCTGTCTTCATGGGAAACTACTCAGCTGGGTTTAGGCAACAGAACTACTTGGTTCAGTTCAGGAAAAGATTGTGAAATACAGGCCGAGAGAAAGATCGTCATTTGGGTTAAAATAACCACGGAAGTGTCTCCTGTCTCCTGTTGTATTGTTCCGTCTTCTTGAGTCATTTTCAGTGAGTTGTAGCTGAATAATAACATTATTAATGTTCCAATAACATGATATTACATAACATTACTGACCGCAGCGTGCTTCTTACTTTAACTATAGTGCGACAGCTACATCGCCTTCTGAGAGATATTTTGGCCGACGGAGGTTTTCCTGATCCGGATTGTGCAGGTATGCATGCAGGCCGTTGAACCAGACTTTGCATTCATTAAAACAATCATTCATTTGTTCATCGCTCACATTATTTAGTTGTAATCGTTGACGAAGAATGCAATTAACTTCATCATAGTTCTCCTTTTCAATGATTCTTTTTCGTGAATATTTGAGGAAATCGACCCAAACCTCGCGTCTCTTCTTCACGCTTGACTTTAGTGGTGAACGTGCTGCACTGGATCGACTGTGTCTCCATCCTCCACGTCTTTCCAGTCATGACCTTTATCTAAACTCTAAACCTTCTCCGTGTCGTCCTCCTCGGCCGGTGACGTCGCGGTAAACTGGAGCCGCACCGTGAATGAGCTCTTGTCACGCAGGAAGACCAGAGACAACACGCCCGTACGGCCACAAACCCCCCACGGGGCCCGAGCCCCGGCCTCTCACATGTGGACTCGGATGAGAGGACGGATGGGTGAACAGGCCTTTGTTTTGACAGAGCCTGAGGGACTGAGGTTACGCTCTCTGGACAGATGTGTTTTCAGATCTTCTGAAGGCTTCGCTCACACAGGGCTGCGTGTACGACGGGTACTCTGACCTGCTCTGTACATGTGAAGTGGGCCTAAAGAATATGAATCAAACGGGTTTCATTCTTTGAAAGGCTCGTTCATTTCCTGACTCAGCCGGACTCACTGTGGCTTTTATCAAATGTCACTCAAACAGGAGGAAATAGTTTGTTGGGGACTATTTTCAGCGGCGGATTAATCCACATGTGGGATTGAGAGCAAATAAACCAAAGTTCATCATAATAAAGGAGTGTGTACCCAGTGCAGCACTGACGGATAACACTTGTTAGCAGGATGGATTCAGAGCTGCGTTTTGTCTTTTCCGTGGGATTTGTTGGCAATAAGGAAAACATAATTCTGTAAATATCAAATATACAAAAGTATTATTATTTATAGTGTGAAAGACTTCTACCTACAACTTTATTCTCTACTTTAAGATGATGTGTCCCATCATAAATGACTCATTGCAAAAATACGTCATTTATATTTGACTACTAAATTCAATAATTTGTTATATTACATGTTAGTTTTTGCGTTCGGCTAAATATGCCCATTGTGCATATTTCTGTCTGTTTGGCTGACCTGCTTTATTCTGCCAATGTTTGTAAAGCACATGTTATAAATGTGCTTTACATATTTCATATATTATAGTAATTTAAAATCATATCATTTCAGGATTTACACATTTTCTGAGGGGAAGGTTGACTGCGTTACGTTGAATTAAATACACATCTAATCTCTATTCCACCGAACTATTTACACTAAATTCTTACGTGTAAATGTTTGAATATGACTTCCTCCACGATGATGGTCGTCATCATCTCACCGCCGACACAAGTTGTGCAAAGTCCGTGTCCCTCTGTCGTTCTTTTGATTCACACTTTTAAAGTCTGATTTGCCTCCTCTCCCCTTCTCCTCCTCTCCTCTTCCTCTCCTCCTCTCCCCTTCTCCTCCTCTCCTCTTCTTCTCCTCCTCTCCTCCTCCCCCCTCGTTGTCACCTGAGAGCTCCTCCGAACTAAGCAGCTCCCAGACAAGTCCCTATTAGAGACGGTTGGCCTCTAATCCGCTAATCAGAAAACTCATTTTTCCCCCATCCATGAACTCCCAGCAGCCCGCGATCTCACACACACACACACACACACACACAAAATGCTTGTTTACACACACACACATAGGAGGTGGGGCCTTACAGTAGGAAGAAGACCCCCCCCCCTCCCATCAGTTGAGAGGAGAGAGTGTAGGGAGGGCAGGAGCAGCCAGCTGGGTTGTAGGAGTAATAAAGAAGGAGAATCAATAGGGCATGCAATGGAGCCAAGGTGCTGCCATTCATCACGCCGCCTCCCTGACTCCCATCATTCATCATGCTCAATGAGGCAGCAAATAGGAAAATGACTATTTGTATCAAACACATCTGCACTCATCCACCAAGGTATTTTATTCCCATTAACTCTCAGAGTAAAATACGCACCGGCTTGTTGTTTTTCCCCCCTCCTCCTCCTCGCGGTGTCTTTGTGTTGTACGTGTCTCTCTGTTTGTAAAGAACGGTGGTGAAAAATTTCTTGGGCAAAGAAACACCTTTTTTTTTTTTGTGCAGACAAATATTTTTACGATTCAACCACACCCACCTTCCTCCTCCTCCTCCTCCTCCTCCTCCTCCCAGGTCTCACACCCAGCTCCCCATCATCCTTTATGTGCTGTCATTGGCGGGTTGTCATGGATGTCTTCATTCTTGAACACCGACCACAAACACACACACACACACACGTTTCTATTTGCCTTCTGGGGTTCACACTCCTGTAATAAATCTCCGAGCTTGACTCTAAGTGTGGCTTGTATTATTCCAGAGCGGCTTATTCACGCCTTCATCTATAAATTACCCGTGCCAGGTAAAAAAAGAAGGAAGACGGAGGTGCAGCTCGGCAGCTAAAGGCTGGATGGGATGCAAATGTGGAGGGCTATCATCATTATAGTGTAATACCCCATGAAATGGCGGGATCATTACGGTCTATGGCGGGATCATTGTCTCTGAGCTTTATGAGGTTCTGGGGGAATGGCAGAGAGAAGCGGCGAAAAGTAGTCCCCCCGTTGCTCCTCTTCATCGCCCCGTGATCCGGCCCCTCAACCTTTACATTAAACTAGTGCTGTTTGTTTTGAGGCCCCTCCCCCGGTGGCAAGCCTGCGGTTTTAATTGGATCTGTCAAATTCTAATTAAAGCAGATGATCCTCAAAACATCAACAAGCAGATTCTCATTGAGAGGAAAATCTTTTTGTCTTTGTTTTGTTGTGTCAACAGAGAGGCCAAACCGTCAGCGATGGATCAACATAGTGCTCACGTTTCAGAGGGACGGTAGTGTTGGTAACACGTATTAATAAGCAGCACGTAAACATGTAATGAATAACTTATTAAGACACTTTAATATTGCTGGAAGCAGAAGAAACAACTCGAACTCTTCCTAAGTGGAGGCCGGTGAATGAACAGATAATGAATGACGGTAAAACTTCATAATGTGAAATGTGCCTCCACATGAGACGTTATCACTGTTGAAACACTTTAAATGTCCTTATATTCACTTACAGCCGCATCTCTTATTATCATGCAATATTTCACTTGTTTCAAAGTTTAAACTTTTATACCATGAAAAAAGTAAAGATGTTTCTTTTATCTTCACCTGTGAACTTATATTTTTCACTTTACATGAAGCAAAAACCTCTTAGAGTAACTTATAAACACATTATAAAGCATTATAACTCTGATCAAAATGCATTAAAACACTTTTTAATGTGTTATAACTATGTGAATTATAAAACATTATCTTTGCAAAACCAGCGATTATGAAGTATCATTTATGTTTAGCCGTGTTGTGTTTTAAGCATATTTTCAGTCATTTTAGTCGTCATATTCCACATGAATGTTAAGGGAATGATCTGAGAAGAGAAGCAGACATGTTCACGTCTTTATAATAAGACAGCACTGAGAATTGCAGCGTATATTATGCACCAAATAACAAGCCGCCATCTGTGGACATGAAAGGGGAAACTACGTTGATCACTGCAAAAATCTCAACGACAAAAATAATAAAAAGAAGCAAAACAATGACTAATATAAAAACCAGCAGAATGTCTGGAAACCTTCAACACACCTTCAAATCCAACTTCAGTAGATCTTCTTTTGTCTCCATTAAAGCAGCAAGATGTTAAAACTGCAACGCTGGCTGCTTGTGACCCCTGACCTTTGACACAAGAAGTGATGATTTATAAACTAGAGGACTGACAAGTATAAGTATCAGGAGTAAATAGTGAATTCAGCGAGGACTATTTTCAGATCAATCCACATTCTGGTGCTCTTGTGAGTATTTTGGTGATCTTTTCATGAGATTTGTTGACGATAAGATAAATGCAGAAAGTCAGCAGATTTATCTTTTAAAAGAACAATTGTGAACAATTCCTCTAATTGTTCAGGAAAAGTTCACTGAAGTTCACTGGAAGTGACAAATACGACATCGATCTTCATCTGCATGTTTGAAGCCAATTAAAGAATGAAATGAAGTCTTTAAATGATTCTGACACACAACAACAATAAAAAACAATCAACCAACATGTCTCGCTAACCTCTCGGTCGCTCACAGTAACTTTAATTGTTGACCAGATGTCATCTAAACGGCAAAGAAAGAAAGTCATTTAAATCATCTCAGGTGCCAGAGTACAAACATGAAGTTGTGTTAAAAAGCTTCCTTCTCTCTTCTCGCCACGTCCCCCGTTTGGCCCCTCGCCTGGGCCCCACTTTCCAGCGGCTCCTCGGGGAGCAGCCGGCAAAGTCACCGACTGCAGGAACAGACCTTTCAAATTCATAAAATTCATAGGTTTTCTCACAAATGAATGAACACAATTTTCTACCAATTTCCTCATTATGCAAATATGCAAAATATCGCATTTAGGCCAATTAGGCTTCCACACAGTTCCAAATTTAACCGTTTAAGTCGTAATTGCAGAAACTATCAAATAATTACCGCCGCTAATTATGAATATTTGTGACAGATACAACTAATTCTCACACAAATTACATTTTTATTCAAGGAGCCACTGAATGCCACTGCAGCTATTCTTTTTTTTAAGCAGAAGTCTAATTTAACTTACATAATAACGTGAAGTGAGTGCTTGTTATCAAATTTGAACAATTGACGAGGCTGTAATGTGGCATGATGGAGTGAATCGGTCCGAGATGCTCGCAATATTTTGCCCGTCTTCTTCGCTGGCCTTTGAATCTGCGGGAGAAACGTCTCCCGTTATTACTGCAGGTGTCACGAAGTCATTCAGAGAGTGAGCTGATCAAAGGTGGTGGGCTCTCATCACCGAGCCTCTCTCTCCTCCGTCACTGAAACACGCCCTTTTTATATTTTTGTGAAAACGAGCCCCTTTAATAAAAACACAATAAAACATTTAGTCCTTCCCCTCCTCCCTATCCCATAATAAACTGCAGGGAGCGGTGGGTGCTGCATTCAGGGAAGGTCATCTTTGGACACGGACACGTATTCCAGCCCCCCTAACACCACACAGGCATTTATAACTGTCTTGCCGGTGACCCGTTAGCGGGTTATGGATGTCCCCCCTCGGGCAGTGATTTGTTTAATCCGTGGAAATGGTCCTGGTGCTATGTAAACAAGCCAAGTGCGGAATGAAGGCGGCCACCGGAGCGTAGCGGGGAGGCCCTATTTGTCAGGGACCCTTCATAAAATACGAGGACGGCGTCGGAGATGCGATGTCTTCATTTAACACAGAGGGCAAGAAAGAAAAGAGGCTGAAATACTATTCCAGTGGATTTAACACTTTTCTTCAGCTCATTGAAAGTGCTGCTGCAGAAAGATAATACATTTTAAATGACCTGGATGAGATCGTTTTACTTTAACAATCACACAGAACATTTATTGAGCTTATGTTTATGTTTTCTAGAAAGTGACTAAATAGTTGACTTTACTGACGTTAGACTTTAAGCCGGTGTGTCAGGTGTACTTTTGTTGCCTGTTTTTAGGGAATTGTCACGCCAGACCGAATTACATTTTCTATTTACGTTACGACAAAATGTTAATGAGCACATCTGGCAAGTTGATCGAAAAATGTTGATGTACCAGTACAATGTTAACACTCAATCAAGCTATCCACTCGCAGCATTATCAAGCTGTGTCGTGGTTATTTTTAGGCACTGGCAGCTTATGGTTAAGGTTTGAGAAAGATTTTGGTCTGCAGTGACTTCAAAACCACGATGTTTCCTCATCTCAACCACAGTGCTTTACACCAGAGTAACTCTTAATTCACTCACAGGTACTTTTCCTCTGAACGTAATCCAGGCAGAGATTATGTTTGTCACCAAAATGTAATTTAGAAAGAATTCTAGGAGAAAGGGTTAGCTTAGCTTAGCATGAACACTAGCAACAGGAGGAAACCGCTAGCCTGAAGGTAGAATCTGCCTACCAGCAAAACCTCACCAGTTAACACGTTTAAAAACCAAAGAGCACTTTTGGACAACCAGGCTAGCTGTTTCCAGTCTTTATGCTAAGCTAAGCTAACCGTCTCTTGGCTCAAGCTGCATATTTTATCACACGCACATGAGAGTGGTATCGATCTTCTCCTCTGATTCTCAGCAAGAAAGCAAAGCGTAAATAAACACCTCTAGAACAGTGAACATTGTTGCAGTAAAAAGTCTCCTTTTCCTCCAAATAATAACAATTGTATTTATAAAGCACCTTTAAAAACAGTTTACAAAGTGCTTTGAGAGAAAAATTTTAACAAAAGCGAGGCAATAAGCGACGTTATACAACAGTTTGTATGATATCTTATGTAAAGTTACTCATTTTTTTTGCGTTTTAATACAAAGTTAAGCAACACGTGTCAATTTCTGCTAGTATTTTTCAAAATAAACTTCCATCTTTACAGGAAATATCTCAGTTAGGTTTAGGCAACAAAAGTAGTTGGTTAGGTTTAAGAAAAGCTCGTCGTTCGGGTTTAAATAATTACGGAAGTGTCGTAACAACGTTACGCAGGTTTTGTGACAAATAAATCCCGCCCGTGAGCTTTTACGTCCTTCATACTTCCTGGTTCATGTTTACGTGGATAACATACGAAACATATCGACAAATTAAGGCGCATTATGTTTCTGAGACCAGTGTGCAAGATAACATCAGAACGCAAGACAACATCAGGGACGATGTAAACACGGGTAAAACGGTAGAATAGATGAAACAACGAAATCAATCGATACAATAAGTAACAAACAAATAACTCAAAGCTGCAGCGTTGGACGCAGGATGGTTTCGGGAGTGAATAGAGATGAAGGAGGGGATATTAAGTCACTCTATAACATCCAGGACACAATGGTGCAGTGATTGATGGGGACAAAGTGGGAACAGCAGGACAGGGTGGGGGGGGGGGGGGTCCTCGGAGACCCCATGGCAACAAAATTAGAAAGTAGGTTTATTTTTCAACCGCAGGTCTCGTTATCATCACAATGTGCAGAAGATTTAGGATTAAATAAAATGCTTTGTTCAATGTTTACTTTGGTTGACCTTTCTGCTGAACATATCACAATAATTTGTGCTGTTTCAATGCTTAAAACTGTTTTGATTATAAACGAACAGTTGACATGCAAAGATAAACTCAGTCAATACTTTGTTCCTCAAAGTGTTGCTGTGATGTTGAATATTGAAGGCGCTGTGACAAATGCAGATGTTCTGATTGCATCAACATTTTTTACTCTTCTACAAACTTATTTCATGCCTACAGCGGTGTGTTCATACAACCACAGTTTTCCTAAAATTATATTTCAAAAAGTGAATCATAACCCCGGCATCATGATACGCATCGTATCACCAGGTTCTTGCCGATACAGTTCTAGTTTATTTACACGTAAAGGGATTTTATCTCGCTTTTTCACTGAAAGTTGAATTCTGCCTCTAAGTTCCTGATCTGCACGAATGAATGAGACACTGTGAAAAAGCATCGCGTCAGCACGTTCAGCTCGTCTCTGTTTGGTGTACTAATAAAGTTAAATGAATGGAAACACCTCAGTGTCCATGCACTCCAGAGGGTCAGACCATCCAAATGACTAAAAATGCAGATTTGATTGAGTGTGTTTTAACCTTTGTTCTTGTAACGTTTAATAGAGAAGTCTGATTATCATGAGCCTTCACATCCAGTTTCCCCTTTAAGCATCTCTACGATCATAAAGCATCTCATGTTGTGTATCAGCTTGTTTCAGCTCTGCGTTGAAGCTGTAGATGTTGTTTACATTGAGTCCCATCAAATGGAAATATTCTGTATTTTAGACACATTTCCAGAAACACAGTTCTTTGTAAAGACCATGGTGCTGCAGAGGTTTAGACTTTCTTCATTTGCACTCTGCTGCAGTTCTGTGGTGCCTGTTTCACTTATTGTCAACACTGTGCTGTTCAATTATAACAGTTTGTTCTATTTGAACTATATTTGACTGATTCTGGTTGGACATGTGCGTTTGTGACATATTGCCCATGTGGGAAAACAACACACTGAACTGAAAATGTAAAAAATAACCTTAATCACAATAAACCTTTAATATAAAGAGTGTCTGTTTAAAACTACTTTAATATGAAAACTGTTCACCATGAAGTTTGTAGATGTTCCAGAGTAATAAAAAAACATGTGCATGATAATTGTTCAATGCGGTGAGCCACAGAACTGTCTGTTGATAGCGAAATAGATGAAAACTATCTGCAGGTAAGTGATGTTTCATTTTATTCCACTGAACTGACCCTTTAATATTTGCAGGAAATACAGCCAATAATGAAACACTTCTCTTATTCTGTCATCACAGTCAGAGATGTTATTGCCTCAACTTTTATTAGAATTCAGAGGAAATCACATAAAGCTGAGAGAGAGGGAAGACAGAAGGTGTGTGCGTGTGTGTGTGTGCGTGCGTTCGTCTGCACTATGAGAGCACCAGCTGATTCTCTCGCTGCCTCCTCTTCCTCCTCCTCCTCCTCCTCCTCTCTTCCTCTTGCCTCTCACTAATTGACCGTCGGCGTTCATACACACATTTCTCACTAATTTCTCATTTGCTATTCCAGCAGTGGCCGAGGCACGTCTCGAGGAATACATCTCGCCCTCACTGCAGAGTCCATCAACGATTTCCTCCCTCCCTTCCTCCCTCCTCCTCCTCCTCCCTCCTCCTCCTCCTCCTCCTCCTCCTCTTCTTCCTCAGTTATACATTTGCTGTTTGGTTTGATAATCAAATCTATGTGATTCAGCCTTGTTCTCTCTCTCTCTCTCTCTCTCTCTCGCTCTCTCTCTCTCTCTCTCTCTCTCTCTCACACACACACGAACACACACGCGTACACGCACACGCGCTATTACGCACACGCGCGCAGATGCCTGACGCTATTTCTGATGGAGAAAATTGCCAAATTGATATCTGATTTTTTTGAGGAATATAACGATGTTGCAATTGCAACACACACACACACACACACACACACACACACACACACACACACACACACACACACACACACACACACGCATGCTCATATACAACATAAAGACTGCAAGTACACACACACAGGAGCTGCGGCGCATTAGAAAACTCCAAAGTCATCCAGTTTGCTCTAATCATTACAATTAGTCGTGAATTATCACCGGACTCTGACAGACGTTCCTTGTAACTCTCTTTTATTTCCACCCCGCGCTAATCAGCGGCTCTCATTACGAACGCTGATTAAACTGCAAATTACCCAGCAGCGGCCCCGTGCGCGCCTACCAGCGCCTCGCTCAATATCAATTAAGTCGAGCAGCCCGTCTGTAGTCTCGCGGCGCTTCCAAATGCTTGATAGTGCCACTTATTAGTTTGGAAAACTCGGAAAATACCAATAATCAACGGCCATGGAGCTGCACGAGGGGGGGGGAGAGAGAGCCCGGGGTTTTCCCACCTCTCAGATGCAATCACACGAGCTTCTGCCGGTATTGGTTTTTCTCTCTCGTGCATGCTGCTCCCGTGCATGCAGGCCTGGAGGAGGCACGCGCGCACGCAGAAACCTGCGCCATGTTTTCTCCGACCGTGAGAGAGAAACATAAGTATTATATATATATATGTAGATATGGATATAGATTAGAAAATCTCACATCTTTTGGATTAATATGTATTGTTTGAATAACGTCGAGCATTAATGCATGGCAAATCTCATCTAACACCATTACATCGTTCCGGTTGCAGAGAGAATGAACTGGTTTCTCCCCAATTATGTTAACCTGTTTAGTCTTGGTATAATATAAATTAATAGCGACTCATAATTATTTTTGCGTTAGAAGGGAATCCTGGTCCTGCATGTTTCTGTAATTGAGCTGCTTTTTGTGCTGGTTAATCAGTGTTGAGCAAGAGGAGGATGGAGAATGAGTTCAAATACGTTATTGTGAGTATAATACTGCAGTGAAAATGTTACCATATATACTCATTATGCAGATAAATCATCTTTCACAGAGTATTATATTACTGGATTTCTTGATGTTGTGTGAGGCATTATTTTAATTGATGGAGCTTATTTTAATTTATTCTCAAGATTTTACTCAAGTATTCAAGTATTGTGAAGAAGTAAAAAGTATCATCAAATAGAAGTAAAGTACCTCACAATTGCAATCAAGTACAGTTTTTGTTCCACCATCATCCTATTTAGCCATTATATAACCTTACCAGCTGCATAAAGCTGTTATAATGTCGATTTACATTGAGAGAAATTTCCATCATTTACTTTTTCATGTCTGTTTTGCTTAGAGTACATTGTGTGTAATAAAGATGAATTTAGTTTAAAATATCATTCATGGTGGAATTGAGTTTGTATTCTCTGTATCAGAAGCAGCATTTAATGAGTCTCTCTGTTTGCAGGCTTTAATAATGTCACGTCTAAATGAAAATCAAACGTTCTGGTGTGCAAAAATGAACGCATTCACAGTAAATATATGGTTTGTTTGGCAGCAAAATGTGTATTTATTGAGAATAATGACAATATGTACAGTATATGTTTTCATGTTTCCTTAATTTGAGGCCGGATATGTAAAACATGAGCTAAAGAGACATGATATTGTATTATGGATGGATTGTATTACAACTAATAATAGCACCACTATATGACTCATCAACATGTTCGGTTGTACACCAGCATTATCCAATGTTTTTTTTTTTTTTTTGGTATGACTCAAACACCTTCAGATTGGACTTTTTTCTCATGTTTTTCATCATGACAAGAAGAAATATTTTCCATTTTGACAGATGAAAAAACATGAAAACCACACAACTGCAAATTTTATGGTTTAATACTTTGTGTTGTGGATTTCTTTGCACAAGCCAAAGGTGTACATTTCCTCCCTCCATCAAGCTGTCTTCCTTTCCTCCACCCTTGATATCAGTTGTACGTTTTGTTGTCATGATGAGCTGTGATGAGCAATTAAGACATTAAAGGTGTCTTTGTAGCGTACTGTATATAATAAGTATTATACTGTTAGAATGTGTGAACGCAGTTGTGCCATAATGTGCAGAAATGTAGTTGAGTAACATGAACTTTTAATGGTATTGGCATGCTGAAGACTCCATTGTAATGATATATATATATATATATTCTTTTAACACAAGCAGCCTCGAAGAAAACTATGAAATTTAATCTTTTTTTCATAGATCACACAAATCAATATCAGATGCACAAAGATTAAAATGATATTGAATGTGCTGTCTTTGTAACACAGCTTTATAAGCATGCCAATTGTTTAGCTTAAGTGATATACTGTGTAAATAAAGAAATTGGCTGATAAAACCTTAACTTATATGTGTCTGTATATAGAGCATTAAGCGCACTGACACGAAATGTTAGAAGCCAAGTCAACGCAAACACCATTAAATACACTGGAAAACATAAAGAGCAGGACTCAGTATCAGGTGACCTAAGTGTGTTATTTTACTGTGTATTCATTCTGGTTGTTAATTAATCTGGTTATTCTTTAATTGAACCATTAACAGTGAAACATGCCAGAGGCAGGAGACTGTATGTGCAAATCAATAGATAGATACGAAATGGATAGATCGATAGGTGGATAGGTAGGATGGTAGGTAGGTATAGGATGAGACGGCTGAGATATCCTTGATCATCTCATCTGGCTTCTCTCAGTGTGGAACAACCGCAGCTGTCAATACATTCCTCCCATCTCACTAAAAGTACGAATTAAATTAATTGTCAAGCTGAGTGAGGCCTTCCACTTTGCTCCAAACCCAAAGGACATCACCAAATGTCGACTATACCCAGATCTAAATAACGTGTACAATCTGGTTTAAATCCTTTTATTTTCTTTCTTTCTTTCTGTAATGATGATAATAATGATAAGTGTTATTATTATTAAATAAATACATTTTTTATTATATTATATTATATTATATTATATTGTATTGTATTGTATTGTATTGTATTGTATTGTATTGTATTATGGATCCATTCTGGTATACTGATATTAAAAGAATACAATGATTCTCTGCAAGAATAGTATTTTTAAATTTAATTGACACGTGATTCATTTTAGCCTAAAGGGCTACTGGAACGGTCATTGAGATCCACACGCTCGGCGATCATCCGCTCCTAGAGTTCGATCTATCTGCACGCAACTGGTCGTCTCTGATTTCCGGCTTGCACACGCTCCACAGCAGTAAACCAACGCACGTTTACATCCACAGACTGCAGGCTACAACCGAGTAATACCCACAACCATGGCAGACCCAAGAATACGGCAAATTAAGATTAAAACTGGCATCGTGAGGAGGTATGGTTGAGTTTTTGTTCCAGTTAAACCAGACGATTTACCATGTAAATAAAGCTAAGTACGTACAATAGCTACGTTAAGCTAAGGCTAGCGAGCTAATTAGCTTAGCCGGACGGACAGGCCGGGCTCGGCATAGAACCGCGCGTGGAGGAATGTTTTGTCCGTTCGGGTTTCAACTTTACCCCGGTGCTTTGGTGCGGCCTGTGTTAGTAACCCGTCTTCTTTGATTGTGTTTGCAGTAGATACACTTCATCTTATTCACACTTCTGGTGTGGTAATACAAGTGCATTTTACCCCAAAACACAGCGTTGTACTTTCATAATAATGTTATGTTGTGAGTTGCAGCGGTAGCTAACGTTTCCCATCAGTCTGAGGTGACTGTGCACATTTGTGGCGATGGAGGAAATACCTGCGCAGTCAGATGACACAGCATCACATGTACGACTACTGTTAGTTCTCGGCTACGTCTTTGTTAAGGTTTTATATTATAAAGATTATTAAGACATTTGTACATTTATATGTCTAATCTTGTACAGTCAGTATTCGTCAGATTCGGTTTGACTGGAATCTACAGATCCTGTGTCGATCATTACTCATAATACACTGGTATCAAAGCTTGTACTATTATATGTGTAGTAACAGAGGGGAAGTGATTGGAATAATAAAACTAATCCATCCATAGTGGTTAAAAGTATGGGAAATGTAGTGTCATTTCTAACCTGATTTAAATCCTAAAAAGACCAAACAAAGCCAGTAGTGAGCAAGTGAGTTAGTTGTTTTAGACCAGTAGCTTCACTTATATTTACTGGGGGGGCGACACGTAATTCTCTGAGTTTCTGCAAAAAGCAGCAACAGGAAATGTGAAGTTTGCTGTAAGAGCATGTTAACATTATAAAATCTCTCTTGTCCTTTAGGAGCACTTTGTCCCCGAGACGCTCAAGTAGTTTTTTCAACTCGGCCTTTTAGCTGTTTGAACAAAATGTCTGCAAATGTCTGGAGCAAATCGCTCCAGTAACAGCTAGCTTCCTCCGCATGTCGGCAGTAGTAGAATTATGAAAATGCATAGCACAAATTAACTGCTTCTAGTATAAACAAAGTCAGCCAGGCCTGTCATTTTTATGCATGTTGAATTAACCACTGGTAGTCGATCGACACGTTGTGACTGCTAAAACCCGATCAAGTAGCGAACGCGGGTGTCTACCTCATCGTTTACCCGTCCACACTGCGACTCGACCCCGAAGTTCTCAAACTAACACGTCATCGCTAACGTTTTCAAACGCCTCCGTTTTTGGGGTTCTAAGACTCCGAAGTAGTGCGGACGCTCGGCGTTAACGTAGCAAAGGATATGCGTTTAAAAGTGGTAGTAGTGTGGATGTAGCCCATTAATAGAGTTGGCTTCCATGGTGAGCTAAATGTGTGGGATAATGTGCTCAGGGTAGTAGTCTGTGTGATGGACCGGGAGTCTAATCCCCCCCCCCCCCCCCCGTCAGCGGCGATGGTGTAATGTGCTATCGATTGTGTTTTGATGAGGGTCAGATTACTAACAGGCTCCCCGAGGTGCTGATGATGATGCTGGCTGGATTTCCCACAGCGGATAATGTGTCCAGTGTAGGAAAACAACAGGACAATAGTGTACTTCATCAAGCAGTATTTCACCTAAATACTGTTCTGATGTTTTTAAGGTTAAATGTACTATTTAATACTGCAGATACTACACAAAGTACTGTCTTGACTAGGGTTGGGTATCGTTTGGGTTTTTTCCGATACCGGTGCTAAAACGATAACTTTAAAACGACACCGGTGCCTGAACCGATACTTTTTTCTTCAAATTGAACAATATATTAACTGTTAACAGTTTACAGTATACTTAAATAAATACAAAACACACACACACTCTGTACACACACTACAGCTTCAAACTTCAGCAATTATTTAGCAGAAATATGAGCATATTTGCCTTCTGGCAAAATACGACACCTATTTATTTTACCAGTTGGTGGCGGTAATGCGCCAATTCATCGTTTGCCAACCGCCACTACACCTCAAAGAAGGTTTTGCGTGCCGGATGTTGTGCATGGTATGAGCGGCAGTGCTAAGTACCCGGATGTCGATGGAGTTGGTAGCATGCCAGCCGTTTGACAGATCATTTTTATTTATTTTTTTAATAAATCGTGGCCGAAGCTTCGCCAGAATGATGGAGGAGTTTGTTTCTAAGCGCGCACGGCTCGTCCGGTTGTAATAATACTGTGAGTG
This sequence comes from Melanostigma gelatinosum, assembly GCF_949748355.1. Lineage (NCBI taxonomy): Eukaryota > Metazoa > Chordata > Actinopteri > Perciformes > Zoarcidae > Melanostigma > Melanostigma gelatinosum. The sequence continues at coordinate 2,623,573 of NC_136651.1, read as the reverse complement.
AGGAGCGGAGGACCGACGCTGTCGTTAGCTGCTGCCAGGACGGTGTCATCAGAGTAATGTAAAAAAAGTATTTCAATCGGCTCAGGCACCGAAATCTGCGTTGCGTTTCGGTCCGGTAGATACCGGTCGGATGGGTACCGGTGCCATACCGGCACCGGGTTTCGGTACCCAACCCTCGTCTTGACATGGAGCCTTAATCAAGCTGTTAGGTTTAAAAGAACAGACTGTCATTGGTTTCTGTCTCTTCATAATCTCCCTCTTTCTCCTCCTCCTCTCCTTCGTCTCTCCTCTTACCTTGCTCTCCTCCCTCCCTCCCTCCCTCCAGAGGAAGCCTGCCTGCTCTTTTAGCCGGGCCTATTTCCATTGGCTTTTCTGCACATTCCAGTCGGTGCTTTTTCTGCCCTAGCGAGGCGGATGCCCTTAATAAAATGACAACAGTAATTTGCTTTTGTCATTCCGGTCCCAGCACAGACTACATCGTGGCTCAAAAATACAGTGCTAGAGGAGGCGGCCGAATGTGTGTGTCGGCTGGCTCTAATTCCCTTTTTTTTCCTATTTTCCAGAGAGCTGCCTTTTCCATTAAGCCCGAGGTGGCAGGTCTATTTAAAAACCAGCCGCGACTCCACCCCTCATTCACATGGTGCTCCAAGTCTGGGAGAAATAAGAAATTAACATCAGGACTGGAAAAAAGGGAGGAGGAATGGACATTTTGTTATTAGACTGTCCTTCAGTTTTATTCAAATGATTCCAGCCTTCCGCCCTCCATCTCTCCCACCATCTCTTTGCCTCTAAACGGGCGACATCGCTCACTCCGCGAGAGTGGAAGGCAGGAGCTGCTATTGCATATGGTGGCTGTTTTAAAAAGCTTCTTTATTAGAATGAGTAATTGATGTAAAATATGACAGAGTGCCGCTGGCTTCCTTCACTAAGCAAGGAGCAACACGGAGGGAAGGTCCTCCAGTAATGTTGCTGATTAATGGAGGATCGCCCACTTAACGCACACGCAGCGGATTTTCACGAAAAATTAAACTTGTGTTGTCAATGCGACAGGCAGGCGCAGCCGGAAAAAGACTATTAGTTGTGAATCATTATCAATGGCGATATTTTCAGACTCCATTATGCCAATAAGGTCGGAATCTGTTTAATAGATTTAGTTCCATTTGGCCCGTAATTGATTAATAATCAGAATTTATCAATGTACTCGAGCCCATTTTCACTAACAATCAAGGAAAAGAGGCCCATTTACCACCTGACGTGGTCCAAATTAGGGACTAAATTGATGATCAATTAATGTGTGCGTGTGTGTGTGGATAAAGGAGTCAGATAAGCACAGTGATAACGTTGTGTGAGCTGGAATGAATGATAGTTTGTGTAGCTGCTGTTTGTTTACTCAACACAGAAAACGTTGAGCACAAACTTTAACTTACGTTGTGTAGCGACGTTACTCGACACTTAAAAAATACAGAAATTCTGACATTTGTTTGAGTAATTCATTGGTAACAATTAATTAAATCAGAATTCAGTTTGCTGTACAGCAGGACTGATAAAGAAAAATTCATGTTGTACGTATTAAAAGTCTCTAAAAGAAAGAAATAATCAAACAATGATTAATTAAAGTTAATGTGTCTAATTGTCTTTAGAGAGATTTAAATTTATTCCTACAATAAATAAACGTGAAAGTGATTTTATATTTTGTCTGTTTTATTAAAATGTAAATGTATTACTTCTGAATATTACTGTTAAATACTCGAAACAATTTGACAAATATCACGTTGAGTTTTTTGCCATTTCTCAGTTTTCCAACCATAGTTACTCAGTTAAATGTGCCAAAAACCAACACCAATGAATCACGTAATTAAATAAATAGTTTAAAGATAATCGGTGAGAATGATCGTGAGTTGCAGCCCTCGATTAGACTGAATTACTAGATTCAGACTTTCAAAATTGTCTAAAAGGTATCCTAAATTCCTAATAGTCTTATAAATGTAACAGTATCAATCTGTCGTGTATAATAATTAAAGCATGTCGTACAACTCAAATTACAGAAACTCTGAGGGGAAATTGTAAGAATATATATTACATTTTATCCCTAAAAGCGCGACTTTAGCGCTCTATAAACCGTGTTTTTGCTGAACTTGTGTGGTTTAACAGCTGAACTTTGCCTCAGTGATGCAGAAGTGTACTCGAGGGTGTGTCAGTACACTGTGACATCACTGCAGGGTGTGTGGGGGGGGTGCAGGTACCACATACTTCAAACCAGGGAGGGAACAAAGTGCAGAGAGTTTCGATTGGGCAGGTCTTTACAAAGAGAGAGCTGCATTTTTAGATAATGTTTTAGTGTGAAAGACGAGGTTTGTCCGGAAAAACAACCATATTAACAATTTATTAAAAAGTATTTCAGTCAGATATTCAAAGACAGCTTTAAGATATGCAAACACACCCCACCCTGAGTTGCTTTATATCAAAATACACTGTATATATATATATATATATAGTTTTACTGATGTGTTCGCTGGTTGTTATTGAGGTGTGTATCTTGCCGCCCTGCGGGAGATGATCTCACCGATGGAGAGAATAAAGATGGATGGCTCTGTCTGTGAAAAGGTGACCATCGCGTGCTTCGGCCTATATTGTCTGTCTGGGAGGCCGTGCATTGATGGAACAACACTACCGTGTCACTGCCTTTTAACTACTAGAACTGTCTTCTGCAGGCTGGCCAAAGAGAAGGTTTCGTACCAGACCGAGGCGAAGCAGCAGGAGGAGAAGGTGGAGCGTCTGAAGGCGGAGGCAGGAGACCCGTATGTCATCAAGAAGCAGGTACGTAAGGGGCTACGTTTGGGCTTCTTTGAAACCGTACGATAGCGGCGCAACTCATCATAAAAGTCACGGATCGGATCAGCACAAAAGAAAAGATCGCATATTTTACTAAATATCGGCGGATGACGATCGTCAGTAAAACTTTATTTCACTGTGATGATTAGCGTTAAACTGTGTCATTAATCTGCGGTTCACATCGGATCGACAATAGTCCGTTACACGACTACCGTACGACAATTATGTGTCTTAATTCAGAAAATCTTTCCATTCATCACGGACAGTTGTCCTGCGCTCTCAGCCAGTAAGTGACGAGGTTTTGCTCTCCCTTATAGTTCGGAAGTGAATTCTATCTTCTTTCGCGTAATGAGGTCGGTCCACGGTGATAATGAAGAATTAGGTTTTGAGAGGAGAACCATTAGTGATTTTGTAATCTGCCTGATGCAGATGTAATTATATCATGTTACTTTAGAGGAGTTTGATAATTACTGACACATGCTGGTGATTTAGTGTCCCTACCCTCCTCATTGTCTCTCGCTGGGCCTGCAGCCCGCCATCATTTATGAGTGCATTACCTTGCTAGCTTGCTTCATGGCTTGATAGCATCTTAAACACTTTATCTGTTCGTGGAGCATTTTTACACTTCTCCACGTTTTCTTTTTTAACTTTAAAACTGAAATACAGAATGAAAACAATCTCATTTCGTACAGTATTTTCAGCCATGTCGTGGCTCCAGGGATCTAAATCACTCCATCACTTTGGTGCTGACTGAAATATCTCCACAACTATGTGATGGATTGTCATGTACAGACATTCATGGTCTCCAGAGGAAGAATCCTGGTGACTTCGGTCATTCACAGATTTTGTTCTCTAGCGCCACCATCGGTGTCAAGTTCATGGTTTTGATTGAAAATTCCCAACAGCTGTTGGGATGGATTGCAGTGGAGTTTGGTTCCGACGTTCATGTTCCCCTGAGGATGAACTGTAACCACTTTGGTGATCCTCTGACTTCTCAACCAGCACATCATACTTTTGTTTGAGTGAATACTGTACCTGCCAAACTTAGTTTGAAGTGCTAATTAAGAAATGTTAGCATGCTAACACGGTAAACTAGGGTGAGTTCTAAAACGCCTACTTTTTGACCCGCTTGCTCACATGTCCGCGGCTTCTGTCACAAAGGATTGTGGGTCTGAATAGCCAGAAAAGGCATGCTGGCCATGCTGCACTTGACCTACTATTTGTGGTACATACTAAATATTTGTCTGGCATACTAACTAGTGTGGGTATTTGAACGCACCCAGAGGTTATACATGCTGAACATCAGCATGTTAGCATTGTTATTGTAAGTAGCGTTAGCATGCCGTCGTTAGCATTTATAGCTTTATGGGTCCCGGTTGATTTCGGATTTTTCCCTTCTAGATGTTCTCGGCAGGGTTGGAACCGCAGAGCCGGCAGGCAGCGCTTCTGATCATTTGTTTATTTATTTTACTGGTATAACATTAGAATTCCGTGTGTTTTTGTTTCGTTCATTCACAGAGCGGCGGCTCGGGCTGAGCAGCAGGCTTGGCTGGCGTTAAATGGGAGAGATTGGGCGGCCAGGTGGATTATGGTTGGAGATGAGAGGTCTGAGGCAGGATGGATTAGAGGTTTTTATTTTAATGGAATCAATACGCTGTAAGTGTCATCTTTATCCAGCGCTGATGGGATCATTCCACTGCACTGGGAGGGCACCGTGACTTTCTCTGTTTCAGCACTCACCTTGTCATATCGAGACGGCCAACCGGCTCCACTAGTTGTCTTTCGGCGTGTCAGTTAGTCTGCGTACGAGTTCACCCGACTGCCCGTTGATGTGCACGGCCGTGTAATGTACACGTGTGTAACTGCGTCCGTGTTGTGACTCGACGGGGGGCTCGCTGAGGAAGCGTCTGTCAGCGAGCGAGTGTGTCTGACAGCGTTAGCCAGCTCCTCTCTGCTCTTTAGGGGGTCAGCCGCGGCTCTGAAAGTTCCCCCGCAGTTCCACTCCAGGCGTAGTAATACCGCTCTACGCCTGATCACAGCGCCCTCGGCTCGGGGGGGCTTCTTCATTTATCCAGGTGTGTCAGTCAGAATCGAGGCGGTCGATAACTCAATACCATATTTCATACCGCCGGCTTGTTTGGAGGTGTTAAACAGCAGCGCAGTGCGCGCGGGACACCCTGCATGTTAGTGCCAGGAATACAACGAAATGCAGCCAATGAATATGCCTGTTTCTAGCTGTTTAGATTAATGTTCTTTACTTGTTCACTGATGTGTATAAAGTCTAATTTCTGCACATGGTGACGGCACTGATGTGGTTTCAGATCGAGGTTTTGCAGGAGTCCCACATGATGGTCCCAGACTGCCACCGACGTCTGACCGCAGCCCACGGGGATCTGTTTCAGTTATTAGTAAGTAAACCTCCCAACAGGACAAATGTGTACTGATGACTCTCAATCCATTTATTTTGTTGCTGTTACTGTAACTAATTTATGGTCTTGTTGAAAATACATGGTGTGAGATGATAGAGACACACGACAACAACAAAATAGCGTAGCTTAACACAAAATGGGTTCCTCTCCCTGCCATCGAGCAGTGTACCTTTTGAGTCCTTTTATTTTCTGTTGTATATCTGAGAGGAACTGAATCTGATCTGGAACCAAGCTGGTCCTCATGGCTCGTTTGTAAGTAGGAGAACGTGGGCTTTGCTCAATGCTTGACTGAACAGAACCTTTGTTCGTTAGCGGTGCTGCTAACCTTACCGTCCGTGCTTCAAAATGATACCATGATATAAATGTCAGGCCGTACCACAGAGGGGGGGGGGGGGGGGATATCACACGTTACACCAATTAACAGTATTTCAGTGTAAGCGTGCCCAGCGTGCGTCTAATCCCTTCAGGACTTCAGTTGACGTGGTGAGACGCAAACACAAGCATGCGAGTCTCAGGGTCATCTCAATTAATGCTGCTGGAGTGAGTCACTCACACGAGGGCACAGGGAGCGAACCCTTATCACTCCTCCTCACTTCCTCCTTCCCTTTCAGACAGACATGCACACGCTCATCACAGCTCATTAACAGCGCTGCCACTTTGGGTGACCACCGCAGGAACTCACTCTCTCACACTCTCACTCACTCTCTCACACTCTCACTCTCTCTCACTCTCTCTCTCACTCTCTCTATCTCTCGCTCTCACTCACTCTCACTCTCTCTCACTCTCTCTATCTCTCGCTCTCACTCTCTCACTCTCACTCACTCTCACTCACTCTCACTCTCTCTCACTCTCTCTATCTCTCGCTCTCACTCACTCACTCACTCTCACTCACTCTCACTCACTCTCACTCACTCTCACTCACTCTCACTCACTCTCACTCACTCACTCTCACTCTCACTCACTCTCACTCTCACTCTCACTCACTCTCACTCTCTCACTCTCTCACTCTCACTCTCACTCACTCACTCTCTCACACTCTCTCTCACTCTCTCTCACTCTCTCTCACTCTCTCTCTCACTCTCTCTATCTCTCGCTCTCACTCACTCTCACTCTCTCTCACTCTCTCTATCTCTCGCTCTCACTCACTCTCACTCACTCTCACTCACTCTCACTCTCACTCTCACTCACTCTCACTCTCACTCACTCTCACTCTCACTCACTCACTCTCACTCACTCTCACTCACTCTCACTCACTCTCTCTCACTCTCACTCTCACTCACTCACTGTCTCACACTCTCACTCACTCTCACTCACTCTCTCTCACTCTCTCTCACTCTCTCTCACTCTCTCACACTCTCTCACTCACTCTCTCACTCACTCACTCTCTCTCACTCTCTCACACTCTCTCTCTCACTCTCTCACTCACTCTCTCACTCTCTCTCTCACACTCTCACTCTCTCTCACACTCACTCTCTCACACTCACTCTCTCACACTCTCACTATCTCTCGCTCTCACTCACTCTCTATCTCTCTCTCTCTCTCTATCTGAGGGCATGGACTCGTACCGTACATCTCACTTACATGACACTGACTGAAATGTGACCTCTGGCTTTAACTTTGTTTTATGACGACATCGACACTTTTTGTTCAAAAAGAAGTTGAGGAGAATTGCGGATTAATTGTTAAGTAGTCGCAATTCCTCACTTTAGTGTGTAGGAGATGGCAATGAAACTGTGTGTGTGTGTTTGTGTCCTTCCAGGAAACAGAAGAGGATTTGGGGGAATCAGAGGAGTACAAAGAGGCTCGAAAGATGTTGGACTCGGTGAAGCTTGAAGGATGATTTCTGATCTGTTTCTGTTCTCACTGTGAGATTCACTCGCTTCTTTAATGTTCATTCCTTTCGTCGGACCCGCTTGGAGACGTTGAGGGCGAACTGAATCCGCCCAGAATCTCCGTTGTTGATGTGATTATTTGCTACTGTTTACCGTTAACGTGTGATCACACTCGGTTTATCACAGAGGAGGGTTTCTCTTTCTGTTCGTCACACTGAAACACAATCTGGACTTTAAAAGACATAATTAAACACACACGCATGTTTGTCTTTTCTGCAATTATAACCACTGTGGGTCCACTGCTGGATTGATTTGAAGTGGGAAGGCTTTACACTGAATGATGTAAACGGTAAAAAGAAAAAGAAAACTGTTCTCCATGTTTACCTTAATACTTTCCAGAATGATTCCTTTTTGTATGTAAAGAGCCGCTTACGCCTGCAGGACGTTTATTGGCTCTAACCTTAGCTGACGATGCATCCCAGAATACTAACCGAAGCTGCAAGTAGCGATTCTTTTCATTCTTTCGATTGATCGTTCTTGAAATGTCATGAACAACTTGTGTGTGCAAAACACAAATATATTCAACTTACAGTGAAAGAAAACAGCAAATAATCGTATTTCAGGAACTTAAAACAATGCATGTTTCTCTCTTTTTTTTTTTTTTGTTGATCAATTATCAAAATTGTTGGAATGTGAGTTTCTTTCACTCTATAACTGATGAATAAACTGATGGTTTCAGCTCCTAACTGATGGATTTAATCGAGTCTTGTAGAGAGCAGTGGAATGGAAGCCTGCAGTACAGAGTTGTTACTTTGTCAGTTTAAAAGACAAACGTCGGTTAAGTCTGTGAATAATAAAACATTAACAGTTACATCTGTTCTCCAAATGGCCTAAAATAACGACACCTTGCATTAAAGGCTGCGAGAGTCCTTCCTAAATAGTCATACCAATAAACGAACTCAATTGCCAGACAAATTAAGGTTACATTTGACTTGATCCTTATTTTACAGATTTCGATAATTATCGGGATCACCCCCAAAGTCTCATTACCGCCCTAATGAGGCGCTGCTACTCCGTGACATCCACCCCGCTCCGTCTCGTTAAGGAAATCGCTCTTCAATGCTGATTATTTTATTTGGAGGTATAATTATATTTCTTTCGGATAAATCACGGCCTAATCGAGTCCGTGCAGGGGGGGGGGGAGGGGGCGCAGCGCCGCTAATTGAGGCATGAGATGCGGCGGTGGGGCGCTACATCTGGGTTTATGTGACCAGAGGACCCCGTGCAGGCTGCTGACTGCTCTGAACACGTAGAGGCTGCTGGGTAACAAGTTTTCACATCCTACACTGAAGTAGAAGCAGCAGGAGATGATGTACACCGCTGCTGCATTTCCTTATGTAAAAGTATTGGCAGCTAAATGTAACCTAAACTGCCAAAATAACAGCACTCACGAGGCAGTGGAGTGGCCTCTTTTCAGGGAGTTATATATTTATTTTGTAATTCGATTTGTATTGGCTACTAATGCGTGACTTTAAAAGCAGCATTTTAATGTTTAATTGGAGGAAAGTGAAGTGCATCTTATTTCATAAACTGATGTTTCTATAAGGTCTGAGTCTCTATATGTGTCAGATAAATGAATATTAAAAGCACAATTGTCTTAATCTGAAATGTAGTGGACTGTAAAAAGCATAACAAAGGAAACACTCAAGTGCCAGTACTTCAAAATTCTCCTTGCATTTAGTAACTATTACTCATTAGCTCATTTATTGGGGCTGCTTAAACAGAACTAGCTGCTTCAACCTCTGCTGTGAGAATATTTCATTCGTCTGCTGTGAATTATCAGAGAAACCAACTGTAGGCTTTCTACAATTGGCACTAAATGAAGGATTTGATCTGTATATATGACCTCTGAGCAAGCTGACCTGACATTTCCAATCATGTGAGGATGTATTTGCTCGAGTAATTGTGAGGTGTATCGGGCTTTACTTCAGTCATTTTATGGCACTTTTACGCCACAATCCAGTAGAAAATAGTTAATACACTTTTTAAAAGGTTACTTTGAAGAAAAGTAGTTAAATATCTTATATTGAGCATATGAAATGATTCAAATAAAAAAATAAATAAACTTATTATTGCATAAGTGTAATCATCTAGTATTAGGATCTATAGATTATGGATAATATGTTAAGAGTTGATTGATATTAAAAATAGGCTTTAACGTTAGGGGATATTGCCTACAGGAGTCCTTATTTATGACGTGGAAGCGGTGCGTTGCCGCCTCCAGACGCGGAAGCGGCACGGAAACGGACAGATGCGTTTCTTCCGCACATCGTCCTTCTTTTCTGCCGCTAAAGTTGGTCCATGTCAAACTTTATATCTTCTGGTTGCGGGAGCAGCTGCGGCTGCGGCATCAGCGGCTCCCTTTCCCTCTTCAACACGGTAAGTTATTAGGCTGCTCCTCCATATAATCCCTCCATGACTGTCACCACACCGGCCCCATGAAACAAGAATCTCATTTGTTAAACGGGCGCTCGTGCAGATGGAAGATCGATTGTTTTTCTCCTTAGAAATCTCTAATTGAGTGAATACAGACTGCAAAGGCGGATCAGAGGGGAGGAAAGGAGAGAGAACAGAAATCACTCAGGCCTCGTGGTGTGGAGAGGCTGTATATGTAAACCAAGAGGTCAGAGGTTCGAGCCCCGCCTGGTACCAAACTGCAACAGTCACACATGGATCTGGAGGTAAAACAAACGGCCTCAGAGGCTTCAACCTTGATGCACCATTCACATTACAGTATCACACTCATATGTTGTTGTTTTTTCTTTATTAAAAGTCACTCCATCTCCACAGCGCGTGAAAGCATCTACTTTCCGCACAGATGCACCGCATTAACTTGCAGGGGGCGAATTTGTTTGTCTATTTTTATTTATGTCATGGATGAGATGGATGTCAGCGCGTTAGTGGAGAGATGTAGCGAACTGCGCTGTGCTCCTTGTTTACTCTAATTACGGCCTTATCAAGTCAGCAAAACCAGGACCTTCAACACACACACACACACACACACACACACACACGCACACACAATCTATTGACACTATATTAAGTGAAATTATGCCTCTGAATTAGTTGAACCAAATGCATTGCATCTAACTTCAAAATTGGGTCATATTACAAAAATAACTATACAAACTTGTGTTTAAGTCTCTAATGCATTGAATAAATTGTTTTGTTATTCACGTTTTCCAAATAAAGCATGAAATACTGCAGGATTCAATCCATACAAAACAAAATAAATGATTTTACAGGCAGCAGCAAGCAAAAACATGTTTATTTTTGGGGGGAAAAACACTTATTCTACATTAAAAAAGTATTATAGTGCAGCTTTTTCATCGGCTTGTAAATAATAAACGAAATATTAAACAAAACCAGACAAGATAATATTTATTATTCCTTTTTTTTGGCCCAGTACAAATATCTTGCGCCTCTCTCTCTCCCTCTCTGTCGCGCTGTTTTGGGCTTAAATATGACCTGCTGCCACGAGAGGACTCATTCACTTCTGTTTGTACAGCCATAAAAGCGCTGAGCTGTCGGAGAGTCGTAAAGTGAAGCGCGCAGTCCATCATCCCGCAATGTGATGACTTTAAACGAACATTTATAGGCTTTCCGCACGCAAACAAAAGCTGCTGCTGCGAGAATAAACGCTACATTTTGCACCTAATTATTAACACGAATAACACAAGACAATTTATTTATAATTATGTAAATAAATACGTTAATATGTCCTAAGAAATGCAGAATATCTTTAAATAACGACGCTTATTTCCAGCCTTAAATCTACCTTAAATTCCAGCTTCTAAAAAAAAAATAGAGAGAGAGGACAATAAATATCTCCACATCTTCTTCTCCTCCTCGGAAGAATAGACGCAGACAATCTGCGCAAAGACACTCCGATGCGTCCGAGAGGAGAGTTCACCCGCACACGGCTCGCGCTCCATCCGTCCCTCCCGGTCTGTCCCCTCGTGCCACCAGATTGCAGACAAATAAAAGACGAGCGCAGAGGCGTTAGCCTGGATGGATGAAGAAGAAGCAGAAGCGGGTTCACGCTCGGACGCCTCCTTTGTGCCACTTCTTTTTTTTCCAGCACATAATAAATTTAGAAAAAGCTGCTCGCTCACACAAACGTCCCGACATCTGTCTGAAGCGTGTCCCATTTAGTTTAGTCCTTAAATATTAAAGCGGACTGGTGTGTGCGTGTGTTTGTGCTAATTGAGTCTAATGGCGGTTTATTCAGAGATAACGGGAGCTCCTTACTTCTGTTTCTCTCATTGAGAATAAATCATTTAGATTTAAAGGCCTCCTCCGGGTGTTGCAAATGCTGGTGTTTTAACTGTGTCCCTTTCATGTTGAACTCCACTTTCCCTTCGAATTAATTCGCTCACACATCATTTGAACCGAGTCTCTTCCTTCTTGACAGTTGGGCCTAAATACTAGTAAATCACCGCTAATTTATACTGATCCGATATGTGGAATAAAGGCGTATAGATCCGGCGCTAATTACACAAAAGACTAATGGCCTTGCAAATGAGAGCTTGGTTAGAATTATACAAAGTTTGTTATTTGGCTGACTGGGAAATCATATTAGAGGAGGTTCACTTGGTCTCCAAGAGGCATTTAGTGTCTTTAAAGAGGTCGACAACAGCATCATGCAGACTAAAAAAAGAAGAATAAGCTTCACATTATAGACGTTTGTATTCAAGGTGTTGCATCTGTTAATGCAGCCATGTGCTTCCTCCTCGTATATGAATAAACTCCCATATTATAACAAAACAACACAGAGCAGCATGCACAATTAAACAAATATTGTGGTGATCCAACATTTCTTGAACGGGTCGAAAGCTCTCACACAGATATTAAATCAGGTTATTTTATTGGATGTAATTTGGAGGAGAAATCAAAGCCAATTACAGGAATGAGGAGGAATGAACGTGTGGATGTGAGAGGATGGAGGAGGAGGAGGATGGAAGGGGGGGGGTGCTGGGGGTCTCGGGCTAAAGCTGACATACCTCAGGCTTCAGCTCTGATTGGTCCTCGTTTGGAGAAGCTCATGGGTTCATTCCGTTGTTAAGCGCCTCCCCATTTCTCTAAACTACATTATAATGCAACGAACCTCCCTTTTAACCACAAACCGAATTTGCTTTCATTTAGTCTATATATATTTCTTAAATAGGTTAAAGTCATAGAGATTTTTTTTTGTTGGGAATAGCACTTCGCCCTGGAGCGGTGCGCAATGCTATCTCATGCCGACCTCCTGGATGCTCGCCTCGGTGAGTTATCATCACCAAACTCCGGTCTTCAACTCTACTGTAAGCTGGAGGCTCTTCTAATCCTAAATCAAGCTCTGAATGTTGTCAATTTGCTTCTTATTTCCTCTTAATACGACCGAAGTGAGCTAAACTCGCTTAATTCATTGGAAAAGTAATTATTATTATTATATTACCGCGTAATTTGATTTAACAATTTCCTAAGATATCGGTGTGATCGAATTGAATTAAGAGTATTTAAGGAGCAGATTGTAATGTGCATGCTGTAGTTGTCTCTCTAAGAGCTGCACGCGTTGATTGTGTTTTTAATATTTCTATATCTGTGTTTTAAATGGATGATGCATCTTTTTTCTACTGCAGCAAAAATAATGTTTTGCATGAGAAGTATTTGCTTAACCATGTGTCCCTTTCTTCCTCCCAAAAGTGTTCACTGTTCAAAAATCTCACGCGCTGTGGTTTTGTCTCGTGCAGGGATGAAGGATGCCGCGGCGGAGCTCCTGGGCCACAGGGAGGCTCTGAAGTGCCGGCTCGGCGGAGGGGGCCCTGACCCCGGACACTCCGGTGGGGAGCTCGGCCCGGGCCAGGACGGCGTGGAAGGGACCACGATGCTCCCGGGCGATGATATCAGCAGCGGCGGCGGCGGTGGCGGCGGAGGATCCAACGCGGTGCAGGTCAACAGCAAAGAGCAGGAGAAGCAGAACAACAACAACAACAACAACAACAACCAGTCTGGAGGAGGGCAGCAGAGCCAGAGTCAGAGTCAGAAACAGAAGCGGCACCGGACCCGCTTCACGCCGGCGCAGCTCAACGAGCTGGAGAGGAGCTTCGCCAAAACGCACTACCCAGACATCTTCATGCGGGAGGAGCTGGCGCTGAGGGTCGGTCTCACGGAGTCCAGAGTGCAGGTAGGGCTGGATCCTGTTTAATCAGCGGTGGATGAGAGGAAATCACAGGGACTCGTGTTCCGTTTGACAAAGATATAATAATCTAAAGCAGCATCCAATACACGAGCCACAGCTGAGGTCCGAATGAATAAAAAAAATCATTTAAAAACTCAAAAATTCGGACAAAATAAGAACCTTCTTTATTGTAATAAATATCATAAAAGCAGTTTTTTTATTCTTTATTTGTGTCTTATTGTGTTCTATTATTGAGCATTTGTATTTAAATGACTCTGACATTTAAAATCATATAAAATGATTCATTTCTCAGAAATAATCAAAGAAAACTTGCTTTTAGAAAATTGCCATTCGAGAATTTAAAAATACTTTGATATTTTAAGTAGCCTAAAATAACATCTGATGTCTTAATATCAGTTATTTCAGTTCAGCACAAATAAACAACTTGAAGCTCATTCATCGTCTTCAGTAGCTTCCGGTTACACTGAAATAATAATCTACAACATAAAACACAACTATTAAAATACAAAACTCACATTTTCATTATATTCCAGAATTGTACTTGATTATATAGGAAAAAAAAAAAAAGTACAAAACTATGACAGCAGAATTTTCATTTTATTTTGTTTGTTATTACGTTGAACTTTTATTAGTGAGCCAACAGACAATAAGAAATAAAGTGTATCGGTGTGTTGCCCAAGGGCAGTGACTCAGAGATTCAAACCTGCGGATTAAGACACACACACACACACACACACACACACACACACACACACACACACACACACACACACACACACACACACACACACACACCATGCACATAGCGAGCAGTTATTAGTATAAGTAAGTTTAGTTACAACACATCCTCGTCCTCTCACTTCACCAGATTTTATTCTTTAAAAAAAGAACAATAATAAAAAAACGTATGCTTATTAGATTGTATTATATTTAGCTGCAGCAGCTCGTTTTACAGAAAGGTGTTTTTACTCCTGGTGACTTTATTCTGCCTGATTCAGAATTGGCCCTTTATACACATTCTGCGTCCGTCTCATGTAAAATGAACGGACGGGGAAATGATGATTACATCTTAATTACACTCGTTTAAATCGCCTTCAGATAAAAGCCGCTCTGCACCGATATGAACCTTTAAACGGACCTGACTCTTGTGTCAGTGTGCGGGTTCCTCGGTGATGCCCTCAGTGACTTATAGTCTGCAGATTAAACATCCACCACGTTGGGGCTCATGGAGCCACCGCCTTATTAACTACAGCACTCGAAGCTGCTCACATGTGAAATAAAAACCGAATAATCATTATTATTATTATTATTGCATGGGTCGATTCGGTTTATATTTCCATATAATACGAATTAGTGAAATGACGCACGTCTGCTGTGATGAGAATAAGAAGCAGGTCCAGGATCTTCTACGTCTTAATGCCGCACGCGCTGAGGGAGCACTCTGTCTTTTAAACGGAATGAGAAATTGGGTTTTCTTTCTCTTGAAGTGTAATGCATTTCAGGCCGGATTTCACGGCTGGCTACGTGGAGAGAGGAGGTGGGAGGAGGAGGAGGAGGAGGGGGAGGAGGGGGAGAGTGAGATTGTCCCGTTCTTATTACTGCGCCTCCACTTTCTCAAGCAAATCTTCACATGAATCACATATAGACGCCCCGCGCGCGCTTACAACCAAACGTACAGAGAGCTCAAGGACCTCCACGAAAGAAAAAGTGTGTTTGTCACAGCAATAACAGCATCTGTATCATGAGGGCGCGTGGTGTTCAGTGGCTCCAAACAGAGCAGTCATTTGCGGTCAAATTATGTTTTTAAAAATGTTGGATTTCGTACCAAAACATACTTTCATTATCTATGAAAAATCGAAATAATTACACATAAAACTATAAATGGAAATGCCGATTAATTGAAGCAAAAATGATTTCCAAAATAGTCCGAAGTCTGAATCCTCCAGAGTCTACCCACGTGTTATTCCTTTATTTGTATTAATTGGAGACTTTTATATGTAAATGATAACAATGTAAATGGCATGTTGTCACGAGCTGATAAGATCCTGAAACCATAAATCAGTGTTTTTCTGCAGCAGATTTATCGCTGCTGGTTCACATCATCGTGATGATCACAGGCCGATGTCACAACCTTTTGTATGTGCACTCGGCTCTGAAACATGACCTGCAGATGCACCATCACGTCCGCTGCTCCTATAACTCATCATCGTCTCTGTCCCGCTGCAGGTCTGGTTTCAGAACCGACGCGCTAAGTGGAAGAAGCGCAAGAAGACCACCAACGTCTTCCGGTCTCCGGGGACCCTGCTGCCGACGCACCACGGCCTGTCTCAGTTCCCGTCCGCGGCGGCGGCGGCTGCGGCCATGGGCGACAGCCTCTGCTCCTTCCACGCCAACGACACCCGCTGGGCCACGGCGGGGATGCCCGGCGTGTCTCAGCTGCAGCTACCGCCGTCTCTGGGCCGCCAGCAGGTCATGGCGCAGTCCCTGTCTCAGTGCAGTCTCGGCGCCGGTCAGCCGCACAACTCCATGGGTCTGTCCAACATGTCGAACGGCTCCGGGCTCCAGTCGCACCTCTACCAGCCCACTTTCCCCGGGATGGCGTCCCTGTCGGGCCCGACCAACATGACCCACTCGCCTCAGCTGTGTAGCTCCCCGGAGAGTGAGGTCTGGAGAGGGACAAGCATCGCGTCGCTGCGCCGCAAAGCGCTGGAGCACACAGTATCCATGAGTTTCACCTAGTGACGAAGGGGCCACGCGCGGAGAGCTTTTTTCCTTCACTCGCACAGAGATCTTCTGCGTTCAGTTCTTCTTCATCCAATCCATCCAAACGGCGCACCGGGAGAAATACAACCAGGATACTTGATCAAATAAGAAAACGCACAGCACATCTGGTATTTATTTCCTCCCCAAATCACAACCAAGAGGGAACACTGCAGCGGCTCACCCGGCCTGTTGGACTGGTTCTGTTTTAGCTATAATTTATTATTTCGCATGTAGCATATGGCACCTATTTATTTATCTATTTAAATTAACTTATTTGTCTGTATTTATTTATTTATGCGGCTCATGCGGGCCCTCGAGGCTTTCAGTGAACTTTGCTTGGTGACAGATTTTTTTTGAAGACAAATTCTGGGGATACTTTGAAATACAAAAACTCGGTTATGATGCCTTTTTTCCCCACGTGCTGCACAGCACGCGCCTCTAAAGGGGGATGCACAGTGGACCTGCAGACACCTGGAGGTTTAAAGGAACGAGAAAGAGTCACCTGGAACAGGACATCACGAAGAGGACTTGACTGCATGTGCTGTCCAAGGCAACAAAAAAAATACAAAACAAGGGAAATACTATAAATGAAGACATGGAAGCTGACTTCACTATAATCTGTTATATAGGATGTTTTGTGTAGCGGAAGCACTCTTGTTCCCATTTGGTCAGTTTGTGATAACTTCTGTTTCCAAAAAAAGTATGTGCTTATTATGAAATTATGACTTTCTTAAATGTTTGACCCATTTTGTTTCATGGACATGTTTATATCAATTAAATGTAAATGATCAAATAAAAATCATTTTCAATTATGTCACATCATGAATCAAACCTCCCTCTTTTGTACCTGCAAAAAGGAAAAAGGTCCACTTGTCCTGTTTTTAACTTCTCTAAAGAAATCCAAACGGTTTTTAAAATGGATTATTAAACTTGTAACGTGCAGAGAATTCGTGAAGAAACACTTCATCATGTCGGTTTAATCTGTGACATCATGCGATGAGTGATGTCATCATCAGTCAGAGAAGACATGAAGATGACTTCTGCAGCGATGATGGTGGAAATACACTCAAACTAAATTAAACTAATAAAGGGACATTTGAGCAGTAAGATGATTGTGTTCATGAGCGACGAGGCTTTAATCAGAAACCATCTGCAGTGGTTCATTTGGATGCTACTTAATAATTCACTACTTCTGAAATACTGCACTTTTTTTACTCCTGGACACATTTTATCCGACAGCTTCTACTTGGCAAAGTTCTATTTTACATTTAAAAACATATGAGCAGTTTATAAAATATGCATCAAAGATGCATTGTTAAAGATGAACACTTAATTACACATCAATCGGCTACAGCTTTAAAATGCTGCTTCCATGTTCAGTGTAAAATGATCATCAGATATTATAATATATGAAAGACCACTTTGAAATTTGAGTCATGAGAGCTTTTGCTACTTTAAGTCCATTTTGCTGATCATACTTCTGCACTTTACAATTATCATTTGAATGCATCACTTTCACTTGCAGTGCAGTACTTTTACACAGTAATACTAGTTCTTTAATTAAAGAGTCGTCTTCCTCCTCTGGCTCTGTGTGTTTCTGTGTGTTTGCTCCTGTGAAATCAAACCTTTTTAACCTTTTTAAAGAATCACATCTGTTCTGATCGATACAGCACAAATAAACGGATCAACATCCAATCATGCATTTCTTTTCTAAGTGGAGTGTGATTAAAAAATAATAAAATACAGCTCATCAAGGAGCAGCTCATACACAAAAGGCTCAATTCCCAATTAATTATTTAGGCCAGAATCAGAGGTGTCAAACTCAATCGCAGTGAGGACCAACCGGATAGATTAGCAGAGGACCCAAAGGTGCTGTTCCTCATTTTATTATCTTTTAGATGAAAACAAAAAATATTAATCACAAACCTGCTTCATACAAAAGCCTGAAAGGAGATAACGTCAGGAGCTTTGAATACTTAACTCCATGTTTGACAAAGCTCTTGACATTTATACAGTTTACAGCTTTTATAAACTACTTTGGCTCCGTTGTTTCATCACTTAAGTCAGCGTTGGTTGGGTCTGAAGACTACAAGTCAGAAATTGATTCAAAATAAATGAATCTTGTTGTTGAGTTAGAAAGAAGTGAGACCTCCATAGCTCATCTCTGCTGCAGGCCAGAGGCTCCGGGCTACGTTAGCCGCTGCTAGCACAACCCATCAGAATCTCAGGCAGAACGTCTGGCTGTTGAGTTGCATCGTGGGTAATGTAGGCGGTTTTGACGAGGGAGAAGAATGCGTAGAATAAAATAGATGTCTCTGGTTCAGCTGAATTGATTTTAATACTTAAAAAACTGTCCAGCATGATTACAAGGATGTTTTAGAACAATGCTACACGTTTAATGTGTATGTCACCTTTAAGACATTTTTTTTTTTTGTTTAGGATTTTGGCAACATCTAGTGGCGAAATTACAGATTGCAAACAACTGAAACTTCTCCCTCGTAAGAAACATGTCGGAGAAGGTGGCCGACGTGAAAACGGGAATGTCCCTCTTTAGAGCCAGTGCTTGGTTTGTCCGTTCTGGGCTACCGTAGAAACATGACGAGGACCGGCTGCGTATGCAGATATAAACGGCTCATTCAAAGCTCATGAACACACAACGATTCTTATTTTCACGTGATTATACACGACTGGAAACATAGTTATTAATAGTAAATTACATTTTTGCTACTATACGACACACTGAACCTTTAACCAATGAACAATGTTTTAAAGAAGTGGTTTGTTTACACACCTCATTGTGCTTTAAAACCCTTTTTGCCACATTGTTTTAATTTAGAGACTGTTTCACAACAACAAGCAGAGATCAGAGAGACATCAATTATAAACACAATTCATAAAACTATATCTATATTTTTGTTGGAATTAGATCGTAAGCAACGGAGGAAAGCATGGAATTAAATTAAAATAATTCTACAAAAGAATAATAATGAATTCATCCTGTGACCCTGGAAGGGGTCTTGCTCCCCATGTTAGAAATTACTTCTCTGCTTGTTAACCTTCTGTTATTGACAAAAAACACTCAGCTTTTGACTCATTTTGGATTTTTATTTAAAGTGCTGAAACAATGTTAAGTCCTTTGAAATAAATCCCTCTTCATGTGTGCAGTAAAGGTGCAGAGCTTCCACGATGTCTGGATTACAATCACAGAGAGAAAGAGATGGAGGCGACTGGGAGGCACACGGATAAAGATTCTTTGCAGTCATAGCCACAGATGTGAAATAATATTACATAAATGTAATAATTTGTTTCACTATCACACAGGTTAATTAGTTTGTGGAAATGGGTAACCTATTTCTCATTGGGTAATTTGTCACACACTGACGAGGTAGCCAATCAGTGACCCTGCTGCTGGTGGGATCATTTCTCCCAGAATGCTGTGCAGCGAGTGTGTCGCGGAAAAAATGTGAGAGCGAGCCAATGTTTGCCTCCTATTTATTCCACACAAATCAATGAAATCAGTCAATAAACCATCCAAGGGTGAATATGGCTCTCTCTATCCGGGATTATGAATGAGAGCTCATTCATTTTCCTGTGTGTGTGTGTGTGTGTGTGTGTGAGAGAGACGATGTGTGTGTGTGTGAGTGAGAGAGAGACGATGTGTGTGTGTGTGAGTGAGAGAGAGAGAGAGACGATGTGTGTGTGTGTGTGTGTGAGTGAGAGAGAGACGATGTGTGTGTGTGTGAGTGAGAGAGAGAGAGAGACGATGTGTGTGTGTGTGTGTGTGAGTGAGAGTGAGAGAGAGACGATGTGTGTGTGTGTGAGGTGAGAGAGAGAGAGAGACGATGTGTGTGTGTGTGAGTGAGAGAGAGACGATGTGTGTGTGTGTGTGCGAGAGAGAGAGAGAGACGATGTGTGTGTGTGTGTGTGTGAGAGAGAGAGAGAGAGACGATGTGTGTGTGTGTGTGAGAGAGAGAGACGATGTGTGTGTGTGTGTGTGTGTGTGTGTGTGTGAGAGAGAGACGATGTGTGTGTGTTTAATTTGTGAATTGTGTGTGAATTTATATTTATGAACAAGCATCAGGCTACTTTATTAGATATCAAAATAATTAAAGGTTCCGTTTGTCTTAACAAAATGAAATATACGTTTCACCGTCTTCACAGAACAATACAGAGTAAAAATAGATATAATGCGTTAATTATGAGCTTTAGATGTGCTGATATATTCTGTCACTTTTAGACAACAAGGCTTTTACATTTTATTCCTTTGTACGCTTCTATATCTATCTACTAGCATGATTTTCTTTTCATGCTATTTTGTTGAGCATTGGGAGCTTGAGATCCATTGTTAACATGCTTCTTATTGTGCATGTGATCATAAATAACTCGAAACTTGAGAATTTGGGGAAATTGCCCATTTTGCTGTAACACTCTCACAAGCGTTAAAAATGAAGCTAGCGCTAGCTGCCAGTTAGCTTAGCTTAGCATAAAGGGATCTCTTCAGGGCGGTTTGGAGATACAAAAAGTATAACAAACTGTTTTAATGCAGCTTTCAAATGGACATGAGAGCATTGTTTTGAAAGGTACTCGTCCTTTAAGGAACACTAACGTTGCCTGTTGTATAATTTCTGTCTTTGAGCACAGTTTATTTTTAGTGATTTATAGAAAAATATCAATTTCTTTGGTTTTCTTTCGGTGTTTGTGGCTTCGCATCCACGTTGTGAATCCAAATTCATGAGAACTTTAATTTGATTTGACAGGCAGACTCCAGGAGTGTCTTGGTGATTGTTATGCCAGATGGCGGCGAGAAAATTCCATCTGAAGGTTTTTTTATTAATTTCCGTTAAAACGGAGTGTAGGCTCGCCGACGCTCCTCCACTGACGAGGCTGACTGACATCTCGCTGCTCGCTCCATTTGTCATCGTTTGAAAAGGTCTTAATTGTATTACATGCAAATGAAGAGATTTGATTTTTGCCCATTATCTATTCATAAGAGAAAATGAACAGAACATTAGCGGGTCACCAGATGAGGGAGGGAGGGATGGGAGGGATGGGAGGAAGGGGTGAGAGACAGGCAGCGATGATCAGTTAGACAGCGAGGAAGATGATACAGAGTAAAAAGAGAAGTGGCAGCTTTACATTACGGAGCTTGTGGGCCTCCTAACTTTTTTTTAGGGTTGTACGAAAGCGATCCTTCCACCCCCACGTCGAAAGCGCGTGTCTGCATGTGTGTGTGCATAATAGGTCAAGGCTGATAATTAACCTATGATGACTGAAACACAGCAATTACAGTCATACTCATGTGACAAATCAAAGTGACAAGCTCGAATACGCTCAGGCTTCTTCTCTGGTCATCTTCAGACCATCACCCTCTGGATTATGTGTCATATTCCAATCAGATCCACATGCACTGTGTTTAATTAGGTCTTATGGCACCATGCAGGTTTAAAGGGTCAGTTAAAAAAACACTGTTTTCACTGGAACTACTTTCTACTGACAGAGGTATATTGGCAGAAATTAAATATCATGTTATTAATTATGTTTTCTTAAGAATTTGTGTGTTTTCGTGAGCTCAGAATGAGCCGTTTATATCTACACATGGAGCAGGTCCTCTTCATGGAGCTGGCCGCCATGTTTCTACAGTAGCCCACAAAGGACAAAGCAAACAGCGGCTCTGGAGAGGGACATTTGGGTCTGTGCTTGAAACAAAAGGCGTGTCACAACAGCGTCTTTCCAACATCAGGATCAGGAAGTATGGGGCCCGCGTACGAATGATTTTCACTACATTTCGACAACCAAACAATCCGAAACAGCACGTCCACTTCTCCCCAGAATGTTTCCACGAGTTCCAAATCTTTTTCTTTCGGTACGTACTGTAACTGCACTATGCATACAAGTGGTACACACTACTTCCTCATGACTTTGCATCTTGAACTTTGCCTGATTTAGCTGATATATCTGAAACCTTGTATTTGTGACTTGATTTTGAAGATTTATTTGTGGAATTAATAAGATTAGGATAGGAAAGTGTAGGGCAGTAGTGGTACAAAAAAGAAACATGAATCATTAAGCTGTGGACTTCTGATGCTTCCCTGCGTGTTGAGGTCTGAGTGCAGATCGCTCGTGAGCCACGAGGCCTCGCCAGGTAAAGCAGGACACAGTGAAAGCCTGATGAAGAGGGACAGTGAAGTGTGTTGGTCAAGTATCAGACTCTCTTCTACACGACCCCTCCAAACAGCGAGGGAGGGAGGGGAGCCCGTTATCGAATAATGTTGTTGGCCCGTTGTTAAATTACAGCTTAATTCCTTTTCCATCACAATAACCATTTGTTTTCCTTACAGTGTGGAGAACGGGGACATCAGGAGGGAAGAGGGAGCAGGCAGACTTTTTCTTTTTTTGCTCTGGCTCTGATCTTTAGTGCTCGGAGTGTTTTGGTGGCCATCGCATCATGACTTCACCTCTTAGCTGATTCCTGCCATTGGTCATATTTGACACCTCGTCTGCACCGGGCCGAGCCGCTGCACTCGAGATCAACTTACTTTTCCCTCCCATTTGTTCCCAGTGAACTCCTGAATGCTTCCCTGTCTGTGCTCGCCTGGTGTTTATCTTTTCTCTCATCTTCACCCTGTAATGTGGCTACATTTGACTTTTCCCAACTCATTTCCTGCTGCTCGTGGCAATGTTGGCCTTTTAGTGGGTCAGTTGTTCAGTTTGGTCCTGAATACTTCAACAACTGTTGGATGGATTACAATCAAATTTGGTACAAACATTCATTGTCCCCAGAGGATGAATCCTAATGTCTTTGGTGATTCCCTGACTTTTCCTCTAGCGCCACCAACAGGTCATATTCTCCACTTATTCTGTGAAATATCTCAACATCTATTGGATGGACTGGTGCATAATTACCTGCAAAACTAATGATATTCATCGTTACTTTGTGTTTAGTGCTCAGTAGTAAATGTTAGGATGATAATAAACTAAGATGTTGAACATGGCAAACAATGCATGTTAGCCATCTTTTGTATGAGCATGTTCTCATGCCGCCATTAGCATTCAGCTAGAAGCATCATTGTGCATCTATAAGTACAGCCTGGATCACATTCTTTCTCATCTTTTGCATTAATTATATACTGATTCACATCTCTGGAGTCTACATATTTGACCTCTTCATTCAGATGTCTGACAGACAGTTAAACAAACAGAGCATCACACCATCCCCAAATCTAAAGAAACCCATTCACTCCACCTCAACCAATCCCCTCCTCCTTTCTCTAGCTGCCCTTGAGCTTTTCTATTACCGCATGGAAAGCACCTCGCAGCCCCTGACAAGCGCGGCGGATCGACACTAAATCAGAAATCAGTGCCAGCCGCAGATCTGAGCCACCATGAAGGTCACAGGCCCTACACTGCGCGTCGTCTCAATCGTGGGAGCAGGAGTAGACACAGCTAGGGGTGGTGTGTGTGTGTGTGTGTGTGTGTGTGTGTGTGTGTGTGTGTGTTAACAGGGGAGACACCGAGAGGAGGAGGAGGAGGAGGAGGAGGAGGAAGATATGGAGGGAGAGCAGGTCAACATTAATGCAGAAGTCACGGGATGGAGGCGAGAGAAAAAAGGAGAAGTAAGAACAACTGTAGAGTGTTTTGAAATCATACAACAGAATCAAATGATTTGATTTTGTCTTTCAGGACGTATCATTTTGACAAATGAAAAGAGAGCAATTTCGCAAAAAATACTTGTTTTGTCTGTCTAAAGGAGGGTTGAACCTTGCTCTGCTTTCATGAGATTGTTACACACTGCCATCTAGTTGTTTAAAGGAGAATGACACCTCAAAACACTTCTTGTTATTTCTCTTGGACGTTTGAGTTTCTCTGCGCAGAATGAAGAATGTTTTAGACAAGAAGACTGTTTCACGCTCATCCGCTAAAGACTTCTTCTGTGCTCTCCTTATATATGTGAATGTATTGGCAGGATTGTTATAACTAATTGTGGTTCAATCAATATGTAAGTATGATGTAGAAACTTGAATCCTTCCGTGCACTAAACAGATAATAGACTTTTGGCTACTTTTTGTACCATTTTGATGGTTTCCCCCAAAATTAGGCTAAATTCCAAGACGCTTCTTCATTCCCTCAAGTCGTGTCTTGTAGTATGATTGAGATGGACAGTGCCCTGAGTTCAGTGACTGAATTAACTTATAACCACTGAAATGAAATGACATTTCAGTTTATCTTTTTGCCTTTTCATATTATTAATTACAATTATGTTAAAGATTTGTAAAAAGAAGATTTTAAGTTTTTATTTTATTTGCTTAATTATACTGATACAACTTTTTCATTGTTTAGTTTTTACTTTTATTGATTGATTTTTTTTATTGATAAAAAAAGATTTTTGTGGAAAAAATAATATCATTCAAAACAAAGTATTTTTCAAAAATATATTGTGTTGTATTCATATTCAAATATATCTTAAAGCAAGTCTGGAGTGTTATCTAAACAGGATAAAAAAATATCTATAAATAAAATGTTTTGTAAAGCAGTCCAAATTTGAATCGGCCTGAATGAATTTCGTCCAACCAAAGCTTCCGTAGTTTGAGTCACATGAGTGAGTTGTTGTGGTCGTGATAGCATAAACATGAAGCTAGCTCACGTACTGCTGCACTAACGTTACATTTTGGGGACGTTATCCGCTCAACATAACGACGTGGCTTCACGTCTCTTATACCGTCTCACGGTAACCGATAATAAACGATGCTTCGGTGGATTCTAGGTGGTCGAGAAGCTCAGGGTTCAGTGGAGGTAAGATGTAACGGCGGCTAACGTTACCCAAAGCTAATGTATGCTAGCTGTTTCATCACGTGTTTTGTTTATATTATATTATTCCATTATTTATCTTTCTTCTATGTGTTGTAATATTGGTTTAAGCTTTATGTATTACTGCAAGAACAGCTTCGTAAGATTGGCGACAGGTGGTGGAAAGTAACTAAGTACATTTACTCAAGTAACGTTACTTTACTCGAGTATTTCAATTTGATGTTACTTTATTATTCAACCCTGCTACAATACTTTACTATTTACTCCTCTACATGTATGTGCTCTGTAGTAAGTCAGCAGAGCGCAGATAAAACACTAGACATTGTTATAAAGTGACTAAAAACAACAACATTATTATGACATTTATAAAAGTAGCTTTACTGCAGCTGGCTACAATGTTACAATGCTGGTAACATTGTTGCACAGTGAGTACTTTTACAGATAGTACTTATGCTTTTTACTGATGATTTGGAATGCAGTACTTTTACTTATAATTATAAATTGTGGTATAAATACTTTTTCAAGTGAAATGTCTTCATTCAATCTGTCAAACCCAAAAGAGGCTCAACATGACTTTGTTTCAAATGAATTATCATCAGATTAATATGTTTATGCATAAATATATTTACCTCCTTCATCTTTCAGCAACTTCTTTGAATGTATTTCTGATGTAAATTCTCGTAAGATCAGGCAGGTTGATCGTCTCCATCTTCCTTTTGTAAAAGTACTTGTACAACAATACAAGTACTCTGGTCTGGGATGCCAAAGTATGTTATCAAGAGCTCGTTTTATTCTGAAAAATGTTAAATGGCATTGTCATCACATTAATTCATGCTGTCTAATGCGTTCTCGATTATGTCTCGTTCTTTTTGTCATAACTTTTTTTAAATGTCATGATTGTTGTCCGCTGATTTAGTGAACTTAGTTAATCGTGTTTGTTGTTTGTAGTCTTTTTTTGGGAGGTTGAGACAATTTTACAACATTATATACAAGCAAAATCTGAGGGGTCGTGAGATGATTAATATCGTAACACAAAAGAGAGTTCTGCTACAGAAATTGCTATTAATTCCTCCGACTTTTCTTTAATCTGTGTTTTTTTGTTTGAAATATTGGATAATGTACATCTGTGGTCCTCCAAAAAAACCATATTTTGAGAAGTTTAGAGGAGAAATGACTCGTCGGTGAAACTGTTAAAACCTCATAGACATCTGAAGCACGTATGAATTGAATAAGCTAAAAATTGTTTTATGCTGTCATATAAGTGAAGTACAGTAAAAAGTACAATAATTCCCTCTGGACTCTGTACGAGTATAAAATAGCAGAAAATGGAAATACTTCAATAAAGAACAAGTCTCTTGAAATTGTAGCAGCACAACACTTGAGTAAATGCACTTTCCACCACAGCCTGCTCCTCTCAGAGTCCACTGTCAACCTCTGCACCTCAGCCTGTTCGTCTCACTACTTTCCCTCTTATGTCTGCAGAAAAGCTCTGTGTTGTGCATCGGAGAGGAACAGCCCAAAAACTGGTTCACTGAGCTGCAGGTGCTGAAAGGACATTTTGACATTGTTCGATTTCTGGTGCAGATTGATGACTTCAGGTAAGCAGACCCCCCCCCCCCCCCTCTCTCTTTCTAACTCCTCTCCTCTCTACCCTTGGCTGGCCTCTATCCCTCTGTGATTGACAGGAGATCCTCACCTACTGAAAACCTACAGAGCATGACAAGAGCCCAATCATCACCACTATGTGATTGTGTGTGCACAGTACAGTACAACCAGAGCCTTTTAATGCTGTCCATGCACGCACACGTATAAAGGTTTTGCACCTGCTCTCTTCCCTGCGCTGCTGTGTGGAAGCATGCTGCACACTGGCATGGTAGAGTGCTTCTGCATAAGTGGTCAGATTGGGATTTATATCAGAACTAAGTGTGTGTGTGTGTGTGTGTGTGTGTGTGTGTGTGTGTGTGTGTGTGTGTGTGTGAGAGAGAGTCAGGAGGTGGGGGTTGCTTCACGCCTGGTCTCCTCCAGTAATAACCCCGTCCTGTGGGTCTCGTCCTCTCCGCACACAGGTCCACAGTCGGGGGCAAAGGGCAGAAAATTCTCTCCAGATTGCTTTTGAAGTCCGAAAATGTATCCTCCCCAGTTCCTCTCTTCTCGTTTCATCTCTTTCGCTCTTTTTTTGTTATCCGGCCATCCTGTCTGTTGATTTTGGGAACGGGTAGTGTGGATGCTGGAGGGTCAGAGGGCAAGTGAGAGTGGAAAGCCCCAGGACAGATGTTTTGTTAAGATTTCTCTGGAGGAGATGGACTTACGGGAAATGATTCCTCCCGCAGGCGGAGAACAACTCTGTGTGTTTGACTGCGTGTAACATGAGGCCTGCCAAGTGCACTGAAGTATTTCTGTCACGTACGAGTCTCACTCGCGAGAAACAAACTCATCTTATGTTTTCCAGATGTGCCTCAGCAGGCGATGACGGCCTTGTGTTGGTGTGGAATGTTGAGGTAATATGCTGCAAGTTGATTAAGACGGTGCATTGTGAAATTGTACACAACAACGCAATTAGCACAACGGTGCTAATTGCTTTTTTCTTTCTTCTCTTTCTGACTGTTAGACCGGGGAGAGGCTGCAGGAGCTGAGGGGCCACTCCCAGCAAATAACAGCCATAACCACCTTCACCTGTAATAACGGAGCCACCTCGCTCATCACAGCCTCGTCAGACCGAAGTCTCAGTGTATCCTCGGACACAAAGACGGAGCG
This sequence comes from Melanostigma gelatinosum, assembly GCF_949748355.1. Lineage (NCBI taxonomy): Eukaryota > Metazoa > Chordata > Actinopteri > Perciformes > Zoarcidae > Melanostigma > Melanostigma gelatinosum. Next base: position 2,595,917 of record NC_136651.1, on the reverse strand, counting down.
AACACCGCGACATTCAAACACGCACTGAAATCATTCACACGTTGTTGTTGTGTTGCACTTCAAGCTTGAGTTTCCTTAACGTGACTCGTCAGCTGTGGGACCCTGATACAGGCAACAGGGTTCAGACCATTTCAGACCTCCAGTCTTCTGTGAAGGTAAATGTGTTTGTGTTTTCCTTTTCTTTTTGATTTTGTCGACACTTCTGCTTTGTGCAGTTTCTGTATTACTTAATGTTCCCTGACAAGAACATGTCTGAAATGCATAGTTTAAGCAAATATATCGTCTTTTAAAAATGGCAAAAGATCAAGTATTTAAAGTAGTTTTGAAGGTTATATCTGCATGAATGGACCATGCACACATAGAACATATACAGTGCGGCTTGGTCCTTCACAAGTTTGTATTGGCAGGATGTACAATATACTAATTAAAATGTTTGACACAAAGGTTGTTCTGCCAGTTATGATTTAAGATAAAAATGGTAATTGCCTCCTCTTGATCTCACATTAAGGTTAATTACAGCATCCTAAGGCTAATTGTATTTGGTTCATTTTCTTTGCTGATATTGTGTGTGTGTGTGTGTGTGTGTTATACTCCCTCAGTGTTTGCTGGTGCTGGAGCGGCTCTGTGTGTGGGTCTCCGGCGGTGAGGAGCTGTGTGTGTGGAACAAAGACTTCCAGCTGCAGTGTCAAACACAGAACCACAGCGACACCGGTGAGGAGCAACAACGGTCACAATAAACCTCTCGCGTGCTTATTGTTGCACCAACTAATCTCACACCCAGTTTGCACACAAACTGATTAATTGTTTTTGGCATTTTGCAGGAATAACTGCTTTGATAGAGCTGCCCAAGAACTGCATAGCTGCTGCTGTGGATAAAGAGATAGGTAAGAGACCGGATTGATGAATATGTGCAATAAGATGAGAACGACGTGGCTTTAAAGGTATTATATGTATATTAATCACTTTGTATTGGGGATGTCCTGACCAAGTTTATTTTGTCTGCATGCTCGCTAGTTATCACTAGCAAAAGGCTATCTGAGTGGATGCGTTAGCTAGCGAGCTTACTAAATTACTTCACCAGCTAACACGATCCATGATACTTATTTATTGTGACAAACGGTGTTTATTTTAGCCAACGGTACAAAGTAAACGTGTGTAATTCGTAATTTCTTTCTAATAGCCAAGAGCGACAGGGGCGCCCAACTAGCTAACTGCAACCGAAGCCAAGCTAAGTTTAGCCAGCTAGCTGCGAAATAGCTACGAGTCATAGATCTGATGTTTATAACGTTAGCGAATAAAGTCATTAGCCAAAGGCAAGCTAGTTAGCATCCTGGAACCAAAGGTCCGAATAAAACATGGTAACATTACAGATGGGAGCATTTTTTATATGATATATGATTGTCATGTTATGTCATGTCACTGTTTTGGCCGGTGCCCAGGATGCTCGCTAGCGCCGACAACAGGATGCTAACTGCAGTTCACTTAACGGCCACCGGTGTCAATGCTAACAATGATTCCACAGAGCACCTTTAAAGAACGTTGACCATTATTTTTTCTGCAGTGATCTACAGGCTGACGGTCTCCACTGATTCCTCCATGTCGGTGGCTGAGATCCGCCGTCTGTCCGACCACCAGGACAGGATTCGAGCTCTTATCAACGTCAATGGTCAGTCTGTCAGGAAACTCTGACTCATCAATGACAATCGAAGATACTGAGAAACTGCATGTCCCTTTGGTTCACATGACTTAAGTTCCACGTCTTCCTCAGACGGGCTCTTCGCCAGCGGCTCCCATGCGGGCGAGTTGATCTTATGGGATGCGATTGATTGGAACATCCTGGGCTACGAGCACATCCTGTGGGAGGAGTCACAAGCCTGCACTCAGGCCGAAATCCGACTGGCTGCTCCCAAACCCAGCGAGATGTCAATTCAGCATCTGACCACCAACGGAAGGGTGAGGAAGACGGCGTGAGCGGATGTCGTGTGTCGTTCAAAACTGTTCGTTTTTGTTATTTTTGAACCCATAACGAAACGTAATGTTTGTGTTTTTTGCAGCACATCCTTGCAGCTGTGGGCAGCGGCCTGTATGTGTACAGCATTCTGACCAAGACGGTGGTGGCCTACAGGAAGGTTGCCCACGACTCCAATGTCTTACACACCATGCTGTTATCTGACAGGTGAGGTATCAGCTCCTGTCCTAAAGAATACTACAGGAGGGCTGCAGTATGATTCACAGACAGTTAACGGTCTCTTGAGATGAATATTTGATGAATATGCAGTTAGTAATTGATTCATATTTATCGGTAAAATCTTTTGGGAGAAATCCTTTGAAAATACTCGTGTTTAAAAATACAAAACAAGGCAAAACACAGAGCTGTAGCTCCACCTAGTGGAAAAGTAATGCAACTGAAGAAATCAAAACTATACACCCGTACGTGGAGCCGTCCTCTTGTAATCAGATCGTCTCTGTTTCAGCGAGCTGATGTCCTGCTCTGAGGACGGCAGTGTGAGGATGTGGGAGATCCAAGACCTGCCTTTACCTGGTGAACCAGCCTCTCCAGGTGACACACACACTAACATGTAACATGCTTGAATGTCACTCTGCTGATAGGATGGTAAGTAGTTGACATTTGCAGAAGAAGTAGGCCATCGTCCCATCGTCCCATCTCCTCCTGTGGATTTGCCACCTTAAGAAACATAAGCATGAATCAGAAAGTTCAAAGACTGACAGAAAATTCAACTCTTGTGTGATTTGTGTTGGTGTGCGGGCGGCGTGGAGGTGCAGTAATGCAGTCCAGATGTGGTATTGTGTTTATCAAAGGAGCAGCAGCACTCAGAGAGGCTGTGTTTTCTACTTAAGTGGTCTGAAGCCGAGTGCGTCTGTGAGGTCAGGCTGCCTTCGATGGTCTCGCTCTCTGCAGTCGGTGTAGAGCTGCAGCGGCTCTGAATGGATCTTGGCCGGAGAGGCTGCATCACTTGCTGATCACTTATCCATCGTTTTTATTATTAAGATTTTATTTGTACAGGGACAGTTCACATTAATCGACAGCACACATTAATAAAAACATGACTGTAAATGTGACAGTGTTAGCTAAAAAAGCTAATTTTCAACCGTTGTCCCTGGGCACGGTGTTAGAAGCCGCTAAAAACATTTAAACATTTAAAAACAGTTTGTTTGTTGTGTCTTCAGGAATCAATGACTTGCATCTCCTGTGGTCAGGAAACGTTGTGTATTTCCCATAACTGGCATTGTGAAGCTTCGTTACGGATTTATTCTACTGTAGTTCTACTCTGTTTGGGTTTCAACTCATTGTTCAGCTGTTCAGCCCACAGCGCCGGTTCCCTCTCACTGCTCATGTGGAAGTTGTGTTCAGAGAAAAAGATGAAACTGTACTTTAGCTGCTCATTAGCAGACAGACACAGTTAGAGTAACCATGTAGGTAACAAACACATGAAGCACCAGATCATCTGTACTGTTTATGTCTTTGTTGATACATGTTTCTGAATATGAGACTTCCTCTCCGTCCGCCACGTCAGGGTTCTTTGGAATGTGGTCTTTCGGCCGGTCGAACAAACAGGCCGGTGTTCCGTCAAAGAAGGTCACGGACGTCCCAAACATGCGGACGCTGGAGCTGACGGGCGATCTGATCGGCCACTCGGGGGCAGTCCAGGTATGATCGATGAAGTCTGATCTCATGTTCCACTGCAGAACGCTGACACGACGGCGCTTTGAACGATCCGTTTTCTTTCTCTGCCGCTCGTGCCAGATGTTTGTGAGCTTCAGGGACAACGGTTTGGTCACCTGCTCGACGGACCACCTGCTGATTCTGTGGAAGAACGGAGAGAGGCAGTCGCACCTCCGCAGCCTGGCACTGTTCCACAAGCTGGAGGAGAATGGAGGACTCTGACCTTTAACCCTTTAAACAAGCAGAGGCGTGAAGCTGTCGGGTGACGTTGGTCTCACATCAGTTTCACTCGCTGTCATGATTGTTTGTTTGTGTGCTTTTATTAATAATGTGATGCTTGTTTGCCTTGTGATCGAAAGTATTTCACTTAAATTAAAAAATAAATAAATCAGTAAATACCTCACATAAAAACAAACTGTTGTAATATTTTTATAGCGTGTGAAGTCAGTCAAATGCTGAGCAGGTATGTTATTGGCTGCTAGCTTAGCATAGAGACTGTAAACATGGGGAAACAGCTAGCTACCATCACATCTACAACTCACTGATATCTTGTGTCCGGCACATTCCTCGAGTAAAACCTCAATTCAGGGCTGAAGGCAACCGAAGAGTTCAAAGAGTCATTAATAACTCACTCAAATTCTAAATGAACGTTTAAATCCACATGCTTCTGTTGAGCCTTTCATAAACAGTCACTGCTGTCTGCACACAGAGGCAACACTGACCAGTTCAATTCATTAAAGAAAGTTTATTTGATAAAAGACAAACTCATTTAATACAACGAATCACTTTGTTCAAACTAATGATTTTGTTCTTTTGGGTGATGACGTCGTTAAGTCATGTGTTGCAGCCCGACCCTCACTTGTAGTTTTGATGTCTCCGGTTAAACAAAGAATTGATGAAGTTGTAATTGGTGCGCTTTAGAGGGACGGAGCTCGCCGTCCATCTCCTGGTTGTCGTCTTATATTTACTGAACAGACATGAGAGCTGTTGATCTTCTGATCTCATCCTTTAATCAGAAATAAAACAAGTGTTCATCCCAAAATGTCAAACTGCTCCTTGAACTCAGTCGCTGCCATCCAGGTAACAAGTTAAATTAAAGAGCGTTTAATCGTCTCCGACGGTACATTTCTGTATTTGACAAACATTCAAATCAGACCTCGTTTACCGGAGAGCAAACTCTTCAAACTCTCTCGATGTCTTACACGATATTCATGTGGCAGTAAAATCCCTCAAAACACATGTTGCAGTTCTCATGGCCGGTGATTGTTTTTTGTTCTTTGAAAAATAATTTGTAGCGTTTACAACACTCTAATTATTGTTCTGTTTTATAAATGACAGCAAAACACAGGATTGGAAGGAGGAGTCACTCCGTGGCGGCGCCTCGGTCGACTCGCAGCGACCGGCTGTCAACTCGTCTGAGTGATGTCATCACGCTCCACTGACGCGTGAATCTGAAATCATTAAATCTTTGTTGTCGACGAGCAAAAATATCTCATGAGCAGTGATGACACATTCAGGGGCGGAGCCACATTTTCAAGTCACTTTAAAAAAAATAATTTTGGAAATCAAACAAGCAAATGATGTAAAATGCAAAGCAAAAATGATACATTTGGTGAGTATTTACAAGAACAGCAGGTACATTAGGTAGTTCTTTACAGTGTATTGCAACAATAGCAGACCTAAACACTGACGCGGCACGATTAAGGCGTTGATTAAGACCCTGGTCATCAATTAAATGACTTCATATCGTCATGAATACCTTGAACGGTTCCGTCTCTCTTAACGTGACCTGAAACAACCAATAAAAAGTGGAATTCACATCTGATCCAACTTCCCCCGATTCAGCTTCTCTCTTTAAAAATCCTCGTAATTAAAACAGAAAAGATAAAATGTCGTAACAGAAATATTAACACCGACTCCCCAAGTCAACTCAAAGCCGCCGCACAGACCACAAAGCAACAGATCCGAGGTCGTTTATTTATATTTGAAACGTCTAAAACATGTATGGCTTTTCTCTAGAGGAGAGGAGGAACTATTTCAACCACAAATACTTCTGTTTGTGTGAAGAAGACCAAAGGATAAGGCACCAGTAGAGAGCCGTCTGTGCCTTAATGCTCTGGGACTCGAGCCGGTAATACTTCATGACTTCTCACAATTCTCCATTTTGATTTCTAATCCAATTTTCTTTCTAAAATAAAGGTTTCAATAGCGCTGCAACAATCATGCTTTCTGTCTCTTGAGCCTTCATGTGTTGAAATAGAATAAAAGTGCTTTGAAAGATGTGTGAACTCAGAGGTAATACTGGTTCAATCCTCAAATATTAAAGTCGAATCATCATAATCTCTGTTCCCAGTCACAGCGGGGCAATAACTGACCTGACAGACGCTTCACCGGTAGATGTAACGGCCTCATGCAGCCACCAGAGGGCAGACGCGTCACGCAGACCTCGCGTCTCATTTCTCTCAAATCCAAATAATCTGAACATCACGTGCAGGACTGGATCAGAGCCGAATGACTGCGAGGGGACGCTGCAGTTGCAGGATTTTGAGAAACAGTAAATCGGTCGAACAAAAACCATGCGAGTACCCGGAGCTGAGTGGTGTTGGAAGCTGCTGTTTCTATTCTACAAGCTGGATCCAAACAGGTCGCTGTGCGGTCCAACACGGCTACTCGCTACTCTGCAGGACGTGTGCACCGTACAACAGTCGGTGTCGCTCCACACACACAGCTTATACTCCGATTCGTTGCTTCCTCTCGTTTGAGTGCAAACATCTACAGTTAGTGTCACAAAGGTGTGTGTGTGTGTGTCGCAGCTGAACCGGTGACACAGTGCAATTCTGTTCCTCGAATTTGTTCTGACAGAGATGTTCACGAAAGGCCGACGATGCTGTAAAGTAGCTACACGATCTTTGAATCCAGCATCCAGACGTCCGCTCCGTACACGAGGCTGGACGTTTAGAAACCCGGTGTTCTGGCTGGTTCTCCCGTCTGATTGGACCACAGCTAACCGTCTCTAGAACTCCAGGTTCTTCAATCTGTCCGGCAGGTTCTCTCTGTGCACGGCCGACAGGGAGGCACGAGTCAAAGTGTCCCTCATGCCGTGGATCCTATCACAGCTCAGAGTTATTCCAGCTGAGCAACTTCACAAGTTGGCAATTTCAAAAAGCAACAAGCTTTGGTCACCATCTCGTTCACCAGTTGTTTGTTTTACAGCAACAGACAGACGAAGTGAAAAGATTTGTTTTAGACGAAGATTAAAAACAACAGCAAGAGGATGCTGGAAATGTCTTGATTATCTAAAGTGCAGGTTTGTACAGATTGTCAGGTGATCTGCGAGGTCCTCACAGCTTCACGGAGGTGCCGTCAGGAGGACTCGGCGGGGCCACGGAGTCCACGGGGCCCCTCAGACGACAACCCGTTCTCCGATGGCAGAACACCACCTCCGCCGAGAACCACGCAAGAAAAGAGGCTGTGATCTGAGATTGAAGAACGGCGGCTCAGTGTTTCGTCAGTCAGTGATGTCGGCTCCGCAGAGCTCCGTCGAATCACCGCTGAAGAGACTAATTGTTCCACCGCAGGGCTGCATTCGCTGTCCCGCCCTGCTCAGAGTGATGAGGAGGAGGAGGAGGAGGAGGAGGAGGTCAGGAAGGAGGCGGAGGACGCAGGCTCTTGCACTTCATCTCGTCCAAGCCCTTCCAGTACTTGTGGTTCTCCGACAGGTGTTCCATGAGACCAGGCAGGCTGGCGAAGGCTGAGGGAGGGGGAGGGGGTACAGAGAAGTTCAGGTGGGTTGAAGTAAAAACAAACAAACATGGGCACAGATTTGATGATCACACGACCACCTGAGCTTTAAAACAGCTCTCCTTTAACGCTTCAGACACAAACAAGCTGACACGCCACACCTGCTACCAGACACTTCCTGTTTTCATTCCACACGAGCTGCTGGGAAGGTGTGTGTGTGTGTGTGTGTGTGTGTGTGTGTGTGTGTGTGTGTTCATCTACAGTGGTTCATGTTATGTACACTCTGCAATGTTTCATGACTCATTGGGTGAAACGGTCTCTCTGCGTTCCCCCGTGTTGTTTACGTCCTCGTTTCCGGCTCGCTGATGACCCACAATGCATCTGGAACTAACCGCGACCCCGGCGGTGACCCCGGCGAATAGAAAGCGACTGCTCTTCCTCTCCATTAACCGAGTGATCGTGAACCCCCACCCCCTCTACTATTTCTTCCCAGCCCCCCCCCCTCCCCCGACGCCCTCGCTGCTTCTCTCTCTCCGTCTCGCTGGCATTTGGAATCTTTCCGTGACATCAGAGCGGCGTTGACAGGAAACAAGTTCCCTCTTGGGGAGACTAAACTAAAAGGGAAATTCAGTGGGAAAGGGGAGCAGATAACACCAAGCCAATTATTTGACATACTTAAGTCCTTTAAAGATTGAAGCTTGTGAAGTGTGTGACTCAAACTATGGCTTGCGGCCACACAGTCAGCCTCCACACAGGGCTCTGCTTTAGGAACCATCTCGCCGACTTGGAATCGAAGTGGAAAAAGCACAGAAACACAGCGCGAGCCTTCACACGCACGGAAGAAGACGGAGTTCTTACCATCCCAGGCGTCAAACATGTCCGTGATGAAATAGTCCATGAAGGAGATCTGAGATTTGGGAACGCTGCAGGTGTTCCTGTCAAACACCGGCATCACCACCGGCAGCCCTTGTGTCTTCTCCTCATCCGTCTGCAGGGCCAACACACACGAGATCACAACGAAGCACTCGCACACTCCAGGAATGTGAGAGGCCGTACATGAGGCCATGCAGAGTCAGATGATGAAATTGATCACAAAAAAACCTCCCAGAATGCTTTGCCTCCCTTTATAGATGCACCTCACGGTCTCGGCTTTTTAAATGCACTCTCCTATTAAACTGCTGCATCAGCGCTGTTCTCCCACACCTGTGCAAAGTACTCCTCGGAGATGCGTCCGGCCCACTCGATGCAGAGCTCCAGCGGTCTGCAGGGGTTCGCCACATCTGCACACTTGATCAACATCCTCTTTATCAGCAGACGGTTCTCTGGAGAGTTCCTGATGTTGGCCTGGCCCTCACAGTCGCTGTTCACGCTCTGCAGGAGAGACGCAAAGACATCACGCATCTGAAATATACTGTGACTTGTTTCGACATGCTACACCATGGCTTTCTTTGAGATAGCAAATAAGCGAGCCGACAAGCGTAATGTGAAAGCTGCACCGCACTAAGCACACTCACACTCGTGCTGGTCTCCTCTATGGCAGCCATTGGCTTGTTGATGCTGTTGACAAACTTGCTGACGTGCTCAAAGTGTCTCGTCATCTCTGTAGCCAGCACCATGTCTATGATTGCCTGTCGCAGTGTTCGGAACTGATTCCTGTCAGCGGTGAAGGGGCGGAGAGGAGAACGTGAAGATCTGGATCCGTCTCATACGAATGCACAGGATGATAATGTCACACCGACCTGTCTGTGTTCTTGAAGATGTTGCTCTTGCTGTCTCGGACGGTGAGCTGGAAGGCGAGGGCCGCGTGGTGGCTCTCCAGCACGGCCGTGTCGTTGTAGAGGATCGCCAGTTCGCTGCCGGCGTTGCACAGGAAGGAGTTGGTCCTGCCCGGGTGGTCCACATCGTGCACCGCGGCCGCTATCAGAGCGGCCACCTCGTCCAGCTGGTCCAGACTGGTCTGAATGGAACAGCAGAGACACAGAGGGATGTCACTACCAGACTGCACAGACACGCGAATGTTAATAATGAAGCTGTACGATGGATTGCCATGAATCATGAGTTGTAGACGCCTTTTATACTCTGACATTAAGAAATGTTGACCAGTGTTTGGGCTCTGTTTTGGATGACGGTGTCAATAATACCTTGACTCTCTCTTTGCGGAGGAAGTAGGCAGTGGCGTGCAGCACGTCTGCGGCATGCGTGGAGTTGTGGTAGGAGTTGGAGGAGTGGTAGCTGGCCTCCATGAGCTGCAGCCAGGAGCGCAGCGTGGCCTCCGAGCAGCTCAGGAAGTCGCACACGCCGAAACTGGTGAAGATCTTCAGCCCGAGGTAAGTCAGCGGTCTGCAGAGGATCCGCACAAAAGACTTCAGCCACTACGTCTGTGTCCCACTCTCTTTGCCTCATCAGGGCAAGACTATTTCTTGACTTCCTGTCGTCTTGTCGTCAACTATTGCCCGGCAACCCATTATTTCCGGTCTTTATGCTAAAATGATTACTGTACAACAAGCAACACACCGCCCTCTCTCAACATAATCATTCATCTTTCTCCACTGTGCACCGTCGTCTCACCTCTTGTGTGTAGCCGCCTCCAGCTCCAGGATGTTGAACTCCCAGCACTCCTCATCCTTCAGCATCTCGGCGATGGGCGCAGGGACGTCATTCAGAGTGACTGGGACGGCCAGCTGGCTCTGGCTCATATCTAGCACACACACACACACACGCCTGTTATCATATTGTATGATATCAACATCACTGATTGTTCACTGGTTCTTTAAAACGTACTTTTGCAGAAGACATATTCATTCCCAGAGAGTCTCCGCAGCCCATCCTGGAGAGAAAAATAAGAAATAAGTGAAATCATTGGAGGAAAACATTGATGATTCTTCTTTGGTTCCTGAAAAGCTTTAACTCCATTTACTCTATGAACCTGCAAAACACAAATCTTAAGTAACGGGACAACAGGACTTGTGCTATTCTATGAATCGATTGTGAAACAACAACAATGTGTTCGTCTGTGTCTCTCAGCTCCAAGACAAGTTGTTTCTTCTGAAAACATTAATCTTTAACAAATAGATATTTGTATTTGTTTAAAGGCTCAGTCATTTCCTAAATAAACTGGCCACTGTAGTCTTTATCCAACGTTACTCACACGGGGAGAAATCTGTGGTTCAAAGGACGAAGATATATCCGCTTTTGGATACTTAGACAATCTACAAAAGTAGATTAAGTTGATTTGTTTCTGCAGTCGACGGATGGATCTGAAACCCCGTTTGCAGAACGACTAACATCTGCGTGCAGTTACTCACTTCATCGTTGGTCTTATTCAACAAAATTCAGAAATAAATACATAAACAAAGACTCTGTTGGCACTCCGAAAAAACACAGATTTGATTTTGGAAGCCGGAGACGTCTTACTCCAACAAGAAGGCATGTTCAACTTCAGACGCATGAGGTCACAACAGTTTTACAATCTGATTAAAACAGTACACTGAACCTCTCCTTATAAAGAGCTTCAGGCATGCACACTTCTGAATGAACTCAACGTACACTCATCAGCCCCCCGACCAGGTCGGTGGTGTGGGGGTCGTCTTCTTTGGAGGCCAGCTGAGGCAAGTAGAGCTCCGTGGTTCTCAGGATCTCCAGCACTCGATCCAGGGCCTCGGCCACCGTCACCGGGCTGTTCTCCTGGGCCGCGTTGATGATGTTTATGACCTGGGAAAGAGGAAGAATGAAAACAGTTTCAACTCTGTATTTCTGCTGCAGAACAGAGGCTACAGACGTGCACGTGGAGCCCTCTGACAGACATGCTGTCAGACAGAGAGCTCCTTTCTTTGGCCACGCGTTCATGGAGACGTTCATGTGACGCTGGAGGAAATGTTGTCTGAGGCACAACGGCTAAAAACAGCTGCTCGAACACACAAGAGCATCACAGGACCTGCAGTGGGACGGGGATGTTCATTTACACTGTAAATGATCAAACCCTTCTTATTTAAATGTGACACACACAGTATGAAATGCCCCGATGTTGCAGTAACAGTGGGGAAATGTATGAATCCAAGAAAAGAACCAATGGGACCTTTGTGTTTTCTTTACTGCAAATCATTTAAATTTTATTCTCAAGAAATTCATCGCGTATTAAATGCAGCTGAATCCTCTTTTGTTGTCGTTTTTTGGAACACAGCTTTTAATTCCTGAACACACGGTCACATGTGACGTCCCGAACGGTTGAACTTTCCTAAAGTGTTAACAAATCAGTATAAAATGTTCTGAGAGTGACCATCTCCACAGAAGAGATCTAATACCTCCGGAGGCAGGTTCTGTCCATCGACTGCATCTTCTTACTGCTGATAGATTTCTATAAAGTCTGGCTACTCTGCAAGAAAGCGAGTTCAAACACCAAACGGAGGCGGCCTGTTAGCAGCCATCAGAGGCGAACACCTGTGTGGTGTTTGGAAGAACGTGCCAAACTGCTCGAATTTGAACGGACAGATTCCAGTTTAGGTGCCGCCATGAACCCGTGAGCATCTGCTGAAGAAACACGCTGGTTCAGAGCCACAGAAGAACTTTGTTGTTGGTGGAAATCCAACATGAGCAACCTGATGACGGCTGGTGGAGGAATGAGCTCCACTGAGCGGCGACTCCTCTGGAAGAAACATTTGTGTATTTTAATAAAAGCGCTAACGGCAGAACCTGCCTCCTGCACACGTTTCTTCAGCTCCGTCATCGTCTTCTGGTCATCCGTTTGTTTTATATTATATTAATATGCTGCCATTGGAAATACGGCGGTGAATGATTAAACTAAACCAGATTGAAGCACAATAACAGTTGTAGATATTGACAAAACCTCTGATCACTGGGGACGATGCAGAAAACACTTTTGAGCAGCAAACAGTCAGAAAGAATGTTCCACTTTTAAAGTTTTATGTATTCCATGAAAGAGGCGTTAAAAATAGTCTTTAAAAGAGAAAAAAAACATGCGGAATGTTAGTTTATTGTTTTATTTCGTGCCAAATGAACTAAGAAAATTAAAATAATTCATCCAAATAAGTTCCCCAACGTTCTATTGTCAGCGGTGCAGGACGTACCTTTGTGATGGGAGCCTCGATAGTCATGGAGTGAATCCTGGCGACGGAGGAATATCTTCGATTCTGTAAACTGGGAGCTGCAATAAAATAAAAATAAAAAAAGAATCATGATTGTGTGACTCATTGATGGCCAGCCCCGATAATCTATTAGGCTTATTATAATTAACTGAATTAATACACAGAAATAGATCACAGGGCCTGCGATTGTCATCAAAGGATGAATAGAAAATGTTGAAAAAGGGAGAGCCAATGAAGAAAGTACGGAGAGAAAACGTTAACATAAAAGGTCATGAAGGACGAGAAGACGGAGGAAGTGGTTTGACTGAAGGAGCAGAAAGAGGAGCACTCAGCTGGAGAGTCAGCGTGAGGCGAGGAGGGAGGTTCGTGATGTCATCGGCCCACGACGGCTCTCTTTAGGCTGACTCATCGCCCCTTTCTCTCCCTTTGTGCTCCTGCTTTCACTTCTCTACTTTATTATTATCTCAAGCCGGGAGACAATGAGATGCGTGTGTGTGCATCTCTGTGTCTGTCCACGGCTAATCGCTGCTTCAACAAACCGCTGTATTTGTGGGTGTGCATGGTCAAGGACCTCTCATAGTTGCAGATTGATAATGCCATTGACCGACTACCGACTCCTCACTTGCTACTCTTAGGGGCCACAAGTGAGCGTGTTTGGCTGTCGGCTAAGGGAACTACCAGAGCGCACACAGAGCTGACTGCATCGCAGGTCACCTTTCCTACAGAGAGGCTAGAATTAAAGAGAGCGCGCTTTGAACGGTCTTACCATCACTGCCGCGAGAGCTGAGCGATCTGGCATCGATTGAATCTTTCCTCCGGTCCCGGTGACGTAGAGAATGGCACTCTGTAGCGGGGGAGAGGGAAGTAAAGGGCATTACATGTACAGCATGCTCACACTGCTGGACAGACGGGTTCATATTGATAGAGGGGAGTCCCGGCGCGCTGGAACAATAAAAACCAGAACAATAAAAACGATATTTTGTACGCTTCCAAAAAGGTATTTCTAGAATCCTTAAATACTTTTCTGATCATCTGGAGGTCTGCTACTTGATAAAATAGAATTTTTGAATCAGTTTCCGAAGTTGCAGCTCTTGTCTCCTCATCCAGGTATGAACACGGCCATCTCATCACACATGCAGTAGGACAATTAGAAACGGGGCGAGGAAAAGGACATGTTGCATGGGACATGAAAGGACTCAAAAAGGCAAATTAATAACACAATGTTTACATTTTAAACCCGACATATAAGTTAGAGAAACATGCTGACGTATGCAGTCATATTTCTAATCATACGTTTATTCTTGTCAGTTTCGGGGCTCCACAGCTCAGTTCCAGTGGCGGCTGGTCAATAGAGGGCCATGGGGCACGGCCCCACCATGAGCCACACAAAAAATAAATAAATTATAATAATCATAAATTATACAAATTGTCAATATTTGTGTTTTTGAACTATGGAATGTACCCAGTAATGTGTGTAAAGTATGATATCTGCGCAAAATATATGCTTTTCCTGCTCGTGCTCTCCTCCTGTGTGCTCTCTGCTCGTGCTCTCTGTCTGTGTGTAGACACTCTGAGAACGTGCAGCTTGGGGGGCCTGATCGTTTTGGCCCAAAAGAGGCGGGTCTATGAAGCAGTTTAGCCAATTGCTGATTCAAGATATAAATGAGTGACATACAATTGAGCCAATCAGCGCCCTCAAATAGATTCAGCTTGGGGCCAGAACGATCAGGCCCCCTCGCTGCGCGTTCTCGTCAGGAGAAGTCTCTACAGGCGAGCACTCCTCCTCCAAGACCCGTTTGAGAGGAGAACTTTGAGGAGATTCTGCAGCCAAAGAGCTGATATCAGATCAGCCTGACCTCACAATCAGACAGCAGACTCGTGGGAAAGGGAAGCAGTACACTGTTCTCCTGATCTTTACCTCCTATAACAAGGTCCATAGGGGCATCTCAATAAATGAACATGTTATATTATATTATATTATATAAGTGTTATTTACTGATTGTTTTGTGTTGGAATACATGTTAAATATTTTACTGCCAAGTAATAATGCGTGTTTGATACATTTCTTTTGCATGAAATCATTCTGGGATGTTTGCTGACATTGATAGGACGGCCCTAGAACATGTTCCACCAGCCGCCACTGCTCAGTTCTCTTTGGACATCATGCTATCCTCAAACTATCCACAATGTTTTAAATATGAATCTACGTGTCCGATGAAGAGTGATGACTGGGTGAACAGTAAAGTGTCTGGAGGTGAGTTACCTGACTGGGAATGCTCCCCGCTGCATCGCTCCTCCTTGTTGAACCTGTGGACCTGACAGACAGAGAGCAGCAGCCGGTTAAAGTCGAAGCTTTTTGGACGACGGCCAACAGTCACGGCTGGTTCGCCGTCGTTGTGAGGAACACAAGCGGCCTGATGTCCTGTTCCTTGAAAGCAACACGCTGGCGAGGAACCGCTTCTGTTGATTAAAGCCGTCATGTGAGCCTCACCTCAACAAACTGTTGCATTAAAAAATAAATAATTACCATCAGGCGTAAAAAGGAACACAATAGTTTGAATTGTTCACGGGACTTTAAAAACATTTCCCATAACTGTGAACTTCAGTGCACATTTCTCCATGTTTGCAACAATCTATCTTCATGCAGTGCATCCTGTTTGTCACGCTGAGGTCATGCAGGTCTGGATGAGTCGAGCCGGTTTAATCCGGCTGGAGAAGATCTTCCTCACCCGGTGACTCACCTGCACCGTTACATCTCGCTGACCGTGCACATTTATGTCAGGGTGAATGTGCACACACACAATTTGTACTTTTTTAACAGACGGAAATCATAAAGTAATAACTTTGATACAGAGAAAGGGTTCCCCGATACGTTTGTCCATTGCATTTCATTTCTTCCCTGCACGTCACTCTACTTCCTCTTCTGCCGGTCGCCTGCTCTCAGGTCTGCAGTGCGTCCCGTGTGCAGTGAATAGCATTAGGACACGATAAACACTCCTAATGACACACACGGTTGCCAGATTTCTTTGCTGGCTACATCGTGATGGGCTCCTTGGGCTGCGAAGCACAAACAGAAAGAAAACGAACGCATTTTGAATTAAGTTGACTGAAGCTGTTGAGATTATGACGGCCCCTTTAATCGAAGGAGAAAGACGAACAAAAGTGTCCGTAAACCCGCTGTACGTCTGGAGTGCTTAGACAAACACTGCTAACCAAACAACACCATGAAATGGAAACCGAGGTCCGCAGCCAAGCGTCTGGGTGGGAATAGAAGAAGTGGTTTTAAGTGCTGAGAGGAAAACGTCCTCCGCAGGGATACGACGTCAGATCAGGGTTATCCTGAGAGGACCTCTGTGGCCTCGGGTCGTAAAGGATGAGAGAGTCTCAGTGACGAAGCATTGCACCACTCACGGAGGATTTAGTTCAAAATGTCATCAAATACTAAACTTTTGTTCCCACTTTGCATCATATAGTGTGTGCTGAGAATGCCCCTTGATAAAACCGTCCAGTTTGACGCTGCACGAGAATGGGATCAGCCGCTGCCGTGTCCAAGGATTCCCAATCCCAAAGCAGGGACGGATGCTATCTTGGCTTCCGGCAGGCAGACGCCAGCGGCTGACTCACCTTGTGTGCACACGATGAAAGGGAGCAACGGGCCAAAGCAGCTTTGCCTGCGGGTATGAATGGCCCCGGCGCCTGGCTGCTGGCCCTCGCGGGCCTTAGCGGGGGATCCTGCTGCTTAGCCGTAGCTTAGCATCGTATGCCGCTATCGGCCCGGAACCCAGCTGGAGAGCGGCGGCGGCACACCTGCTTTCAGAGGTGTGTCGCTGCTCAACGGAGCTGGACGCCTGTGAGGCTGCGTATCCCGTTGGAAGTATGTGAATCTGACACTCGCAGTTCATTTCAAGTATTTATGAAACTGCCAGCAAGAGTTTGGAACCCGGTCTGAGCCTCGACCATTGGTTTCTCCAGCAGGCTTGATTGGGCCAAGCTGTGCCGTAGCATTAGGACTGCTGATGGACTGACATTTAAATATTCCACCCTGTCATCGTAAAGAGTGGGTTCAGAAAGTAGAACGCGTTTGTAAATTCAATTCTGAAGCAGAAGCAGCTGCTGGTAAACGTCTAAACTAAGGATTTATCATGTAAGCCTGGAAATCAGCGTTTTGGTTTAAGATTTCAAAACTGTGAACGTGCACTACTTAGGCTGGATGAGTGCATGCAGAGAAGGATTTACATTTCTGCCTCAGGTACCTGAATGCGTCAAAGATGAAGATTTTATTTTCCACTCTTCAAAGCTCTTGCGTGAGTTCTTGTGAGAACCTCTTCTGCTCTCAGGAGGCCTCCAGATATTATTCGAGCGTAACGGAACATCGCGTGACGACTGAAATCATCACTGAGTCCAGCGCTTCATCAGGGTGCTGTTTGGCCAGAATCGGGCGATACGATTAGTGTCGCGATAGAGGGGTTACGATGCATATTACGATGTTCTGAATAGAATTTGAGCAAAAGCTGTCGTAGTATAAAGAATCATTTTAATGTTTTTGAGAAGCGATGCAGCATAAAAATCAGAATATCGCGATCCTCAATATCTTCATGAACTCCTGCAGTTCATCAGGACCAAACATGAAAAGAACAGCAATAGGCCGGTAACACGTGCCTCACATTAGGTCGTCACGTGACTCACCTGATTGTTGTTGTCACTGTGAGGCCTCTTGATGGCCACGAAATGTCGAATCTTCCTGTTGGAAGCGAGATAAGAGTCCGTCAGTAATTCAGACTTCTTGGAAATGCCGTGTGAGCACTTTGTGCTGACTCATCTTAGCTTACCCTCCTTGACCGACGACGGGCGTTATCTTCACATGCTGCTGTACGCTGTCGCCCGACTTCTTCCTGGCGTAGTACATGCCCTGCCATTCCTTTCACAGACAAGCAAAGCAGTCAGGCGGCGATGCGGCGTCGTGTCATTTCACAGAGGAGTCGATGGAAGGAGGCGTGAGGCTCACCTTTCCCTTTTTGATACAGGTGTTGATGGTGTCCAGCAGGTCGGCTCTGTTCTTGTCGCTCTTGGGGAGTTCGGTCACTTCCTTCCCGATCAACTCCCCCTTGTGATAGCCCATCATCCGCTCAAACGCTGGGTTCACGTACTGGGACCAAACCGGGAAAACGCAGCGTTAAAGTCGAGTGCTCTTCAGTTTTCTTATTCATGACAAATTCTATGAAAGGCTGGGTCCCTTATTTATTTATTTTCTGGGAATTTTTGATATTATTCTGTAGAAACCAAGTGTTGTTCCGTTTGTATTAAAATCAAAACAATGTTGGTCAAAGTATGCATTTCCGTCAAAATGCTATTTTCCCAATAAATGTACATCCTCTGACAGGCTGGGGAAGACGGAAGGTATGGAGTATTCTGACTCTGCACGTCTGTGCATCACCTGTATTATGTGGTCCTCACTGGTGATCTCCACAGCCTCGTGACAGTGCTCCAAAGCCGCGAAGACGGAGTTACAAGCCCTGCAGATCAATAAAGCCGTATGCACCTCAGGATTAGCAACTCCAGTAGCAACACCTCCACCTTCTAATGTGTCAGAGCATGCATGCATATGACCACTAATATGACTATGATGATGGTGTTCCCTCTGCTGTACCTGAGTTTGAACTGGCAGCGCACCTCTCCATGCTCAATCTGTAAGAGCTCATTATAGCAGGCCGACACACTGCTGCTCTCCACAAACCTCTGGAGGCCCGACAAGGTTCAGCGGCGTTTGAAGGAGAAAGAGAGACAAAATCAAATGAGTCAGGATTTACTCAGTAGCGACCTCCTATACGTCACATTCACGCCATCAAACACCGCTGACGACAAGCGCCTCCTTGAGAAAAGCGGCAACGTGCTGCTGTTCTGGAGGCTGAATGGAAGCCAGGACGTCCCTCTTTACAGGCTGCTGGAAACACACATGCACACGTGAAAGGCGAGCGGTGGGACGTACTCTGCTGAATCCGGCACAGAGGAGAGGAAGGACAGACGGCTCGTCCTGGTCAGCCGGTCTACACGATGACAAGAAAAGAATCATTAGCAGCCGCAACCACAAACAACACTTCAAAGCCTGAGATTTTAGTCCTTCTGCACAATTCTTGCTTACCAAAGATAGGGAATATGATCAAATTGGTTTATTTGAAACAGTGTGAATATTACTATCAAATAACAAATCATTCATTTGATCTATGACCTGGCAAACATCTCTCTTTATCCCTTTAAATCCCACCTGCCGTCAGAAAAACAAGCACACCCAACAACATGCTGCAGGAAGAAGAGAAAATATTGTTTCAAGGAAATGTGACAACATCAAGACAAGCGGTAAATATGGAGGATGTTTTTAACTTTGCATTAACTCATTTGTTATTACTTTTACTTTGAAGCAAAGTTTTCAGGGACTTTGAGACACAACTGCACAAAACACCCACAACACAGAAGGTGTTAAAGTCTCCAAAAGGTCAAATCAAACTCACTTTTGCAGCACAACAGCCAGAATAACGGTGTTTTCGGACGGCTTCGTTGCACGGATCAACCTGGAATAAAAAACAATAAAAAAAATAAGGGCTCATCTCAGGCACACTTTGAGCTCATGACACGCTGCTCGGACTCAGGTGGGGGTGATGATGTCATCGCCACAAAAGAGGGAACGGAACATTTCTGTGTTTTACTCAGAAACACCAAACGCAACATGAGCTTCGGAGGTTTCTCAGGCCACAAAGCCACACCGCTGGCAGGACGTACGGGAAAGTGAAGACAAGACATGGAGGAGGAGGAGGAGGAGGAGGAGGAGGAGGAGGAACAGGGGGAGCAGATGACGGCAGAGAAAAATAAATGGTGATGAGGACGGACAAAACGAGAGAAGCAGCCAAACTGGTAATCAGGAGAGACGAATGGATCTGTTCCTGTACTGACGGAAATAATGAATCACTCTATGAAATACTTGCTGGTGGCTTTAAGAAGAACTCTGGAAGGGTTTGTACTGTTCCTCACAATGACTACAAGACGTCTGCAGGAACAAACAATAATAATACATTTATTTTTATAGCAGTTTAAAAAGGTACTCAAAGGCACTTTACATGGTAAAAAGCGAAACAGAAGCAATAAGAACATTCAGAACGGTATGAAGGGGCTGAGGCTGTAAAGGGATATAAAATAAATGAGGATTTACAATCAGATTTCAGATTTGCAAATAATACATGTTTAAATACACTTCCTCCTGCATACGTTTTCAAAATAATGTCGGTAACAAACTCAGTACTGGCAGTGTGGACTCAACTAACACCTGCAGGAAGGAGCGAGGTTATTCTGCAATCACAGAGAGGTTTCTGAAAGACAAGAACGATGCACAACTCTCCTCTCCTCCGGGCCGCCATCCAGCTTCACCGCTAACAAACAAACCCACCAGTTCAGACTCACTCGAGTGCCGCTCTACTTCAATGGCCACTTGTGAATTGTGACATCCAGCGTCCACCGCTTCTTCCTCTCAGAGCAGAACAGAGAGTTGAGCAACAGTTGGATCAGCAGCGATATCAGACGACAGTGAAGCAAAGAGTGGAGCTTCAGCCGGATAGAAGCCCGTAGTACCTCCAGTGAACACCAGGTGGTGCCAACAAGCCCTCCACTGCAGCTGTGTGCAGTTCAGCTGCATGAAGACCGACTGAACTCTGGATTTTCTTGTCTATTACTAGTTTTAGGTGAAAACCTCATAACCTCAGCATGGATTGTTTGAGACTGAAGTGAAGGATTTCATGCTCTTTGTGATAAGAAATGATCCACACAGAAGCAGCGACGGCAGACACACAGGTGAGGCTCACCGGCATGCCGCTTCGGGCTCAAAGTAGCGAGAGTGGCGTCCATCAACGACTATAATCTCGTGGTGCTTGTCCAGGAAACACTCGACGGCAGACTCGGCCGTCCGTGCGATGTCACACCTGAACCCGGCGCGGTCGCAGGCCCACCAGAAGGCATCGCTTTGGCTGTCCTCCTTGGCGAACACCAGCAGGACCTGAGGAGGCAGAGGAAGGAACGGACGCCCGGGTGAGATGGCGCTGCTACTACGGTGATAATTATAGGATATCTACGTTAGCAGGTCCTCACTACTGAGACAGGACATTCTCCAGAGAAGCACACATCCAAGAACCAGACTTCAGCTGTAACATACACTTCTGACACCAAGGTTACAGTACGACCAGAGCTACTGACAGTTATGGGCCTGAATAATACAGTGCTGCAAAACCTCAAAAAACACAGTCACACACGATGAATAAACACATTTAAAAAGGGACAAAATAATAAATAATAACCGTGTTACAGTTTGCATCTTCTCTCTGAGAGTGAGTGGACTTCCTCCCACAGTCACATGACATGCTCAGGGGATTTGAAGACTGGGAACTGTCCATAATTGTATGTGTGTTCATCCATCTGCTCGTCTCCCCCTCTGATAGGCTGGCAGCTTTTTTTGCTCATTGCATGCTGGGAAACACTCCAGCCCTCAACATGACCCTCGCTAGAGATAGTTAATGAGAACACATGGGCTTCACAGACCACATCATGCTAACGTCATGGTATGGTCTTCTCCCAGTTAACAGTCATTCCATCAATAAATAAAAACAACTGAGCGGCACATAATTCACAACTGAGCTGTTTATCACACCGACAGACACGAAGCCTACAGACTCTTGCTTTTGATCCCACACTGTGTTTCGACCACGAACACACCAGCCACCTTTGGTGCGGTGGTGAGGAAATACAACACTGTAAGACACACACACACACACACACACACACACACACACACACACACACACACACACACACACACACACACACACAGCTGGGCTGCAGCTAGAACCAACAGTACTGAGCTCTGCCTCGAAGCAGCATCACCTCCTGACTCCCTCTAAGGACAACAAAGGATAGAGTGACAGAGGGAGAGCATGGAGAATACTCTCACTGTATAGTGGGGCTGCTCGATTATGGCAAAAATCATCTTTTTTTGTCAATATTGATATTGTGATTATTTAACAGGATTACTCACTGACTTCTGGAACATCTTTCATTTAGAAATAACAACAATAGCAACACAAAGAGATCCATGTGCTCTTGTTAACAAGTTGCTCAGTTTTCGGTATCGGGACTGAAAGAGTCAGACTGGTGCTTCCCGAGCGCTCTGAGCTCAGGGACCCGGCAGCCGCTGTAGAGCCATCGTCACCTCACAAATCAACAATAAATCAAAGCCTTTCCAAACCGAAACTAGAGCTGAATGCGGCCCAACATGGAGGAGGAAATACGGCCCAATCTGTGTGAAGACACACCACTGTAACTGGATTTATAACACGAGACAAAACAAGAGTGTTGTTGTGAAACAGAATACAGAAACGAACAGATGAGAACGGCAGAAGAAGAAGACGACGTAGGAGTAGAAGACGTAGGAGAAGAAGACTATGTAGGTGAAGAAGAACAACAAGACGTAGGAGAAGAACAAGACGTAGGAGACGAAGACGACGTAGGAGTAGAAGACGTAGGAGAAGAAGACTATGTAGGTGAAGAAGAACAACAAGACGTAGGAGACGAAGACGACGTAGGAGTAGAAGACGTAGGAGAAGAAGACGACGTAGGAGTAGAAGACGTAGGAGAAGAAGACGTAGGAGTAGAAGACGTAGGAGAAGAAGACTATGTAGGAGAAGAAGAACAACAAGACGTAGGAGACGAAGACGACGTAGGAGTAGAAGACGTAGGAGAAGAAGACTATGTAGGTGAAGAAGAACAACAAGACGTAGGAGACGAAGACGACGTAGGAGTAGAAGACGTAGGAGAAGAAGACGACGTAGGAGTAGAAGACGTAGGAGAAGAAGACGTAGGAGTAGAAGACGTAGGAGAAGAAGACTATGTAGGAGAAGAAGAATAACAAGACATAGGAGAAGAAGAAGACGTAGACGACGTAGGAGAAGACGACGTAGGAGAAGAACAACAACGACACGTAGGAGAAGAAGAAGATGTAAGAGAAGAAGAAGACGTAGGAGAAGAAGAAGACGTAGGAGAAGAAGAAGAAGAAGATGAAGAAGAAGATGAAGACGAAGACAAAGATGAAGACGTACGAAAAGAAGAAGCAGAAGAAGAAAACGTATGAGAAGAAGGAGGAGGAGAAGAACAGGAGGAGAAAATGAGCTAGTATTGGTGAGTGCTTGTGAAAGTCCACAGTCTTTGATCCCGTGCTGGCTTGCGTAGCTGTGGCACCGCTTTGTGTAACCATGGTGCCAAGGTGTGAAATTCCACACACAGCAGCACGGGGGGGGGGGGGGGGGGGGGTACACATTTAACACCATGTCTGTCTGAGACACGTTACTCACTGTTAAGGTTCACTAATGAAAGTATGTTTACACAATCAACTGGTGACGTCTTTAAAGTAAACACATCGTTCACATTTTAACATTCACCACCGTCTGTGATCTTCAATGATCTTTCATATCTTCAGCTTGTAGAAAGTCACGCAACACTGTGGGGACATCGACTACATACAAGTTTCAATCATTTGAATCTTTTGGGGTCAAAACTATTTAGACTCTGACTGAAACATATGGTGACTGAATGAAACTGTGTTTGTCTCTGTTCATAAAGTAATGCAAGGCAGTCATTCTTCTCTGACATCATAACCAAAAACAAGAACAATACACGCGCCTTATTTGCTGCCGTCGACAGGCTAACAAACCCTCCAGTGTCGGTAGCTGCTGAACTCCAATCCACCTGGGCATGCAATCAATTTGCCTCCTTTTTTACTGACAAAATTCAGAAAATTAGACAAGCAGTCAGTGCCTCCACACCAACCACAGGATATGTGTTGTCCCGACCTCTGAATAACATCCATTCAAATATCATGACACAATTTCATTCAATCGACCGTAGAAGCCTAGAAGACATCATACAACATCTGAAGTCATTCTCCTGCTGCTTGGATATTCTACCAACACACTTTTTCAAAAATATTTCAAACTGCATGACCACTGATCGCTTACATATTGTAAACACATCCCTTCTCTCAGGTGTCTTCCCACAAGCCCTAAAAACTGCAGTTATTAAACCACTCCTAAAGAAGGCTAGTTTAGACTCCGCAACGATGAAAAGTTATCGGCCAATATCAAACCTCCCATTTTTAAGTAAAATTATTGAAAAAGCAGTTTTCCAACAGCTGACCAACTTCTTGACCGTAAATAACTGGTTTTATGTGAAGCACTTTGAATTACTTTGTTGTTGAAATGTGCGATACAAATAAACTTGCCTTGCCTATAAAAAAAAATATTTGAACTTTTTGCCAATTAATTTTCTGCTGATCCACAAACTGATTAATTGACTCATACTTTGGGCTCTTATATGCTCATATTCATGTGACTTGTGCAGGAAACAACAGGTACGAAAAGGTTAAAGGAGCAGAATGACAAAACTTTTGGCTGTTTCAACAAGACATAAAAGCCCTAAACATACAACACGTGTGTGTTACTGGACACACTTATCTGTGCAATGAATGCAACACATGAATCGTTGCATAAGCTGAAGTTTGAAACTCTCCAGGGCTGTGAGGCAGTAACAGTAAATGTCAAGGAAAAACTCACTATATAACTCTCTCCTGTGGAGCATTTTATCTCTCTCGTTTCATCTGAAGGAGGGAGGCGGGTTTAGCTCACGGATGCGGCAGAAGGCTTGGAGGAACAACTTTGGGGGAGCAGTTTAAGGGTCTTAGAAGGCTTCTTAATAAAGCCCCCCTGGTCCCTCCACCTGCCTGCACGCTGCCACAGATTCCCTGGTGCGATGCTATTTGGCAGCGCAGATAAGGAGGAGGAAAAGGGCGAGGGGGGGGGGAGAGGGGTAGAGCAGGGTACTGTAACACAGCATGAACACGAGCGGCATGCCAGGCCTCTCACATCACCGCGCTGGAGTAGAGCTTTAAACCCAGAAACCCCTGGAGATCCGTCAAACCCAACAAATGAAATGAAAGCACCTCGTAAAAACAGCCGATTCCTGAGGTCGGAGCGAATGCTGCATCTCAACCGCGGCCGGTAACCTCTCCGGGTTCCTTTTGTTGCATAAGGGCAAATCTGACTCGCACATGGCCTAATCCCCCACAGGAGGCTGAGCACAGACAAGCCCTGACTCACCTTCTCACCTTGCAATATTCCTCTTGAGAGCGAAAAATACAATATCAGAATAATCTCTTCCAAAGACTCACTTTTACTCGTTTTACCTCTCGGGTTCTGGATCTTATTTGCTTTTATTGTGAAGCACTTTGTTTTGAAATGAAGTTATTATTATTATAAATATCCTCTCACATCCACGAATGTACAGTTGATGACAATATGCTGAGCTCAGTGTATAGATCATACAGTGTGATATGGATTTCACGATTGATTCCAGTTTTGGGAAATTTTACGAGAAGCGTAAGATCCAAATGCATCCATGATTTATTTTATTTTATACATTTTAACTCAACACAAAACCAACTCGGGGAGATATTTATATTGTATTATTATATATTATTTAAAGGATAACTTCACTGTTTTTCAAGAGGACATTTTGGACTAAAGACAAATCGCTCCTCTTGAAGCCTCATTTATCTTCACATAAACTATGAAATATAATGTTTTTGGCATAAAACAAGGACTTTGGATTTTTTTCCACTGACATAAGAATCACATAAGAGCTTGTTTCACTGCCCGTTCGGGCACATGGCCTTTTGTTTTAAGACGGACTTGACTAACTGTGAGCCGGCCCTTTAAGACTGTGTTATTGGTTTATGTAAACATCCTCCTGCAGTGTAAGGAAGGAGGACGGACATGTTGAGGTTAGCAAATCCATTTCCAACATACTTCAAGCTCAGTTAACACCAAGATGTTAATGTTTTCCCAGCACAAAGCTCATATTTCCCAATGTGACCTGAACATAACACAAGAGTACAAACGGTCGTCTGGGTGCTTGCTCCCTAGTTTAATTCAGTAATATACAATAAAACTGGAGATTTCCTCCGATAGCTGTGTGTTGAGTGGTACATATTGTTATTGAGCTGATGAACACAAGTTTACAGAAACATTATTTTAAAGAAAAATTACATTATTTGACAAAAACCCGGGGAAACATCTAAAATGATCATTAAAGTTAATGTAGCGCTGAAACAATTAATCGATTGACGGAAAAATAATCAACTATTTCGATAATAAATTAATCGTTTGTCGTATTTCAAGCAAAAATTGCAAATAAATGTCAAATATTCTCTGATTCCAGCCTGTCCAACAAGAGAATTTGCTGCTTTTCTTCGTCACATATCGTTGTACAGTTAATATTTACTTTTTTGGGGAATTTTGGTCGAACAAAACAAAAACATCTGAAGATGTCACATTTGTCTCGACAAGGTTGTGATCGGCGTTCGACAACATTTGGGCGTTTTCACATACTAATAGATGAATTGGTTAATCATACAAATAATCTGCTGATGAATCGCTGATGAAAACAATCGGTCGTTGCATAATGGAAGTTCCCGTACACCGACAACAGGCCTGAAGGGAACGCGGCTCCAGATGCAGCGTCTCTTACCTGGATGGGCTCTCGGGTCAGTCTCATCGGTCCCACACATTCTTCTGTAGCTGAAACCTGAAACAGAGGAGACGACGCGTCAATCTCCGTCACAAACCAAACACTCAAAAGCAAAAATAAAGCAAAGAACACTTCTTACCATTTCACCATTCATTTCCAGAAGCATGTTGGCATATTAGTGTGTTCACCTCCTTCACTCCTCCCTCTTACCTCTCTCACTTCTAAGAGTCCATGCAGCAATAAGAAGTACACCAGCCGCTTAAAAACAAACCAAACTTCTACTTTCTTCGTACAGATTCTTCTCTCCTGAGCTGCAGATATTCAGCCGCCCAGAGGGAAGCCGTCCACTGCAAACCTCTTTAGAAGGCATCAGCCGGCAGGTTTACTCTGATAATCCCACTGCAGGAGCATCACACCCTGAGCTGTGTGTGTATACACACGTGTGTGTTTTCACAGCTGGCCTCATGCGTCACTCCGCCGTGAACGAGCGACTCGGCTCCCATGTGCGTGCACACACATGCTTACGCCACACTTTGGACACACGGTGACTCAGCGGTTGTTATTTCCCGCATCACAGCGGACAACACCGCCGATTAACCGCCTCGGACTCATTTCTCCTCGTTGGAAAGACCTTTGTTAGAATGTGTGGTTTGGTGGCGCACACATGTTGGTAAACACGCGCTCATAATCCACAGGGGAACGCTCCAGATTAAGGAGGACACATATCCATGAGGTGTCCACAACAAGAGAGGAGAGATAAAGAAAGAGGGGGAGGTTCATTCCAGCAGGAGGCCCGAGCTCCATAATGAGGTAGAAACCAGTCGGTGACTCAACCGGCTGACATACTTCTACTGTCGACCAGCCGCCAACCAACCCAACCTCATCCAGAGCGCTTTGCTGCTGCACTTTAAGAAAACACTTTTTGGGTGACGTTGCTTCAATAGAACATTATGATATTAGAAAAAACTAAAGAGACACAGCATCAGTGTTGGGAACATGATGCAAACCACAAACCGCACTGCCCTCACTATGACATACTGGTGGCACGCAACCGAATACGACCCAAACGTTTGGCAGTGACGCTGATTTGGTTACTTCAAATGTAAGGCCTTCTGTTTATGCAGCATTCATGTTATTTTGTGTGTAATGAGGCATAAAAACACCATTTTAAATGGAATTTATTCCTCCACACTTCCTTTGTCCCGTTAACACACACACACACACACACACACACACACACACACACACACACACACACACACACACACACACACACACGTTTTAAATAGTTATTTTGGAATTCCTCAAACTACAGAAACACGAGCCGATCAGCCGATCCACGAAATGATTCCTTTCACTGTTAAGAGTTTGATCAATTCAGTCCGATGACATTTGGAAAGCCTGAATATTTTACCCCCATTTCAGTTAGCAGAGGGCTCAACCGGAACAAAAGAGATTCTTGGAAGTCTGAGCTGGAATCACTCTCATGCCGTCAGGGATCACGGTGAGGTCTGAGAAATGAGGTCAATCTAGAAAGAGACGACCCGAGGGAGTCAGTGAGAGACGAGCAGCGTCTCGTAAAGAACAGACTGAAGGGACCGGATCACTGTTGGCAACAAGAAGCACAGACTCCAAATATGTCGGGGGGGTTGCTTCATGAGAAAATGAGTAATTGTGTTTTACTTGAAGACGACTCAGCCAGATGTGAAACAGAACAGGAAGGAAGGCAGTGCAAACGGGGACAGAAATCACTGCCGAGAGGAGAATTTGGAGGGAGAGCAGCCAGCGGAGTGAAGACGTGTGACGGAGGAGGCTCTGTCATCGGACACCGTCTCTTCTTCAGAGTAGGTGACACAAAATCCTCCCGGGAAGACATGGAAACAGGTGAAGGGAGACTTAGGACAGACAGGAGCCTCAGAGCTGATGGAGGTGGAAACCAGATGGATGGAGGCGGAGGAGCAGGAGAAGTTTGCTGGTACGCTTCATTCATTCAAGGACTCAAGACAACCAAGAGGAGAGCAAGAGAATGAAGACAGACAGGAAGTACACAAAGAAAGAAGTGCCGATATACAGATGATGGAGTGGTTTATGAAGCTGAACATACGGCAAAGACACTCAGAGAGTTACATGTAGATGATTGATCGTGCACGTCTGATGTGCATTGATTTTGCATTGACAATAATGAACTTCCCGTTGTTTTCAGAACGCTAGCGTGCACCTCTAGCGGTATCTTTGCTCTCCCTCTGAACCTCCCCGGTTTGAAAACCTCCGACTCAGATTCTAAACTACTTGCTCAAAATTGTTACTCATCGTACATCTGTCCTGTTAACATCGGATTCATCTGCACTGCATCTCAAACTGATTTCTGATTCACTGACGTTTCTTCTGGTCTGTTGTTCTGCTATTAGTTGCTGACCTGCAACTACATATTTGGGGGGTATTTTGTCACTTACATACCGTTATACCTCCATTTATATTAATTTGCAGAAATAAACAAAAGCCGACAAAGACACTTTCTACGTCTAGTGTCAGTTTAGAACAACTGTGTTCGTTCTGATAAGTTTGGTTCATTTCTTTTTCAAAGCACAGACGCTTTATTGTTCACCAATCGCTGAACATCTGTGCGTCTAAACTAGAGGTGGTTGTGATCACCTGACAAAAGTGTGGCTTCATTCTCTCTCCGTATATTCGTACAAGTTAGTGACTGTGTGTGAGGCCCCGAGGGGATCTCTGCACAGACCGACCAGCATCAGCGCCTTCACATGTGAATGTTCACACCCCTGCAGTACTGACCGGAGGGGTAAACAAATGACTTGAAATGAAACACACGCACACAATTCTGAGGAATAAGATTTTAGTATGGAAGCTTCTGACGCAGCCAACGACTCCAGACGGATACTCTTTGAGCACAATTATTTTGTTTTAACTAAAATAGAAATTCAAAACCAAACATTGTAACTTGTGGCGCCTCTAAAAGTTCAGTCCAGAGTTATGTTGATAACATAACATGAAACAATCCACAAATGATACTACTTGGTTAAACCAAATGTCCAAACTTATATTTACAAATCTAAATATTTAACCAAAGGAAAGGTTTTAGTCACATTTCCTTTTGTGAATCCGGGCCTGAACGGGTTCATGTCTTCTGAGGGTCTGATGACGTGATCATCTGCTTCACTACTTCTGAACAAATCACAGCTTTATCCTCTGGGGCTCCATCATAAATAAGAAGAAGTATCTGTTCACATGCTCCCCCGTGAGAAGGATCCATCAACGAGCGAAGAGGCACAAATAATGTGACAGGACGAGTACACGACTCCAGCTGATGGTCTTCAGACTGACTGAAAACATGAACGTGTCACTCTCAGCGTTCACCATTAACTCTTGGTGCTTTATTAAGTCAAGAGCTAGTTCACTTATCAGCTTTTACTTGACTTCGTCCCCCGAGGAAGACCCTTGAGATGAACGTTTTGGGGGAAAAAAGTGCACCTTGAGTTAAGAGTTCTCCCTCCGATGAAAGCGATAAATAAACTTGTTTTTCTCTCTGTGGCATAATCTGGATTTCTGGGATAATTTCCCCAACATTGCACCAGCAACACTTTACTGTACTGCCTTGTGTTCAGGATATAAACAGGTAATAAATGGTTTATTACACACTATAATGTAGTTGTGAGCAGATATACCAGCAGCCATAGAGGCTGGTGTACAAACAGATAATGAATGACTATCATGAATATAGTAGTTGTAATAATTGACACTTTACAACTGCATTAAAAGTGTCTTAAACCATTTATTCAATGTTAATAAAGTCAGATTATAATATGAGGAAAGTAACTGATCTGTTTCTCTCAAGCTTAAATGTCACCTCGATATCTCTTCTTTAAAAACAGCTGATTTACAATGTTTAGGTTTGTGGCTATGCAGCTCCAGGACAGTGGAGGAGCAGGCCAGTTTAAAGATGCTTTACTTTATGTATCTTCAGCAACAGTTGCTGCTAAATGAGGATCTGAAGTTAACATTTTGACGTCTTTAGAGAAAGAAATGGTAAAATCCAACTGAACATGCTTACATCTATTGTCAAGCCAAGATCCGACACCCGGAGCATTTTTAACGATACAATATTAATTCCACAAGCCCATCTGTCATTGATTACATGCATCTTTGACAGAAACAGTTGATGCATGAGATCACATGTCATGTTGCATGTAATCTCATCACTGATGTCTGGCTGCAGGGAGAATGAGAGGTGACTGAATGACTTAAAGTCATCACAGGATGTAAATAAAGGCGTCGGCCTCCTCCTCCGGTGACACACACACAAACAGACAGGCCTCCTCACGCGTGACTCTCCCACTCACGACTCCAGGTGATGATGATGCTGTGACATGAGCCAGCGCTACCCGGGTTCGGTTCCCAACCTCCCCGGCTGCACTACATCCCCGTGTACCTTGACGCTGGTGCGGCTGGTCTGCGTCTCGGCCTCGATGCGGACGTGCCCCCCGCCGCTGTTCTCCTTGTGATCGCGACACGAGTTGTTGCGACACGAGTGGCTGCTCTGGTAGGTGAGGACGGAGGGGATGGTCTCGGCCGCGTCGGTCTTGATGAAGAGCCCGTGCAGCGTGGCCGCGGTGCCCTGCGAGATGGTGGTGGTCTGGTGGGGGGAGTTGGATTCGTCCGAGTCCCGGCAGTAGATCACGCCGCTCTGAGAGACGTGGATGCTGGGAGCGCAGCCCATGCCTCAGCGACGCGCCTCCGCAGTCAGAGATCCCCCGATAATCAACACCGACACTCGGGTACCACCGCCCGCATCGGCTGCGGGCTCGAATCGCTCTCTCCTCCGCACACCTCCGTTTGAGCGCATCAGGGGGAGGGGGGGAGGGGGGGGGGGGGGCTATTGCAGGATCTCGGATGTCGAAATCATATTGAGGACAAAAAGGTGTCTATAATCTAAAACCTTGCAGATGGCCTGTGCCGCGCGCTGCAGCGCGTCTATGGAATGAGCCGGACTAATGAAAGAAAAAGAGAAGAAATCCAGCTAACGGACTGAACCACCTGGCTCCTCTTCATCACCTCTCGCTTCATATCCGGCTGCATCTCCACTCATCGGCCTGGAGAGTAAACGCTTTATGAAATCTCCTCTGTGTCTCTTACTTTAGTTATTCTGCCTGCAGATCATTGGCCACGGTCCATCCCTCTCCCCCTCCCTTTCTCCCTCCCTCTCCCCCTCTACACCACTATAACATTAAATCGCTTTCTTTCTCTCCACCATGACCCTCTCTTCTCCCCGGAGGCCATGCGTCTGACTGCAGGGGTTGTTTGAAGCCTCGCTGTGCTGAATTATGAGTCTATGAAATGAGTAGTGGAGGCTTGCTGAAAACCACTTCCTGTCTTCTCTTGCAGCTTATTTCGATTTCTTGACAAAGATACACTGGCACATTTGTTTTGCCAAAATTGTGCAGCAGATCACAAAATGACCTTTGACATCTGAACTATGACCACAGAGGAAGGTCGATTATTTTCTCGATTCATTCATTCATCTGTAAAATATCCGCAAATATAATAAATTATAAACAATATGTATATATGTAAAAAGAGAATTAGTCTGATATGGATTTCACCTGAAATGTTGTTTTATCAGAATTCACCTTTTCCCAAACCCGAAGTTGACGTCTTCAAATTGCTTGTTTTGTCCGATCAACAGTCCAAAAACCCAAATGTATTCCGCAAACTGTCATTTATGACAAAGACAAACTTGCTTGACAAAATTGCAATCGATCAGGTTGGCGATTAATAAACCGTTTCAGTTCTATAACTTTTACTATAAATAGTGGAACTCCAGATCCTCCAGCAGAGACCGGTCCACCGTGGACAGACCCAGATCATCCAGCAGAGACCGGTCCACCGTGGACAGACCCAGATCCTCCAGCAGAGACCGGTCCACCGTGGACAGACCCAGATCCTCCAGCAGAGACAAGAGAAAACAAACATGGAATACATGGACAGTGACACTGCCCAGCAAACACAATACAATAAATAAGAAAATGATTCATTAAAATTGAAGAAAGTAAAGCAAACAAGCGGTTAAAAGCTGGTTCCAGGTTATCAAAATATGAGAATTTTCTGATCTTCTTTTCCATATTACAGTTAATAATTTGGGGTTTTGACATTTGGTAAAAAAAAAAAAGTCAAGCAATTTGAAAACGACGCTTTGCTCTCTTGGAAAATGTGTTGGAAATCTTTTCACTATCTTTGACATTTTACAGACAAAACAATTGAGTTGTCAGATCAATAGAGTGAGAATAACAACAGATCTGTTTCTCTCATTGTCAATGTGGACAAACAGAAGTAACAATGTTCGGTTGCCAGGTTGTGGCTTGTGTGTGTGCACCTCCAGGACAGTGGAGGAGCCGGACTGACACCAGTATTTAGTTTAAGGGGGACAGGAACCAGGATATGGTTCAGTTATTGGTGCTGCGTGGAGCTGAAGGTCCTTATGCTGCTTCAATCACTCGGGCAACATTTGGATGCTTATACTTTTATACGTCTGCTTGATTTTGAATGCAGGACTATAACAGGGTATTTTATTCTGTAGTATATACTTTTACTGAAGTAAAACACCTGAATACTTTCCACCACTGTGGGCTTCTCACTTTCTAATAAGCCATCATATCAGTGGTTGTAAATATTAAAAGTTGTCCCAAAACTTTATGACGCAGCAGCTATAAGTACAAGTACACACTTAAATACAATGCCGGGATACCTGTGCTTCAACACTTGAGTATTTCTCTTTTCTGCTACATTTCAAAAAAGCTCTACCTCTACATGCTACAGCACTAAAAGGATAATCCAATAATACAGTATGTAACGCAATGTTAATGGGGACCCTTCTTCTACAATAAATACTTCTATCTTTGATACTTCAAGTACATTTAGCTAATAGTACTTCTGATCTAACTTTTACTTTAAGTATAAACTATTGTCTGTGTGGTAATTAGTGTCTGAGAGAACTGTGTACAATGCACCTCCTTTAGTGCACTCAGCAGCATGAGATGATCTCCTGTTGAGACTGCAGACCGCCCCCTGGTGGCGGGCCTCACACATGCGCACCACCTCATCAAAACCAGTGTTCCACTGGACTTCATGAGTATCCTCAGACAAGTCAACCACCACAGCTGTACGCAGACTTTAAGCTCCAACATCCAGTGATGCAAATCAGCAAATACAAATTACAGCAAGCAACCATACACACCATCAACAGCCATAATCAGACCACAAACGATGTTATTAACCTTAATAATGAGAGTTTTGCACATTACACCTCCCACCATTAACATTTAAACATAAACAACTCGAAATGTGTGTCTTCTAGACTTGTATAGAGTTTTTGAATTCCTTTAAATATCAGTAAAGCAAATACATTTTCAGCAATTTGGGCTCTAACTTCTGTTTTTCATGCACTAACTGCACTTTCTCT
This sequence comes from Melanostigma gelatinosum, assembly GCF_949748355.1. Lineage (NCBI taxonomy): Eukaryota > Metazoa > Chordata > Actinopteri > Perciformes > Zoarcidae > Melanostigma > Melanostigma gelatinosum. The sequence continues at coordinate 2,562,304 of NC_136651.1, read as the reverse complement.
CATCTAACATGTTTAGTTTGGCTCATAAATGAGCAACAAGTTACAGGCGAGAAGTGCTTCAGTGCTTTGTTTGTTTGCTTCGGACATACATTGTGAAAGAAACAGATAAAGTAGTGTTTCCCCACAGAAAGAACGAAGCAGAGTTGTCGGTGTTTACTGCAGTAGAGCTCCTACCTTCCGTGGTCCATTGGGGAATAAAGCACTCTCCTCTGATGACAGTCCACTCATGTCTTAAAGCCACAAAGGTGTGTCCTTCAGTGAGAAAACAAAAAAGTGTAAATAACGAGGAGCATGAAGGCGTTTGCTCTGAACATAAACGGAGTCTGAGACACACGCGCCGTCCCTCAGGTACCGCGCGGCGGACACTTGAGTTGGCTGTCGGCCCCTGAACTTCTCAACCTCCTCGGTCTCAGGCTGCAGCGCGCGGGCTCGGTGTCCTCGCGGCCCTAGTGTCCTCACAGTCCGGCAGCAGCACGAGGGCAGCGGCGGGGGAAGTGGAGACTATTCAGGGTTTTATTGTTCAAACCTTTTTATGTTAAAATACAAATAAAAAGTACTACAAGTACAACCAAGTAGTCCTACTTTATCAGCAAACTGCACTTATATAACCTACATAGCTATGATTTTATTATTATTATTAATATTGACATTTTCATCACGTTTGGAGAGAATACTACAATAACCTGTTACTTTAAAATGTGTTTACTTAAATAGAAGTAAAATTAGGGCACTTTGGTACAAAAGCACTTAGATACAAGTTTAAATGTACATTGTAGCCTATATGATGTTTTATGAAGTAAAGAGCACATTTAGACTACAAATAAACAAAGTGCATTAACATAAGGCTACACATCACAGCAGAGTCCTTCTGTACAAACCCACTAAATATGAATTTACTGCACTTTGCATACTATTGACTATCAATTAAACGCATGCAACCACATAAATGATACAGCTTGATGATGCATATAGAATAAAAACAATATCAAACAAGCAACAACACAGAGATGCATAAACAAAACAAAGCCCACAGCTGCTGCAGCAGCAAACACATGTAACAGAAAATACAGAGACAGCTGCACGGTTGTTGCACACGGCCCGGAGGCAGCAATGAGTGACGCTGTTCATGTTCTCACCTGTCTCATTTATTCCCAATGCAAAGGTCCATTACAACCAGCACAACCAGTCCACACACTGGCCTCGCTGGAGGTAAACATGCACTGGAATATGCACCATGTTAGCAGTTAGCATTGCAGCCACACCCAGCATTCACCTGTAGTGCACGTGAGTCAACATTGTGGGGGTGTGTTTGATTTAGTTCACGTAGCGTCCCTCCGCCGGGTGGAGCAGAATCACTGCCTAAAAAATACGTGCTGTTTTTTAACCCTATACTGACTGAGTTCTTCGTCATAGTGCATTATTATAAATATACATATGTAGACTACAATTACAATTATTTAAATAAGAACTTTGACACAGTAATGAGATTTATTTAGTTCCTTCCAGCCCTGATTTTAATGTTGTAGCAGGTCAAGATGGAGATAATATTACCTAGTTTATATACTGAAGAGTATTTTAATTTCATCATATATTGATGCAAAACCTTAGTGGTGAAAGGTTACGAACTCCAGTAAAACTACTACTCAAGCAATAATGTGACTAAATTATACTTTACTTGAGTATTTCCAATTTATACTACTTCCATATAGCTGCACTACATTTCAGAGGAAATATTGTAGTTATTAAACTACTATATTTATTCAATAGCTATCGTTTCTTTGCAGATTATATTTTTAAGATGTTGCATACAAAGCAGTACACAGCGGTACTTTTACTTTTCATACTTTTCATACTTTAAGTACTTTGCGCGATAATACTTATATACTTTTACTGACGTGGAATTGTGACGACTGGAGCTGTACTTGCGGTGGAGTATTTTTACCTTGTGGAATTGATACTTTCATTTAAATCTGGATTGTTTGCTTGAATACGTGTTATCGGACGTTTCTAGCTCACATATTACATTTAAATACTGTGAAAACTGCTTTGCTTTCACATGCGATGACCAATTCTTTAATTTGATGTGATATGTCATAAAAGGCAATTAAATTACATGTGTAAGGCCCCTCAACAAAACTATGTGCACCCCTTATTATTATGTATTTATTCATAATAAAAGACAAGGCATTATGATTTTGTTCGGGTCAGATAATCTCTGTGTTTGTATCTAATATGTCCGATTTTTTAAAATCAGGTTTCAGTATTTGGGTCGGTAATAGATCAACTAAATATGTAAACGCATAAGTGCTCCACATGAAGAAAACAAAGGATGTAATTATTTTGCAGACTCCTCAGCTGACCAGCAGAGGGCATGAGAAGTACAGTCGATCAGATATGATCAGCTCCATTCACGTTTCTTTTCATATCATCAGCTTGTCTGTTATTCTTCTTCTGTACTGTGATCGGAAACGGTGAAGAAGAGGAGGATACCTGAGTGTGGGAGCCAATAAAAAACACATCAAAGGGACAAACATGAAGATTGTCTTGATGAAAAAGTGAAGAGAAACATGAGATCAACAATAAAAATATAGAAATCAAAAAATATCCACCTTGGTCTTCAACGTACAACTATGTTAACTTCAACAGGAGACAGCTGGAGGGAAATCAAACAAACAGATTAAAAGAAAGAAAGAAGAAAAGAAAGCCAATATAATTCTCTAAAAACGGATGATTGAATGCTGAGTATTATTTGTGTGTTCGGATCAGATGTATAAATGTATGAATATGTAAAATAGGCCTTTCTTGGAAGACACATAAAAGGTAAAGATGAACGAGCGCTCATCCTGTTTACCAGGAAGCCGGATTTCAGTCTCTTCTGCTCAACTTGCAAGAATGTGTAGCTTACCCAGTTATGACATCAGCAGGCCTTTGTTTCCCCAAATCTGAATTACGCATGGCTCAACTGAATCCTTCTTACACACACACACACACGCACACACGCACACACACACACACACACACACACACACACACACACACACACACACACACACACACACACACACACACACACACACACACACACACACACACACACACACACACACACACACACACACTCTCTCTCTCTCTCACACACACACACACATTTTTGAATCTTGTCTGTATGTTTCGATTGTGAACAGCCAAGAGACTGCATTGGCTTTAAGCTAACATCTGGCACAATACATCCAATGGTAACGTTTTATGTTGAAAACATTGTCCATTGACTTTGACTGTCCGAGCTCCGAGCATCATTGATGCATGCTATTTGATGTATTATGTGTTGGGACACAGTCAATCCTTTTCTGGCAGACTTGTTTGGGTGTTGGAGCGCACAGCTTGTTTCGTCACAGTTCATTAAGCTTTCATTGTCTTTTAATGACTCTAATCACATCGACTTTACAATGAATACGTCACACTTCATGTGTATTAAAACCAGAAGAGTCAGAGTGAGTGAACACATTTTTATCCTCTGATCGGTTTCATCCATATACGTTTCTCTCAAACTGAATTCATCCTGCTGACATGTATATCTTGTAACTGTGTTATTTAAAAAGGAAATATCGATATCATGCTAATAATTCACATATGATAATACCGTGTAGTTGTAGCATTTGAGGTGTTTTTAAACAAGGTGTTCTTATTACCAGCCTACGCTTGATTTCTTCTTCTTTTATTGTAATCATGTGACATGTGACGTATGAAATGAAACCTTAAGTTTGTGTTTTGTTCCCCCCATGTCCTGAACAAAGATCCAATAACCTTTTCTAATCCACCAGAACAGCTGGACGTCCGGACCGAGATAGTTCTCGCCGGCCTCTGCGCACGTCAGCACCGACGATACGATCAAACCTGGGACGTGTCAGCTCTCTTCCCTCCTCTCACGCCTTCGATATTAGTCTGAGCGCCAAGATGCACAGGACAGGAGACGATCAATAAGGCGAGAGGGAGTGTAGGCTATCGCGTGATAAGAAATGCAATTTTCTTACAATACTGAAAATATGGAAACGGCTGAAATTCTTTTTTTGACGAGAGATGTAGGTTTTCATTAACGTGTAATTTCTGCTGAAGGTGGAGGCTGTTTATCAGCGTCAGGGCAGATACAAGGCCCACTGTGTTTGGCTCATGTTCAGACGCCATATTGGCATGTGTGTGGTGCTGCTATCTGTGTTTATCTGTTTCAATTTTTAATAAACTTTTTGACAGTAAAGCATTGACCTCTAAAGAAGTTACTAATGAATACATTTAGGGTTTATGTTTATCTTTTTTCAGATGCATTTGTGAAATGTCAGCAGCACCAAGCTCCGGGCTTTCTGACTGACCTTTCATTAAAAGAGGGTTACATGTACCATTGAGAGGAGGAGGCGGCTCAAGCTGTGACATCTCCAGTGACATCTTATGTCAGAGTCCGCTCCGCTAAACGATAAAGTACAGAACTACCAGAAAGGACACAATGGGCAGCATCTGATTGGATGGAGCCTGATGACGCTTCGTCACCAGCACTTCGTGGCTTCTGCTTTTCAACCAGACCTCTCAGGGCTAAATGAAAAGCTACCGAATCCCTCAAGTGGCCGGCATCTCTGCACATCCGCCCACAAGCCAAATAAAAGTCCCTACGCACATCGCAGGAAATAGTTTTAAATAGCGCTCAACTGGAATAGTCTGTCTCAAATTAGTCAACGTAATGTGAGTCTGTGAGTAAAGATATAAACATTGCTTGTATTTGAATATAATGGAGGAATCAGGCCACAAATTAGCTATTTTATTTTGGCCTTGTGAGAAAATCATGAGTTTCAGGCAACAAAACCACCAAGAGTTAGGTTCAGGCAACACAACCACCAAGACTTAGGTTCAGGCAAGAAAACCACCAACAGTTAGGTTCAGGCAACAAAACCACCAACAGTTAGGTTCAGGCAACAAAACCACCAACAGTTAGGTTTAGGCAACAAAACCACCAACAGTTAGGTTCAGGCAACAAAACCACCAAGAGTTAGGTTCAGGCAAGAAAACCACCAAGAGTTAGGTTCAGGCAACAAAACCACCAACAGGTTCAGGCAAGAAAACCACCAACAGTTAGGTTCAGGCAACAAAACCACCAACAGTTAGGTTTAGGCAACAAAACCACCAACAGTTAGGTTCAGGCAACAAAACCACCAAGACTTAGGTTCAGGCAAGAAAACCACCAAGAGTTAGGTTCAGGCAACAAAACCACCAACAGGTTCAGGCAAGAAAACCACCAACAGTTAGGTTCAGGCAACAAAACCACCAACAGGTTCAGGCAAGAAAACCACCAACAGTTAGGTTCAGGCAACAAAACCACAACGCTGTGGTCCAGCTCCCCTCCCAACCACCAATAGTCGTCTTTTGGACATTAAGAACTACGTCACTTGCTCTGACTGTTGCTTAGTCATCGTGGATGCACACAAAAAACAGACAATTTGTGTCCCCGCACACGAAACATATAGATTGCAGTTTGTGATTTATATTTCACGACCTGCCGTGATACTGGGATAGAAATAGCTTGTAAGTGAATTCAGGATATGTGTTGATGTTTTGTGGTTTAGGCTCTGACCTCATTGTCTCGGGTGAATTCAAAGGGTCAGCATAGCTTTTTAGGTGAGTGGATGTGGCAGGAATACATGCAGCGAAAGAGTAAGCAGAGCAGTGACGGTTGGATACATGTTGCAGTGAGATGAGTGTGCAGCCGTATGCATGTAGCGGCAGCAGAGGTTCAAATGCAGTACCAATATAAGGAGGAAACTGAAAATGAGTTTAGAATTTGACATTGATACTTTTGCGACATCATCTTCGAAGTTATATTGTCTCACGTCATTTCCATTCGCCTCCAGGGTGTACAAAAATATGTACACATCCGCAGCTTATCTTGCAGACACCAGCATGTTGTTTCTCTCCAATTCGCCACCCAAGAGTGTCGATTACACCGAGGCCCAATTCTTCCGCATTTGAATGGTTTGACCTTTTTCAGCAGCCCGAGGCACCTGCAGACCTGCAGGGACTGAGCTCAGACAGGTGGACGAGTTCTCGCTGTCCTTGACGAAATATGTGAATGTGACTTAAAACTTTTCAGCAACCAAGCACTTCATTGTAAAGGCGTTTAGTTCCACCGTTAAGTGGTTTTCATGCTGATAAACAAGTAAATGATGCTTTACAGATGCTGCAGATGTGCAGAAACACAACCAAAATGAATGCTGTCCAGTTCATTGTCGAATACTGATTACACATATCATTTAGCGTGTATTGTTTCCTGTCATACAAAAAGCAAGGGTCCATCTTTCAGAAACTGCTTATTTTTTGGCGTCCAACAAGGTTTCGCTGGAATGTTTCTCACCCTCCCTGAAAGACCACAGCGCTGAAGGCTCCGGGGGGTTTGTCAGGACGGCATCACACACACGGCGGGCGTGAAGCTTCAGTGAATGTGCTGCTGGTGTGATTGTTACACCAGTTAGACGACGCTGTCGTGGGAATTTAAACTCATCATCCAGTTCTACTGTCAGACAGTCGAACACACAATCCTCCATCTACTCCTCCTCTTCCTCTTGCTCATCTTCATGTTCCAAGAGTCTAAATGAGACGACTAAACGCCCTCACTAGAACAGTCCTCCTTTAAGCTTAGTGGTGGAGACGTGAAGTCATGTGACCGTGGTGGAGTTCCTTTACAGCCCAACATGAGCGTTTTACTTCTGCTGATTGCATTCATGCTTTGTTCATTTTAGGACTCATTCCTGCACCACAGACGCAAATATGCAACGTAGTAAAATAAATACCTAAATGTGTATTTTGGATGTTTTCTTTCCAATAGTCTGAAAGAAGAAGTAGCTAAATGGACCAAAATCTGAAAAGTGACCAGTGCATGAACAATGATGCTTGTTTGTGGCCCCATGATGGAGGGGAACCTAATGTCACGATACTGAGAGGGAATCCTTTGATCACATGATCTTATTTCCCTTTTATTTAGTTCCTGAACACCAATCTCACCGATAGATCCATTTAGCAGCAGTTCTGGTGTTTTCAGTCACATCACAGGAGCTTCATCAGCAGATAGAGTTGGCCCACGTGTCACGGAAACATCTAAATTGACATCCAACACACTGACGATATCCTCACTGTCCGTTGTCATGTTTGAGCTCACAACCAGAGAGAACTCGAAGTTCCTCATCATGAGTGATAGAAAAGATACTCCTCACCTCGACCTCTTGTATATAAATGATGAGCAGCATCCCAAAATCTTTGCCATCCGCTTTAGAAAATCAGTTTGGTCCTCGGTTACATGAATGGCTGGTCGAACACACTGTCCTGAAACAAAGAAGACAAACATCTTAAAATAAAGTATTTATCATAAATCACATTCAAACAAGATCATTTCACTGAACCGCTGATCTAACTTTGAACCAAGTCTTCACATAAACGTAATACGAATGTAAATATAGAGTCAGAAGAAAAAGAAGAACTACACACAACACAAAACTTCATTTATTATTATGAATTGTTTTGTTTGTTTGTCTGCAGCTCATTTCAGTCTGATGTTCTAATATTAATTGTTATAGATTCTGTTTTACAAAGCAAACATAAACTCACCTTTCAGCTTCTGACTGAGAACATCTGGACTCTCGTGAATGAAGCTCTCCTTCACCACAAAGTCACTGATGATGAAGCTGATCTATTTGACCTTCTTTCATCTTTCCCACAACAGCAATTATATTTACTCTGCTACAGTTCAAATGTTTAGTTCAGCCAATATCCCATAATAATAATACAAGATTCAGTTCTGACTGGTCAAAATGCAACGTGAAAAAAACCGTCTTGCCTCCTCTCTCCCCCTCTCGTGCTCTCGTCACGAGCTCCTATAAGACGCAGCGCCGGTCTCAGAGCGACTCACTTTCTCCGCTCAGGTGCGCCTTTGCAGACCCGAGATGCGCGTTATGGAGCGCACGTTCCGAGAGCAGCTCTTCTTCCTGGTGCTGTGTCTGTCCGTCCTGAAGGGAGACTCCAGATACATCGAGGTGAGCCCTTCAACTTTCTTATTATTCACTTCTGGAAAGATGCACATGTGAGGTCAACTATACACTCTTCTTCTTCTTCTTCTTCTTCTTCTTCTTCTGCAGAACAACGAGATCTCCAAAGATGAATTATTTTCATTTTTTAACTCGGAACTCAAGAGAGGGACGCCTGCGGAATTAATGTACCGCCGACCTTTACGTGAGTCAAATAACATATTTTATTTGTGTATGAAAAAAATCTGTCAATTTGAACAGGACTACTCTCTCATTCTCTCTGGTTCAGTTTTCAACTTGTTTTATTTGCATATAAAATAGAACAAAATAAAATAAAAACTTGAGTAGCAAAGAAACTGAAGAAAAGGCACAATACAACGCAGAACCCCGTCTCCTGCGTGCTGTTTTCTGGTGGTTGTGAGTGTGGAACGTGCGTAAACACACCGCTGTGTGCCTCAGGTTGTCTGGACATGGTCGCGGTGGAGGGTCAGTTCACCTTCACAGCGGAGCGTCCTCAGCTCCGCTGCGCTGCTTTCTTCATGGCGGAGCCCAACGAGCTGATCAGTGTGGATTACGACAACGTGGATATCGACTGCAGCGGAGGAGACTTCATCACGGTAACTGCACACACACACCATCTTCTTCCTCACATGTGAGGGGATGGAAAACATTTGCACTCATAGATAGCACCTGAATGTTATGTTTAAATATGCAAATCAGGGATTATGTTTACATATTTGCATAATTCTCCAGAACATAAACGTGAACATTGAATGACGCAGGTTCAAAATACTTGTTTCCATGTTGTTAACATATTCGAGTCAAAGGTTTTTACACAGGGAATATTGAATATCTCTTTTTTATCACTTCATGAATCAGAAAATACTCTCAACAGCCATTAAAAAACATACATTATCTTCATGTTTTTAGCAATACAATGTTGTATTAATCAGGCTGTGAATGATATCTGAACAAACCCATGAAAACCTTCAGAATAGAGGAATGAAACTGGAAAGCGACTGAAGTGGCGAACAAAGTCATTTTAAAGAAATCTACAGATGTAAAGTAGTAAAATCAACACCTAATTGTGTACTTTGCATGTTTTCTTTCCACTAGTCTGACAAAAAGAAGCAAAATCTTAAAATGGATCAGTGCATGAAAAAGTATGAGTTTCTCCTCTTAATATAACATCTTTAACTGCTGTTGCATAGCAACAGTTCCTGATGTATATGTTCAGTAATCGCGGTGATGGAATGTGACCTGTTTGTTTATACTGTACAGCCTGTGATTGTTTTCATGCCTTCAGAATGGGGTCATGTAACTATCTTGAGCTTAAAAACGCTTCCTGATGAGACAGAAAGCTCCTTTAACATAAAGCAACATGCTTAACCTATAAAACCTCCCAGTGTGCTCCGACCTCATCACGGTGGTCTAAACCTCCAGCAGTAACTTCAATGTGTTCAACCACTGCACATTCATCTTTTGATTCAATGAAAGAAGGAAAAGCTGCATGAATCCTCCGTTGTTGTGTCCCGTGAAGGTGTTTGACGGCTGGGTGATGAAAGGAGAGAAGTTCCCCAGCTCCCAGGACCACCCGCTGCCTCAGCACGAGCGCTACGTGGACTACTGTGACTCGGGGTCGCTGAGGAGAAGCGTGCGCTCCTCTCAGAACGTGGCCATGGTCTTCTTCCGCATCCACAGCGCCGGCAGCAGCTTCACCCTGACAGTCAGGAAACACATCAATCCTTTCCGTGAGTGAGACGTGTCACATTCATGAATAAGTCTGTGGGGAGGACAGAAGCCTAGCAGGGAGGTTTGGTCATCAACTGCACCAACAGGGGACAGTTTGCCACCACTGTGTTTCTGGACCAGGACCAGGAGCACATGGAAGACCTGTCCTGCAGTAACATGTGAGGACAAGACAAAAAAACAGACAAATTGAACCCAAAACGTGTTGATTTCTCTATTCAACCAAAATCACCAGACTTGAATTCTGTGAAGAGCAACCTTTGTTTATGTTTCAGATTGATACCGCTGAAGCTATATCGAGTAACATATAAGAGTAAGAATAAAATGAGCACTTATACAATTTGAGTTTCGTCGACCTGCTCTGACGGACTCATAATTAAAGCACCTTTACATTCTGTTGCTGTCATGTGCAATAAGCAGTGTGTGCTTCTCTCTGTAAATTGCTTCACCTTGAGAATCCATCCAGGATTCACGTCCCTCCTTTTCCTCTTCCTCCATCTCCTGTCTCCTTGCAGCCTGTAATGTCATCTCCCAGTCACCAGAGGGCAGTTACACGATGGTGAACCCGCAGCAGCACAGGAACTGCAGCTTCTCCATCATTTATCCAGTGGAGATCGACGTCTCCGAGTTCAGCCTGGGACACTACAACAAACCTCCCAAGGTGAGCAAACACACAGAAGACTGATTCATGTTCGATATTCACTTTACTGTTTCCTCCGTGCTCTCTCTGCGTCTCCTCGCCTCATTTTCTCAAAGTTCTGCCACTACTATATAGTATAGTCTCACTGCTCTCACCAGTCGAACATTTTACTTTTATTCATCAGGTGGACACAAACCATTTGCAAACAAGTTCACCGTATCAACTTAAAAGCTGATAAAGAGCCAGTGTTGTGTTGACGGTGACGTCCTGCTGCCCCCAAGTGACCAAACAGTTAGTTAATGCAGGTTTAACGTTATAAATAACATTCAAACAAGATAAAACTAAAAACGTGCGAACAAAGACAATCCAGCTGCTCCGTCACACTTCTTACAATGTTCCAACGAGATGAAGAAAACCACAACCACACCACCACGCGCTGTCAAACTCTTCTGGTTGTTCGTCCCGTTCGTTGCACTCGTCCACCTCCAGTCTCGCCCCAATACTCGTCTTCTTGGATATTATAAAGTACGTGACTTGTTCTGACTGTTGTTTTAGTCACATGGATGCATTTCCTTTGTGTGTCCGCCACAAATAAACCTCCTGATTGATTTCCCATCGGCATTATTGACACGTGACACGAAAAGAATGCTCAACCCCGTACACAAAACCATGAGATTGCATTTCGTGACTATTTCCCAGCCTGCGTTGCCACTGGGCTGGTTCTGAAGCCTTGTGTTGGTTTCCACAGAGGTCCATGCCCGGCTGTGCAGAATCAGGGGATTTTGTGCAGTTGCTGGGAGGAAGCGGCATCGACACGTCGAAGCTGCTGCCCATCACAGACCTCTGCATCTCCTTCACCGGACCCAGTGAGTACACACTGATCTCCTCCCGTCCCACCGTATCAAACCGGCTGAACTGAGCCTCAATCATAAATCCCCCCCCATCCTCCGCAGCCCACGTGAAGATCGGCTGCGATAACACCGTGGTGAGGATGGTGTCCAGCGGACAGTTCGTCAGCAGAGTGTCTTTCAGCTACAGGCTACTGGACAGCCAGGAGCTGCAGACCATCAAACTCAACAACGTGGAGGATTTCTGCTTCAATAACTGATCCCAGCAGCATCCTGATCAGACAAATGTACCGTTTGACTGCAAACATTTAGCTTTTCCTCAATTATCTCATTAAAAAAGAAAGAAGATGTCCACCCGGTCGGTCCCTCTGATAAAAATAAGACACACACAGACGCAGTGATGTTATATGACAGACTTTCAACTTGTTTTAAATTATTTTTCTCATTCTGGTTGTTGCTAAATAAAGCGTTATGAAGTGTCCTTTTGTGTTTGGTGGAACTACTGTTTTGATTTTGCTTTGTGTAAAGTGTACTTATGATATTGTTATTATATTACGTATGAGTTCATGATCAACGTTCCTGAGAATAAACGTGTGTTTATTTTGCTGAATGATGCATGATGTGCTGAGTCACAGATGACATCGAGGGCAATCGATCAATACAACAAATACAAGTGTTCACTGACATGATGCAGTTGAATTTGTATAAAACCTTTTTGTAATAAAATGATACCGCATGACACAGCACTCAACTGGGTTTCCTGTTTGTGATTTGCACTTACAATGACAACACAGTCCCTTGTAGTACTGGGACCTTTTGTCAGATGAACACACTTTATTCTATACATTTCCTTTACATTTATATTTCGATAAATCATATTCACTTCAGGCTTGTTGTGCTCAAATGAAAGTCCTGCAAGTATCCCTGTCTGTTCAGTGCACTGCTCCAATAAATGACCTTCAATTCATTCACTTTAGTTTTAGTCCTCACTTAAAAGACAACTTCTACTACTACTGCTACTACAAATATCACTACTGCTACAACTAGTACTTATTCAAATGCTACTCATACTTATACTGCGAATAATACTTCTACTACTACTACAACAAATATCACTACCGCTGGAATTCTTTTAAGCTACAGAAACCGTTCGAATATCAAAATGTTCAGCTCTTTCAGGAGAGGTGATATAACTTCATATTTGTAATCTTTCAACTTTTTGAATTATTAAGGTTTTTGCAATTTTTTTTAAATTGGATATCTATTTTCAGCAATGTTGTTGAGATTCATTTCAGCTTTCAGCATTCCAACGCATTTTCAGCAGGAAATGCATTTTCTAGTTAACAAAAGTTAGCATGCTAACAAGCTAAATCACCACCATCAGCATGTTAGCATCGTCACAATGAGCATGTTAGCATCGTCATAATGAGCATGTTAGCATCGTCATAATGAGCATGTTAGCATCGTCATAATGAGCATGTTAGCATCGTCATAATGAGCATGTTAGCATCGTCATAATGAGCATGTTAGCATCGTCATAATGAGCATGTTAGCCTCGTCATAATGAGCATGTTAGCATCGTCATAATGAGCATGTTAGCATGCTGAACTTAGCATTTTGCTCAAAGCCTCGCTGTGCAGCAGTGCTAACTAGTGTGGCTGAAAACTGTCTTGGTTGTGTGAAGATGTAAACATGAACAGCTGACTTCATACTATAATGTACAAATAAACATCCATCCACAGTTTAGTGTATTTCAGCAAGAACTTGCAGGCTTTTGTAAACGACCAGCCTTTCAGGGTGTCAGTGAAGAGCGTGCCTCTTCATGACCGCCTGAGATGTGGAACGATGTCACTATCTTTGATGACGCCTCTCACTGCCGAGAGAACAGCAGGCGATTTCTCTGAAAGCGATGGCTTGAATGGTGCAAACCAACCGAGCGAGCGGTGATGAAAGGCCTGCAGGTGTTTTATCATTGACAGACACCTGCAGCAGCTGGTGATGAACGAGCGCGTGATGACGATCCACGTCTTTCCAGCAGAAATCAGTCTGTGTGTGTGTGTGTGGTAAGCACCTCTAGTGGGCTTTCACTGATGTATATTTGAATATTACAGGAAATGAAGGTGTGGGTACAAAGCAGCTGTGATTAAATCCCATGAAAAGACCACAAGCGACAATGTGTCAGTCCTAAATGAACCTTTAAAAACCAACAAGTCCTCCAAATGAAGAGACAAAATAATGTTTTCTGATCTGATTAACTGCAGGACGACATCATTTGTTTGTACAAATCTGTGCCATTCAAAATCAGTGTTATGAGGCGACAACGCTGTGGTAAAGGTTTGGGCACAAAAACAACGTGTTCAGGTTTAGGGAAAGATCATGATTTGGGTTAAAATGTCTATATTTCAACTCTAAATGGACCATAATGTACTAAATGAACATCATGCTGTATTGAAGAAGACTTGAAACTAGAGATTGAGACATAAACTCATGTTTACAATGTTTACTGAGGTAATAAATCAAGAGAGAAGTAGAGTAATTTTCTATAGACTTCTATACAACCAGAGGAGTCGCCCCCTGGTGGACACTAGAGAGAATGCAGCTTTAAGACATGAAGCATTGGCTTCACTTTTCAGACCCGGAGGAAGCTGCCTGCCTGGAGAGGCCCGTTCCCACGTCCACCTTCTTTTATACTGCAGAACAACAGAGATGCTGCTCAAAGGAAGTGTGTGTTGGTCTGACGGGTTGATTGTGATGATGATGACGGTTTTGTTTGAACTCCTCTGTTACTCTACAGGTTGAGACAATCAAGCGTGACATTTGAATTTGGCCTTTCTGAGAGACAGAAATATCAATACTTTGTCAATCACTCAGCAGGCGCTGCGGAAACAGACACTCAATATTGTTGCTGTGCCCTATGAAACATCACACTTTATCCTCATGAGACTGTTCTTTGTGCGTTTATATTTTAGAAAAGTTATTCTCAATAGGTCTGCTTTTCAGGTTTTGAAAGGGAATATTATTTATTTTATCATTTGAATCTTCTTTTGCAAATATACTTTGATATATTTACTCACCGATTGGTGTTTTGTTTTATTTTTGCAGATACATTTCTAATAATTTCTTTAAGTGAAGTGTCATGTCAACTAGTAGATGATTGCTAAAGTTTTTGTACAGACAGTCATGGTCCCCAGAGGATGGATCTTAGTGATGACACACACACACACACACACACACACACACACACACACACACACACACACACACACACACACACACACACACACACACACACACACACACACACACACACACACAGGTCAGTCCTGGGGAGTTATGACACAAACAGTGACGCACAGAGTGACGGAACTGTAGAAGGGACAGCATGTGGGAGATCAGGGCTCGAGGCATCTTTCTAAAGACATTGGTCGCAGGTAGCAGCGACAGAAATGAGGAACTGTTCTATGCCTGAAACACATTACACACAAATATACCTGCTACATGTTTGTTAATCCCAATATGAAAGATTTCTTTGGTCTTGTCCCTCTTTTCTTCCTCCATCACTCTTTTCTTTTTGGATAATTCTTTCTATACTTTAGGTGTTCTACATTCTGTGTTTGTGGCATGTTTTAGATGCAAAATCATAATCATTTCTTTAGACTTTATCTTTTCCTCCCGAGCCTTTCTTTCCATCATCCCTCTCGATATCCCAGCCTCCTTTTCTCCGACGTGTCGATGACACGTGAACCTCATCTTTTCTTTTTGTTGTCACGTCTCTTTTCTTTATTTTAACCAGTTTCCTCTTTTTTCTTCTCTGGTAATTAGAGCTTCTGGTCTCCTGCTTCCAGCGTCATAAAGGAGCTTCTGACTTTTCTTTTTACAGCAATTAAAAGAGCATTTATTATAATTCATTTCTGATGTAGCCATAAAGAATCTACAATGAACAATGCATCTCCCATCATGCTGGGAACTTAGTTGCATGTTCACTTCAGGTGTCAGCATCTCTTAATTGCCAGTAATTCCCGCCTCCACGACTCGTACTTTACGATCGGGGGGGGAAAGTCTCCCTATCCACATTGAAAAAAATAATCAAATGACACTTGTGATTGATTGCAACCTTTTAAGAATGGGAACAAAATACAATAATTATACTAATAATTATTATAATATATACAATAATTACTGCATGGCTTCTTCCCGCGGGGGGGGGGGGGGGGGGGGTTGGGTGATTATCCTGCCCCATTACAGCCAATCACAGACAAATTGCATTGTAATAGCGTCACAGCGGAGAGAATGTCATCGTAATTGAACCGTCTGGTCGGGTATTTAGGGAAGTACAGAGGAAAACCCTCAGAACAAAAATAAAGCCCGCTTCAGTCGACACGTGCGTCCTCCCCAAGGTGACGACGTCAGCACTTCTGCTGGAGGCGAAGACGCGTCCACGTGATTGGCTGCTGGACCCAGGTGGTCCGTCGCACTGGGACTTGCCTCGTGTCATGGAGACATGATGGCACGCGGTCGTTTCACTAAAGCAAAGCGAAGACGTCGGAAGCTGAATGACAGAACTCTCTCTCTCACACGTATAACTTTATTTGAGCATTTCTATTTCAGAGGGAAAGAATGAACTTTTACTCTGCTACATTCATTGGCCAGCTATCGTAAGTCGTTACTTTTAGATTAAGGTTTTACGTCAGAAGGTGCGAGTGTAAAAATATAATTCTTGTTTCTACCTTGTGTCCGCTTGTACAAACAAAATCAAAAAGCGAGTTGAGGCCGTGTCACATTTCAGCTGTCTTTGTTGTTGTAAGCAGGTCCACCAATAATATTGTTTTGCCATAGAAGTTATCATATTCAAACACAAAGACTATTGTTTAAAACCATATCGGTGGCTCAGAATTTAAAAATAAAAAAAACATCAAAAAATTCTAAATAGCTCAGAAAAAAGAAACATTTTCACACAACACACATCTCAAACATTACATGTTGCAGACATCGTACAGGAGATCTCTCATCACTGTGATCCTGGGACTCTTTGCTCCGACATGAGGGGGAAATAAAAGCGCTGCTCCTCTGGGAACACTGACAGCGAGAAATGTTTCCGACTAAATGCAGCATCCGGCTGAGACAACGTCTCCCAAGACTTCTACATCAGAGGAGGGACAAAAAAACACATGACGAGAGATTCAAGGCGTGTTTTTAAAGGTTAAGCCTCTCAATTAATCAGCAATGACCTGAACCTACGGTAGGATCTACTGTATAGACGAAGAAGAGTTTTTCCAAACACGATTACAAGCATTACTCTAATATAAAACGTACTCATTTGGGTCTGAAAGTCATTGTTTGACAGTATTGTGTTACAAATGATTCAACTGATGGGATGCTGACTGTATGTTTCTTTAATGTGGTGGCATTTGTTAAACGATTGGTCCACAGGCGGGTTTCTACGGACATCTACTTGGTCTTCTTCTTCTGCTCTTGGAAGAAGTCGTTGCAGGCGACAGTCAGGGCGGCCACCAACACAACGAACTCATTGAAGTCCACCTCGTTGTCTTTGTTCGAGTCCAGGTCGTTCATGATTTTCTCCACCAGCATCGGATCCTTCTGAGACTGAAAAACAGGAAAATAAAAGCAGAATTTTAGACCAAAGAACAAGAATGTCTCTTGATGATTCTCCTGTATATCTTGGACTTGTTGGCCAATAGTATTGACACCGTTCAAGCCATTAAAAATACCGTCAACACTTCGAGATGTACGTCATCTTATCGGGAATATCAGTGTCCATGTAGGATGAGTTGTTGGAGCTTCGTAAAATCCAGTCTAAGGCAGACTCAGATGGGATCGATTATATTAGCAAAATGAAACCTCGGTGCTGCTGAACTTTTATCTCCATTTTATTCTGAGAATTGAAAAGACAAACTGCTGAACTCAATCCTTTCTATCAGAAAACAATTCCCCACCAGGAACTCAAAACAAACTCTACTTTTGAAAGTTGACTTCCGTACTTTCTCCTCTCCAGCAAAGTCCTGTTTCACAGTTAAATGGCATATACAGTATATATATATATATATATATATATATATATATATATATATATATATATATATATATATATATATATATTATATATATATAAGCTAAATACTCCATGTGTGTATATGTGAATATATATATATATATATATATATTATATATATATATATAAGCTTAGCTTTTAAAAGTAGGAGAATCAGTTCAGTGTTCATCTGAAATTCTGTTGAAAAATAAAGTTTCTGAAATAGTTCGAGAGAGACTATTTCAAAATGAAATAAAACTGAATAAAGAAGTCTAAAATAAACTCATAAGTGATCCAAATGAACAAAAACGACCCGCCCTGAACTGAGAGCCAACTTAAGCTAAACTGAATCAAAAACGATAGGAACAACAACAATGCAGGGGCTCCAGACTTGGCCGTGCTCTACAGATATATAACAATGTAAATATGTACAATGTATATGTCTATATGTCTATATATAGACATATAGACATATACACAGTAATCTATCGAGCCTTGCAAGTGTCTGTGTTTTCTGTCGGAGGAAACTGAGGGTGAATGCGTCGCTGCGTCTATTCTCAGAGGTGACTGCAGCTCGAGGGGATGCGATGACATCATGGGACCGTCTATATTCGGAGGCGATATGGGCCACTGATGATGATGATGGTGACCCTCTCCTTCTCCCCTCAGCCCTTATTTCACACAGTGCTGTGATGTGAGAGCCAGCAGCAGGTGACACTCTGACAGCAGGATAGCAATCAATGAGAAAACAGGTCGGCATGTTCGTCTCTTTCCAACAGGAGAAAACGAGGTACTTTCTAGCGAGTCAGGAACATGAAAGCATCATCCGAGCCTTGATGAGTGGATTACCGGAGTGTTGGTCATTATAGATCCAATCAGGGAATGAGGGAGATGTTAAGGTCACACTTTGCTGAACCAACACCAGGACATCCAGGGCTTTAAGAGCCTGATGGATGAATGATGATGATTGTTGTCTGCATACTGTGACATGAATGACACAAATTAAACAAACTCCCTCCAGACAAGCAACTTGTTTTTCCCCCCAAAAAAGCTTAAACTTGACCTTAATTAATTCCACCTTTTTCGATCAGTATTTTCTTTTTCTATTTATCATACTCAATATTTTATGTTTTTTATATTTTAATATAGCTTTTACCACCATCAACTTCTTTTATTGTTTCATATCTATTGTTTTGGGATTTTATGTTTTTTGTTGTTTTTGCTTCTTGTTTACTTGTATTTAAATACCTGCTGCACTTTATGTTGTGAAAGGTGCAATATAAATAAAGCTTATTAATATTGTTGTTGTTTTTGTTGTCATTATTGGGTGGCATTTCTTATGGAACAATACATTTAATTTAAGAAAAAGCCACCAAAGTGTTAGAATAAGTTAGAGTTTCATGTAAAACACAACAAAATGCTCCATCAAGTTATTAACAAATATTCCAGCCACCAATAAGAGCTAATAACTGAACTGTGGTGATCAGCTGTGAGTCAATGGAGCTTTGCAGGTTGCTTAAGGTTCAGCACATGAAGGCCTGAAGTCTTCTGGGAAGTGTCCCTGCAGACGCTCCAGTGAGCTGAGCTTTAAGGCTTCACCAGCGAGGCTTCATGATGCAGCAACCTCTCCTTAAATACACAACACGTTTACCCACGCAACCATACGGGATGAAAGGCCGACTGTACCGTGAGGAAGTCGGTGAGCTCACTGTTGAGCAGCTCCTTCAACTCGCCCTTGTTGAGCTTCAGCTTGTCTCCATCGTGTCCAGAGTAGTTGTAGAAAACTGTTATGAGCGCATCCATCGCACCCTCGAGCTGGGAAGGCATTCTGCTGGAAGGATGATGAACACGTGCAGCTTCCTGACGATGAAAACACGGTGTTAATAGAACATGAATAGAGTAGGAAGCAGAACGTCTGGGGGGAGGTGTTCTTACCTGGTTAGAGTCCCGTACGACTGTGACCAAGAGACGCAGCGGCACAGCTTGTTTGTTAGGAAATGAGGGGAAGCGGAGTGAGCCTTCCTCTATCTTGTGCCGATAATTAATTCCACAGGTGAGACGCCCATGGTTACTCTGTCTTTCTTTTCCAGGAGTTAATCAAGGCTGAGTGGAAAACAACACATGTACCGGTGTAACCCCGGAGCCCCCTGGGTGTTCATCAGACCCCTTCACACATGTGTCTGCATCACCTGCAACCCGAAAGTGACTCCAGCAGTCCTTACAATGAAACACCACTAAAACTGTCTCACTGTTTAAGGACGCAATGTATAATATACCTGGCCACAGGCTCCACACTAATGTGTGTGTGTGTGTGTGGGGGGGGGGGGGGGGGGAAACAACATAAGCAACAAAAGCACTCTAGTTAGGGAAAGACTGTGATTTTGGTTTAGAATGATTACATTTAATGCAACAAGTCACTTGTGACTTTTCAATATTTAAAGTTACTGCGAGGAACTTTCCCTTTACGTTGATTCTGGCGCCCCCTGTGGACTAAAGTGGTAGTGCCTCTGAGCACCGGACTCCCTTTAGAAGCCTCTCATTTGACTGCAGCAGGTCTGACAGTCGGCCCCTCTCAGTCCTGGTCCTGGTTCCGTCGTGCCTCCCTTCCCTCCAGCGGGTCCAGCAACACGTCCTGGGTCATGGTTTCTTCTGAATTGGAGACGGTGGCTCAGACGTGCAGCATTTGGAATAGATTGAACCAACGACCTCCCGGTCACAAGCCGAATGAACATGTTGACCTCTAAACATGTTGCAACATATTGTGTCTCCCGAAACACGTTTATTGCTGCAAATTAACATATTAAGGTAAGACCACATCTATATTCCACTGACACTGAGTTGTGTGTACTTTACTCAACATTGAGTTTCTGATTTGTTATCATGTTTCCTTCCAAAGCAACCTCTGGTTTCACTTCCCGTCAGTAAAACACATCAAACGTATAGACCAGCGGGTCACCGCTCTCACAGTCTCACCTCGTGACTGGATATCGTCACCTTCTCGTCGTCGAGGGGTTTATTTTTAGCAACGGCAGGTTTCCTCCTTTGTCATTTTGTGTCCGCCGGTCGCTCTCACGCGTGAGCGTCCCTCCTCCGTCACTGTGTCACAACTGACAGCGGAGGATAACACTCAGCCCCCAAAGACAACGCCCGAGGGGCGTTAGCCGTCAGGTGCTCCTGCAACTTTTTCTTCCACTTGCAGCCACGGAGCCGAGAAGTTTCCATTTATTAGGGTGATGAAAGAGTTTCCCCCTCACAGCTGCTGCTGGTGTTGAGCAGGAAGGTGACCCTCCACTCTAACGGACACCACATCACGCGCTGGAACGGTTCTTTGAGGTATCAGCACGGGATTTGATTTCAGTGTGTTGGGACACACTGAATTGCATTACACACACATTACACACACATGCACAAGTAATCACAGTCGACTGCTCTTTAAAGTACAACAGAGTTTATTAAATCAAAACAATAGATGATCAAATCAATTAATATTGCAACCAACAAACGCTGTCAGACAATTTTATGTCTACTACCTAAAGTCAAATGAATAAAATGCGGGAGGATCTATGTATGTAAGTATGTGTGTGTGTGTGTGTGAGGATCTGTGTGTGAAACGAGGGGGCGTAACCTATTCCATCAGTGATGAAAAGAGAGGGGCCTTAAAAACTACAGCTAGGAACTACAAACCAAGATGGCGGACTCGAGTGACCTAGGCAAAATGGCGGACAATCGTAGCTGTGTGTGTAATCACGTGTGGCTGCGCAGCACGTGTGTTGGGACAATGGGGGGGCGAGAGGTTCACCCACAATCAGCAGCTCTATGTGTCTGTAAGTTAAGGGAAAGAGAGAGAAATAAAAAGGGAGGGAGAGGGAGATCAAAGCTCTGCTGAGGTGTCGTAAGGAGGACGAGCACAGCTGGTCTGATCCTGCACAAGTCTGCCGTGTGTCGTTCTGAACTGACGACAGCTTATGCAGCGATAGCCACGACTCTCACCTCACTCAGTCGATGAAATGAAAATAATCCCCAAACAAAACAGTCATAGCAGTTAATACACAATACAACGGAGCTCCGTGGTCCGTGATGATTGCGCAATTCCTCCGTATAACGCGACAGTGAATTAACACAACAAGATACGGGAATGACAACACATAAAGGAATAACCTAGAGTAAACTAAGGCTAAGCTAAGCTAAGCCCAGATACCATGAACCTTACTTTGAGAAGCTTCGGAAGTCCGGATGTGTGCTCTCCCTCAGGAGTCTCACAGCCCGTCGTCGTCTCCTCAGACACCGAGCGCTGCTTCTTAGTGATGTGCAGAGTTCCACTTCTCTTTTATTTTGCCAACACCTGTCTGGCCAGTGGCGACACAGAACCAAAAAATGGTTTGCGATCGTCCTCGTCCAATCAAACAGCTGATCGTTGTGGCACTGAAGCAACTTCTTCTGATCCTACTTGACAATGTGCAAACAGCCGTACTCTATTTCTCCAAAGGCTCGATACTTCAGGAGCTTACAGGCAGCGAGGTGGCCAGATATTCCACCTCAAACTAAGAGTTACTTTTGACTTCTGTGACTTTCACAGTCTTTCCTCTGGCCTTGACATTAGGCCTCAGCCTGAGGCCTCTGGAATCTCACGGGCCTTTTGCATTTTGTCTCTTCATATATTTGAATGAATGGGCTGCTCCAGTGTGAGACTGTGTAAATATCATCAGTGCACTCAGTGTTGGGCTCTGCCTCGTCTCAACACGCCAGGACAACATTGTTCATGCACTGGTCACTTTTGAGATTTTGGTCTTTTTTGCTTCCAGAACACGTCTTCTTTGATTTGACCAAACACGTTTTCTCTAAATGAGTTTGTTCTCAGACTCTGATCCAGAAATCTCCACTTCAGCAGCTCTTACAGACACCAAACTGTACACTTTCATTCCTCTCTGTGTTATTGATATCTAGGCTTCTACAGAGGGGTTTGTTCATATGTCATCATTACCTGATTTATACAATATTTTATTACTAAAAACATGAATTTGTCTCTGTTGGCAGTATATAGATATCTATATATCTATATATATATATATAGACTGTGATACAAAGAGATATACAAACTTCTGTAAAACCTCTGACTCTTATATTTTAACAAAATGAAACAATATTTTTGAACATGGCTTTATCCAATGTTCAGATTTATGTTCTGGAAATGTTTGACAGTGAACAAGTAGATGATGAGACAATATCTCATTTGCATATTCACACAAAACTTGAATGACAAAAAAGAATGCCTGAACGTAAGTGATCAGCAGTGGAAGTTTCATGTTGATATATGTTCGTTAAAATCTTTCCCTGAGGTGTCTCCTCTTAGAGAGGACAGTTGGACTTCTCTTGGAGTGTCCTCCGTGTCTTTGGGGAAGACTGGATGTTTACTGCCCTCTGCTGGCTGATCAGTGGGATCAGAAAGTGTGCTGATCACATGATGAGCTCTGACCTGCTCAGTGTCCTGTGAGAGACAGGAAGTCTGTTGTAATGTGTTTCCCCACACTGTTACACACAATACTTCTGTGTCCTGTTGCTATGATAAGTGATGAAGTGTGTCACTAATGTCCACGCTCGCATTAGTTTCTTCCTCTCCATGACAAACGTCGATAACAAACGAGTAAAGCAACTATAAAGTATTGTTTATGATTATTAAATGTAGTACTGTTACTGTTGCTTCACACTCAGCATGTCAATGTGGCGTTTTTCAACAACATCACTGAGAGATATTCCAAAGAGACAACAGCATAATAGTGTGAAACATGAGGGAGAAGTAGAGAGAAATGACTACAAACATACAGGAACAATTATGGATTATGGATTATTATTATTATGGATTATAATTATTGATGCATTCATGTTGCATCTGATGTATATATATTTTGAGTACTTCATATAGTACTGGGTAGCTTAATATTTAACAATATATCATCGTTTATTAGTTGATTGATATATTGTATTAATATCTGAATCTGCAAAGTAACTAGTGACTAAAGCTTGAAAGTATGTTTGTGAATGGAGTAGAAGTATAAGGCATTGAAATACTCAAGTAAAGTACAAGTACCTGGACTTGGTATTGATTCCCTGTAGTATTGCTTGTGTGTACTGAATCATTCATATTGGAATCCTGTCTCTGTAAACAAACTCAAACTGAGCAATGAGCCAAGTACAATCCATCAGAAAGAAAGTGCTTATGAATTCATGTCTCATGTGACAGCTTTTCTATGATTAATTACTCTTTTGGGCTCATGCTGTGTGTGTGTGTGTGTGTGTGTGTGTGTGTGTGTGTGTGTGTGTGTGTGTGTTTGATGATGTGAGGGTGAGAAAGACGGAAACATCAACATGCAGATCATTAACACGCAGCAGTGAATATATAACTTAATATACGTCATGTTTTTCATTCCGCTGACGTTAACTCGCAGCTCCTCATTTGTTTTTTTTTGTCACAAAGTCAAAATCAAAAGGAGGCGGAAGCTCGCGCTCCATGATGTGAGTCACAAATGAGAGCTGCTGTGGCCCCGCTCCTGAGTCCTGGCTGCGGTCCTTGTACCATGAATAAAAAAAGGCCTTTACAGAGCGCCTTCTTTTGAAAAGAAGGGGGGGGGGGGGTAGAGGTGGGGCTTGAACGTACATAAGAGGCAAAGACCGTCCGCCAGTGCAATTTGGCACAACATCACCAGACAATTTGCTGTAGCTGAACATACCCGAGGGAGCCGATTGGATCTATCCGTCCATTTAGACCCTCCACAATAATAGCCTTTGTGGAGGAGGAAGCCTCGTTAGTGATGAGCACAGAACAAAGAACTTTATCCTGTATGTCGGGGGAGGACAACATGACTGGGGGCCAGTCCCAGGGCTTGGTCCTGCAGCCGGCCTGGGACTACCTCCACCAGAACCACCACGACCTCCTGAGGAGCCCCCTGTTCCCCGTGGTCCTCTCCGTCACCACCTACTTCCTCCTGGTCGGTCTGTACACCCTGCTCGACCTGCTGGCGCCCACCTGGCCCTGCATTAACCGCTACCGGCTCCATCCGGACGGGGCCGTCACCTGGCCTAACATCTGGACCACCCTGGGCGTCACCGTCTACAACCACCTGCTTTACATCTTTCCTGCCGCGGTCGCCCAGTGGCTGTGGAGGCCGCCCACCCCGCTGCCCTGTGAGGCGCCCACTCTCTGGAGCTTCTTCCTGGGCGTCCTGGGCTGCACGGTGGTCTTTGACTTCCAGTATTACCTGTGGCACCGGCTGCACCACCGGGTGCCGTGGTTGTACCGCACGTTCCACGCCGTGCACCACCAGTACAACCAGCCCTTCAGCCTCGTCACCCAGTACCTGTCTGGCTGGGAGTTATTCAGCGTGGGGTTCTGGGCTACGGTGGACCCCGTCCTGCTCCGGTGCCACTGCCTCACAGCGTGGGGCTTCATGGTCTTCAACATCTACATTTCCACCGAGGACCACTGCGGCTACGACTTCCCGTGGGCCATGCACAAGCTGGTGCCCTTCGGCCTGTGGGGTGGTGCACCAAAGCACGACGCTCACCACCAGCAGCCCAACACCAACTTCGCCCCGTTCTTCTCCCACTGGGACTGGCTGGGGGGAACCCACACTGTGCCAACTCCACCGGCCACGGTGCCGCCGGGGGAGCCAGACGAGACGAAAGGGAGAAGAGACTAAAGCGCTTGAATTAATCTCTCATTGACTCTCATCGCCTCTTTTACTCAAACCGCCTCTTTTTTGGAAACGCTGTCCCTCCAACACGACCAGCCCCTCCCTAACCCCTGCGTCTGCCTTTCCTTTTTTACTGGATGTATTCTCTCTAACAGAACAGCTGATTATCAGTCTAACATTTGGTAAGTTGTTGAGAAGAATTACCTTTGTGTACATGCTTTGTGGACATTCATCTCTTATTCATAAAGATTTCTGGTTCATGTTGATGTAACGTTGTGGTCAGCGATCTCAGGTCAGTTTTGAGTTCTTATCTGAGTATTTTGCTGACGGTAGATGTACATTGTCCCTCTCTCCCTCCTCAGCACTGATCCTCTCGCTCATGAATAGCGGCCTTTTAGCTGCACGGCAGCGTGACGCGTGGGAGCAATACTAATCCAGCTCTCTTTGAGACGCTCCTCCTGGAAGAGCTCTCAATAAGGTGTCTTTCTTTGACTACGAGAAGCTAAATATTTCTCATTCATTAGAATAAATCAAAATGTAAAGTAGCGCATAAATAATGTGTCAATAAAATACATTTCTAATGAAATACTGACGACTTCATCTTTGTAGAAAAGTGTGTTTTTTTACTCGCATTTCAGGAAACAAACCAGCAGAGGTCCCCCTTCCCTTCCAGAGGCAAGGAGAACATGTCACGCAAACACAGCCACTTCTACAATCATTCATTTCATACAAATGAGTCACTATCAGGACACAAGGTACTCCCTTAGTGCAGTAGAATATCTCCTGGTATTCCACAGGAAACGCAGCGAGTGGTAGTACTGTGGTGATCCGCGGTGGAGACTCTTCTCTTTGTTTCCATCTTCGTGGTGTCAACACCAGCAGCCAGAACTGGTTTGGCTGGTTCACGAGGGTATTGACGGTTGCAACAGGTTGTGCTTATTGTAGAAACACAGACGCCTCCAGCAGATCCGTCTGTGTGACAACTGTTACAGGACCGGGATCCTAGAGGTGTGGATTCAATAAACATCTGGCTACGGCATAGATCTGTAATGTGCATGCATTATCGCCACTAGCTCGCTTTTTAAAAGAATCTTCAATGGATAAAAAAATAAAAAGAAGTAAACTTATTTCCTGTCAAGACTCATTTAAGACTTTTATTGTATTCTTAAAAATGTAAAAAATAACCTTGCGGCACCACATGTTGCATCATGGAAATATACAACACACAGCACCACTCAGGAGTGTGCTCCACCGGACCTTTGCCCTCATTTCTTTTTACCACAATGACAATGCAAAACAGACAGCCGAAGTTAAAAGAACATCAACATAAAACCGGATATTTATTGTATTTGAGATGGACATCACAGCGGCATTAGAACTGTATGGATCAAACAAACAGTTTACAACATTGAACACTGAGTTGCATTTGTGCAGCTCCAGTGAAACGTTTACGATGAGAAAACATCTGCACATGAAACGAACACTGGATTGTTTTAACGTGTGTTCTTGCTTCATGGTCACCTTTTAAATAATGAATCCTACTAAATAATTCATCATGCATTCTGCTCCAGGGTTAGTGCGTCACACCCTGCGTACATGTTGTGCCCAAATGTTTAAGAAAGAAATGAACTTCTACAAATCAACCAGCTGTGTAAATGTAGCACAGCCGGGGAGCGGCTCCGTCACGAGGAGGGCCGGTGCTCTGAGACAAAAGGGAAGACGACACTCACAGCAGCAATCATTTACCTCGGCCAGTCGTTACACAGCAAGCTGTCGCATTCAGTCTGGGTGTGTACCTGGGGGGGGGGGGGGTCTGCTTGAAACACAGTTTTTATCTCCAGATAAAGGACAACGGGCATTCACTGTGGTTCACAACGCCCCTTTGTCGGCAGCAGATTGTCTTTTAAAAGGAAACAGTTTGTTGAATTAAGGAGGTTTGAAGTTAAAATACAATGTTTGACTGTTTGGGAGAGTGAGCTGTGCACCTGGAATGAGGCGCAGACACTGAAACTATCGTGTCATCCTCACAACAAGCCCGGCACGCCCTCTTTAACCTGCTCGTCTCTGACCCGCTTCCTTCTCTGGCTTTTACTTCAGAAAGGTATGTTTAACAACTGAGCAAACATCATTAAAAACGTGAAAAAACCAAACACAAATAACAGGTTTGTACACTTTTCTACTCCTAAAAAAAAACCTCAACACATTCCATGAATTCCTAACATTTCCACAAGACGACAATAATCGGCCCATGACAATGAGTCTCCAGCTGTGTGGTGGAATACGTCCTGATGGCGACTCCCTCCACACAGGAATGTGTATCGGTTACGCAATATCAAAAAGGAGTTTCACAGAAACGTCATGACGTAATAAAGCATTTAACAAACTATGTAACAGTGCCAAACATTTAAGAAGGCATGGTTTAAGATGATAAAAACATGTTGGCGGCAGGAATGTGCCCAAACAGGCAAGTTTAAAACACAAAACAGGAATGAATATGAAGTTGTTGGTTTGACTAAAGCTGCACCTGATATTCTCTCTGTGTGCTTCTCTTACTACAGACAGTCAGTTGCTTTAAAAAAGTCTTCAGTGCGGTGAACTAGTCTAGTCATAATTGTCAGTCTCTCGCCATTTAATATAGAGATAGAGATAGAGATAGAGATATATATATTAAACAGTCCATAATGACTTCATATAAATCTTAAAACGTGCTCCGCTCTCTCATCGTCACAGTAAAGAGTTCATGCGAGGTTACCTGGTTATGACCGATGGGCCTTGTGTACAGACCTCTACAGAGGTCCTCTACAGAGGGCAAGCGTCAGAGGCTCCACGCTCTCCTCCGTGGATCTTCTAACAGGAGCTGCTCTGCGTGTTCCCGCTGTCCGACACGTACGACTTGCTGTTCCTGGAGTACTTCATGGAGTTGAAGGAAACCCTCATCCTCTCCACGGTCCTGCTGCTCCTGCACAGCAGCGTGTTCTTCACGTGGTTCCTGAAGTCCTCGGACACGAAGTAGTAGATGAACGGGTCCAGGCAGCTGTTGAGGCTGGCCAGGCACAGCGTGGCGACGTAGAAGGCGTAGCCGTTGTTCACCACGCCGTCCTTCAGCAGGGAGTAGTGCACCACCAGCATGATGTTGCTGGGCAGGAAGCACACGAGGAACGTCACCAGGACGATGACGATCAACACCACGGCCTTCTGGCGGTTCTTTCCCGCCGCGCTGTCATCCATGCCGTTCCCCAGAGCCCGGAGCAGCAGAACGTAGGCCACGGTGATCACCACGCAGGGGACGAGGAACACCACCAGACCCATGAAGATGAAGTAGTAGTACGGGAGCTGCACGGACGCGAACGGGTTGAGGTCGTCCTGTATGACGGTGACGTCGTGGCAGGTGGTGACGTTGGGGTCTTTGAGCTTGGCGGTGTGGTCGTACAGGTACAGCGGCGTGCTGGTGAGCCACACGAAAGCCCAGATAGCCACGCACACGCCGACGGCCACCTTGTTGTTCTTCCTCTGCTGGGACAGAGGGTGGGCCACCACCCAGTACCTCTGCACGCTGAGGCAGGCGATGAAGAGGACGGAGCAGTACATGTTGCCGTAGAAGAAGCTCACCATCACTTTGCACAGCGGCTCGCCGTAGATCCAGTCGTTGCCGTTGAGGTGGTAGGAAATCTTCAGCGGCGTCCAGATGATGAAGAGCAGGTCGGCCAGGGCCAGGTTGGCCATGTAGATGGACGACGGGTGCTTCTTCTTGGTCCTGAAGAGGAACACCCAGATGGCCATGCCGTTGGCGGGAAGCCCCACCAGGAACACGATGATGTAGACGATCGGGAGGAAGACCGTGGTGAGACTACTCTTCAGTGTGTCAGACGTCGCCTTGTCCACAATGACTTTTTCGGAGTCTGTAGGGTCTACGTACCCGGAGAACCCCCGACCTTTAACTGAAACAATACGACACGATTGAACACATATCGGGACTGAAATGATTAACTATTAACCAGACAAAACATGATCAATCAACTATTTTAATAATTAGTAATTTATCAAAGAAACTGAGTCCAGCTTCTCAAAAGTGAGGATTTACTGCTTTTCATCATCATAAAATCTACTATCTCACAAATAGAGTATCTTTGTGTTTAGACCAGAACTATTTGAAAATGTCACCTCTGGCTTTTTTCAATATTGTCTTTTTAAGGTAAAAGATCAAATATATGACAAAGATTAAGGTTAAGATAATGCTCTTACGCCTACATTTCCCAGCACTCAGTGCGTTCAGGAGCGGACCACCGCGCAACGTCACACATAAATCTATCAAAACGTATCTCTCATTACAACAATGTTTTAAAACCTCTGGTTGAATATCACGTAAACATTAACAGAGTATTACTGTATTAAAACACTCGGTCTCGGTATGCGCTCGAGCTCGTTCACAGCAAACGGGTACTTCCGGTCTTACCTGCAGCATTTGAGGCAGAAAAGCAGCAGAAAATCAAAAGCAGCGACGATAACCGAGTTAAATCCATGTCTGCGGTGTTGACGCGGTCTCAGCTTTACTCCTCTTTAACGGTCTCTCCCTCCAGCGACTTCTTAAATGCGTACTTCAACCGCGACGGACACACCCCGAGACTACCTGTGCGTACGGCCTGCACGTCACCTGTGACCCGCCCACCTGGTGCACTCTGGTTTCAGTGGAGCTCACGAAGAAGAAAAAGAAACTCCAAATAATAACCATATATAAAAGGACATTTTAACACCTTATTCATACTTATTTTAAAATAAAAAATACCTCGTATACACTTTATTTAATTCTGCTGATGAATGTTTCTTTTAATGTAAAGTTAAAACTTTTCAGGTCTGTTGAATCTTACAGCAACAGACAGAAATATGATTTGAACTATTTCACAACTTCCTGCAGCAGAATTCTTCTGGTCCTCTAAACACAATGGTGTGCAAGAAAATAAAGAAAAGGTTTGCTTTATTTAATTCAAACACTACAAATACGATCAGAGAGGTGACCCGTCATCAAAGGAAGTGTTTGATATAATATATACCGATTGATTATAGATTATACTGACTGCTCTACTATATGCCTTTCTCCAGTCCACCTCCCTAACTTTACAAATATTATTACTATTTTATTTTCCAGTAACATGCTAATTTCATTTTATTCACTTATCTATCATTTTGTAGTGTTTTACTTTACTTTTGTATATATTTGTTTTTTTTCTTCCGTTTTTTGTAATGACAGAAAAAAATCTTATATTTTTGTGGTTATTGTTTTCCTCACTGTATTCTTTATGGATTCATATTTTACGTGATGTTATGGACTGGAGGTAATATCTTCAATAATTCAGTTGCTAATTTTCTATCTTGAGTAACTGACATCACAAAATATTGAAAAATATACGTTTACGTCACAATGTTCCCAAAGTGATCTTCAGTGTCTCGTTTTGTCCGAGCAAAAGTCCAAAACCCAAAGATATTCACTTCACTTTCAGGTCGGAAAAGCAGCAAATTCTCACATCTGAGACGCTGCAAGCATGAAATTACTGACATTTTCTCTGAGCAACATTGAAACAATCGGAATCAATTATCAGTGCAGATTAATTATCTGTTGATAACGGGCGATTCCTTCAGCTCTATATTCAACATTTTATTACAGAAGTCACACAGTAGGAACTGTGACTGTTCGATATCATGAACTCATGTTATTAGAGAGTATATATATATATAAAAATAGAGAGCGAGAGATATATATATATATATATATATATATATATATAAATAAGATAGACTTTCTCATGACTGTTGGAACCTTTTTGGAAATAAAAGTTTCTGTGTAAAAACACCATGTGACCTCCTCCCTGAGTCTAAACTGCTCTTATCATATAAGAGGATCAGTTGAATCGTAGAAAACGCGTACGCTAACTAACCGCTGTAAATATGTAACAGAGTGACGTCATGGACCGTAACTTTTACTTCTGTAAGAGTCTGAACCGCTGCATTCAGTACAAGCCGGGGCTGAGTCCTGAGAGGCAGGAATACAGAGTTCACTATGGAAAGCTAATTTGCATAAAACATGATAAAATCTGCAAAAAGCCAACACCTGCCCATTATAAATTGAGCTTTCTAGCTACTGCAGTAATAACCATTATTTTAGTTTATAGATGAAAAACATCTGACAGCCTGCAATCGGATAAAAAAGAAATAGATTAACTAACATAACTCCCTTTAACACGCAAAAAATAATATATATATATATATATATATATATATATATATATATATATATATATATATATAAAAAATGTAAGACTTCTTTACACCTTCTAAGATATTCTGAGACTTTTCCAGGTTGCACATTTATTGACACACTTTCAAATGATTACTTTAAAAAAAAAAATCTTTTTTTTTTTTTAAATGGCTCCACAAGATAAACACCATGTCAAGCTTGCATCATGTATCACACAACATGCTAAAACCTTTTAGCATGTTGAAACTCTGACAAAATAATTATTCTCAATAAAAATAGCTTGGATTAAAAGATCAGATATACATAAAAATTAATGACGTGCAAAAGAAATCAGCTAAAACTGCAGACGACTGCAACGAGCATAAAATATCAGTTGTATTATCAAAGATACAAAAAATAAAAACCAGTAACTTAGACAGCTCAAAGCTTCTCAGAGGCCTTTAAAACAGAAGACATTTCAAAGCTTTGGAGGAAGTCACAGAAAAGAAATCCATAAAAGAGGCATTTTTAAAGATGCCGAGTCAGCACTCGGTGCTCTGCGTGTTCCCCGAATCAGACGTGTACGTGTTGTTCTTCTTGGAGTACTTGAGGGCGCTGAAGGAGACCCTCATCCTCTCCACCGTCCTCTCGCTCCTGCAGAGGAACGTGTTCTTCACGTGATCCCTGAAGTCCTCCGAGATGAAGTAGTAGATGAACGGGTCCAGGCAGCTGTTGAGACTTGCCAGACACAGCGTGGAGATGTAGAAGCCGTACAAGTTGTTGTTCGCCTTGTTCAACAGGAGGGTGTAGTGCACCAGCAGCATGATGTTGCTCGGGGTGAAGCACACCAGAAACATCACCAGCACGGTGACGATCAAGACCACGGCCTTTCGCCGCTTCTTGGCGATGGCGGGGTCCGACATGCTGTTGCGGAGAGCCTTGAGCATGAGCACGTAGGAGATGATGCACACGACGGTGGGAGCGATGAACCCCAGAGTCCCCATCGTCAGGAAGTAGCCCGCCGCCATTTTCTTCTGACTGGGCCTGGTGACGTCGTGGCAGGTGCTGATTTCTAGGTTCGTCACATAGACCTCTTGGTTGTACAGGTAGAGGGGGATGGTGAGAAGCCAGACCGCCGCCCACACGGCGATGGAGATAGCGACGGCCACGGCGTTGGCCCTCTGGGGCCGTGAGAGCGGGTGGACCACGGCCCAGTAGCGCTGGACGCTTATGCAGGCGATGAAGGCGATGGAGCAGTACATGTTGCCGTAGAAAAACGCCACCAGCACTTTGCACAGCGGCTCGCCGTAGATCCAGTCGTTGCCGTTGAGGTGGTAGGAAATCTTCAGCGGCGTCCAGATGATGAAGAGCAGGTCGGCCAGGGCCAGGTTGGCCATGTAGATGGAGGACGGGTGCTTCTTCTTGGTCCTGAAGAGGAAGACCCAGATGGCGAGGGCGTTGGTGGGCAACCCCACCACGAACACGATGATGTAGACGATCGGGAGGAAGACGGTTGTGAGGCGGCTGCTCAGGACTTCTCTAGCTACGGGGTTGACCTCCACCCCGTCGGTGGTCTCCGTACCGGAGAAGCCTCGGTCCTCTGGTCAAAATATGAAACGAAAACATGTGAAAAGCAGAAGTGCAACAGGTTGACAGTACATGCAGGAACATACTATAAATGTACCTCCAATACCACACTGTGAAAATACTCCACTACAAGTAAAAGTCCCGCATTCAAAACCTCCAAGTATGAAAGTATAATGCAGTAAAATGTTCTCTGTCAGTGTTTTACTGTCATAGCTGTTGTTTCTGGTTTAATATTCCTGCTGCATTCATGTGTACGTTAACTGCTTTATATCCGGTTATTAGTTTAATCTACATCAATGCATCATATTCTATCAGATCATATGTTTGTAGCGTCTCTGTCCTGTGAGAACCACGTAGCTCTAAAAAGAACAAACAGCCTGTTTTCAGCTTTGTGACGATGCATTTTCCAGCTGATCCAAGAGGCTTTTTAAAGAGTTTATTTATCTGAAGGAGGATTTCATCAACACACGAAGGAACACTTCATCCTTCAGTTTATCACAAAACATCTACACATCTGGAGATTCATGGTTTTACCTGGACAGGGAGGGGATGCACAACCGTCATCGGAGAAGAATATAAAGCCGTCAGGCAAATGTAGTGAAGTATGAAGTACAATATTTACCTCCGAGATGTACAATGTATACATCCGTGTTGTAGAAAGTGCAATATTTACCACTGAGATTTAGTATGAAGTTGCATAAAATGGAAATACTCACGTACAAGTACCCCGAATGTGTACTTAAATACAGTACTTGAGTGTGAGCACTTTGATCTGCTCTCTACTTATAATCAGTCCTTTGAGCATCACAACGACCCACTTCACATTTAAATAATACTTCATAACTCAGTAACTGAGATCAAACTACTTCTGACTAATCACTGGCGGCCGACACATCAAACCAACATGGCCTTTGTATGTTCGACGCTTGCAGCTCAGAAATCAAAGCACTTTTAGGATCCTGACCTAAAGACCTTAAACACACCACAGGTGTAAACAACCTGCGCGAGCTTTTCTTCTTACCTTTCTCTGACACGCAGGTCTGCAGGAACCCCAGCAGGAGGAAGAGCTGAAACCATCGCGTCCTCGCGGCCATGACCGTTCACAGGTAAAGAGCAGCAGTGTGGTGCGCGGGCGTGGCTGCGCTGCTTTTAACCGCCATCCCGGTCTTCACACAGCGGAGGAGTTTGACACCTGGGTCACGTGGTCACGCGCAGCCAACCGAGACACGCCTCGCAGGGTTGATGTCGGAAGTATGACGTCGTCCTACCGTCAGGTGAGTTCACCGGTAAACATCTATGATTGGTTCTCAGATGACATCGGTTTCATACCAATAAACAACTTCTGGTGTTTGATTTAAACGACTGTTTTATTATTTTGCCAATTTTCATTTTATTTCTAATTTAAGTGCCCTTTGAAAATATTGACTCCAATCTTTCATTTGAGACAGCAGTGGAGTGTATTTAAATACATTTACTGTACTTTTGAGCGACGTGTACTTTACTGGAGTATTTTCATTTTATGCTACTTTCTACTGTTTACTCTACTAGCTTCATTTATTTGGCATCTGTAGTATACTTACTAATAAAAATCAACAAATACATTATGATGTACACTGTAGTGTTGCTTCTTTTACTTATACTCAAGACCTGAATAATACTTCAACGTCTGATTCTATTGTTTGAAACACAAGCATCAAACTGATGAGAAGGTCATTTCCTAAAGATATAATTAAAGCCGTAGTTTGACCTACTTCTGTTTTCCACCACTTGTGACCTTATGAAGAAAGCAGAACAGAAGCTGCTGTACGTGAACATGTGCACACAGGTGTGTGGTGCATGTTATGTGATTATTATACTGTATTAAGTGCAATATTTGAGTCTTTCTTCACTCTTTCTGTTTGTCTAAGCTGGTTCAAGTTACCCTTTGTTACATTTTATTCCAAAATAAAGGATTCAAATGTGTATGAAAATAATAATACCAAAGGCAACCTTTTTGTTGTTGTTTTGACTAAATTAAAACCCAAAATATAGAAAAGAGCTGAAGTTGGAATTCCTTGCTACAAACTTTCACATTTATTGAAGGCGACAAAATACAGAAAAGACCACAAATCATTATTTCTACAAATAATGAAATATTTCATGTTCATAAGTTAGATGGGCTGTGCATGAAAAAATACATTCTTCACATTATTTTTGTTTGTCTGTTCATTGAACATCATCTTGGTTTTGGACAGTTGGTCAGACAGAAGAAGACATTTAAAGACGGACTCTCAGGAACATGTGATGGGCAGTTTTTCACGACGATTAATCAGTTCATCAAGAAGATAACTGACAAATGAACCAAGTGGATGAAGAGAAGTAATCTACAGGACAGCCAGTTGTTTCACATTGAAAGATTAAAACAGTATTTATTCAGTCAGCAGCTCCTTTACACTCTCACATGACTCTCTGCTCAGACCGATATGAACACAGTGAAACAGGAGGTGGAGCTCCGAGTCCCTCAGGTTTCCTTTCATTATTGGCATCGTAGCGCTTCCTGCTGGAGGAGAAAACACAGTAGAACTACAGCCTTACTGTGTATAATACACTTAAAAGTACTTCACGCTTCCAACCAGCAGAGAGCAGCATGAAACAGACCTGTTCGTTGGCCGTCTTTAAAACACATCACAATCACATAACAGATCTATTCAGAGACCAGAAATGGAGAAAAAAATTAAAATAAAACCACCACAAAACAGCACGTTTCCTTGCATTAAATGTAATACTTACAGATTTACTTGCAGCTTATAAGCTCTTATACTTCTAAAAAGAGGAATTTTTAAAGATGCCGAGTCAGCTTTCGGTGCTCCGCGTGTTCCCCGAATCAGACGTGTACGTGTTGTTCTTCTTGGAGTACTTGAGGGCGCTGAAGGCGACCCTCATCCTCTTCACCGTCCTCTCGCTCCTGCAGAGGAAGGTGTTCTTCACGTGATCCCTGAAGTCCTCCGAGATGAAGTAGTAGATGAACGGGTCCAGGCAGCTGTTGAGACTTGCCAGACACAGCGTGGAGATGTAGAAGCCGTACAAGTTGTTGTTCGCCTTGTTCAACAGGAGGGTGTAGTGCACCAGCAGCATGATGTTGCTCGGGGTGAAGCACACCAGAAACATCACCAGCACGGTGACGATCAAGACCACGGCCTTCCGCCGCTTCTTGGCGATGGCGGGGTCCGCCATGCTGTTGCGGAGAGCCTTGAGCATGAGCACGTAGGAGATGATGCACACGACGGTGGGAGCGATGAACCCCAGAGTCCCCATCGTCAGGAAGTAGCCCGCCGCCATTTTCTTCTGACTGGGCCTGGTGACGTCGTGGCAGGTGCTGATGTTCAGGTTCGTCACGTAGACCTCTTGGTCGTACAGGTAGAGGGGGATGGTGAGAAGCCAGACCACCGCCCACACAGCGACGGAGACGCCGACGGCCACGGCGTTGGCTCTCTGGGGCCGTGAGAGCGGGTGGACCACGGCCCAGTAGCGCTGGACGCTTATGCAGGCGATGAAGGCGATGGAGCAGTACATGTTGCCGTAGAAAAACGCCACCAGCACTTTGCACAGCGGCTCGCCGTAGATCCAGTTGTTGCCGTTGAAGTGGTACGCGATCTTCAGGGGGACCCAGATGATGAAGAGCAGGTCGGCCAGGGCCAGGTTGGCCATGTAGATGGAGGACGGGTGCTTCTTCTTGGTCCTGAAGAGGAAGACCCAGATGGCGAGGGCGTTGGTGGGCAACCCCACCATGAACACGATGATGTAGACGATCGGGAGGAAGACGGTTGTGAGGCGGCTGCTCAGGACTTCTTTGCCTACAGAGCTGACCCACACCCCGAAGGCGATCTCTTGACCGCCTATGCCTGTTTGTTGTTCAAAATATGAAACGAAAACATGTGAAAAGCAGAAGTGCAACAGGTTGACAGTACATGCAGGAACGTACTATAAATGTACCTCCAATACCACACTGTGAAAATACTCCACTACAAGTAAAAGTCCCGCATTCAAAACCTCCAACTATGAAAGTATAATGCAGTAAAATGTTCTCTGTCAGTGTTTTACTGTCATATCTGTTGTTTCTGGTTTAATATTCCTGCTGCATTCATGTGTACATTAACTGCTTTATCACAAACACTCAACATCAACACATAAAGAAACACTTCATCCTTCAGTTTATCACAAACATTCAACATCAACACATAAAGGAACACTTCATCCTTCAGTTTATCACAAACATTCAACATCAACACATAAAGGAACACTTCATCCTTCAGTTTATCACAAACATTCAACATCAACACATAAAGGAACACTTCATCCTTCAGTTTATCACAAACATTCATCATCAACACATAAAGGAACACTTCATCCTTCAGTTTATCACAAACATTCAACATCAACACATAAAGAAACACTTCATCCTTCAGTTTATCACACACACTCAACACATCTGGAGATATGTGGTTTTACCTTGAGTCTCCTCGTGAAGAATGTGAACTAAGAAGAAAATAAAGCGGTCAGTAAAAAGTACAATATTTACCACTGCAATTTAGTGGAGAAGTATGAAGTTCCATAAAATGGAAATAGACGGGTAAAAGTACCCCGAATGTGTACTTAAATA
The DNA here is from genome assembly GCF_949748355.1 of Melanostigma gelatinosum. Lineage (NCBI taxonomy): Eukaryota > Metazoa > Chordata > Actinopteri > Perciformes > Zoarcidae > Melanostigma > Melanostigma gelatinosum. The sequence goes on along the minus strand of NC_136651.1, from coordinate 2,524,821 downwards.
CAGTTCTTGAGTGTGAGCACTTTGATCTGCTCTCTACTTATAATCAGTCCTTTGAGCATCACAACGACCCACTTCACATTTAAATAATACTTCATAACTCAGTAACTGAGATCAAACTACTTCTGACTAATCACTGGAGGCCGACACATCAAACCAACATGGCCTTTGTATGTTCGACGCTTGCAGCTCAGAAATCAAAGCACTTTTAGGATCCTGACCTTAAGACCTTAAACACACCACAGGTGTAAACAACCTGCGCGAGCTTTTCTTCTTACCTTTCTCTGACACGCAGGTCTGCAGGAACCCCAGCAGGAGGAAGAGCCGAAACCATCGCGTCCTCGCGGCCATGACCGTTCACAGGTAAAGAGCAGCAGTGTGGTGCGCGGGCGTGGCTGCGCTGCTTTTAACCGCCATCCCGGTCTTCACACAGCGGAGGAGTTTGACACCTGGGTCACGTGGTCACGCGCAGCCAACCGAGACACGCCTCAGGGTTGATTTTGGAAGTATGACAGTTTGTCAGGTGAGTTCACGGGTAAACATCCACGATTGGTTGTCAGATGACATCGGTTTCATATGTCACGAAACAACTTCTGGTGTTTGATTTAAACGACTGTTTTTTTTTGACAATTTTCATTTTATTTTCCTTCCATTTTCACTCTGGTCATTTCCTAAAGATGTAATTAAAGCCGTAGTTTGACCTACTTATGTTTTCCATCACTTGTGACCTCATGAAGAAAGAACAGAAGCTGCTGTACGTGAACATGTGCACACAGCTGTGTGGTCCATGGTATGTGATTATACTGTCGTAAGTGCAATATTTGAGTTTGATCACTGGATGAGTCTTTCTTCAATGTTTCTGCTCGTCTCAGCTGGTTGAAGTCACCTTTTGTTACATAATAAAGGATTCAAGTGTGTACAAATAATAATACCTAAAGCAGCCTTTTTGTTTAGTTTTGACTTAATTAAAACTCAAAATGTAGAAAAGAGCTGAAGTTGTAACTCTTTACATTTGTTACAAACGTTCACATTTAATAAAGAAAAGACGAGAAATCATTATTTCTCCAAATAATGAAATATTTCATGTTCATAAGTTAGATGGGCTGTGCATGAAAAAATACATTCTTCACATTATTTTTGTTTCTGTTCATTGAACATCTTTTTGCTTTTGGACAGTTGGTCAGACAGAAGAAGACATTTAAAGACGGACTCTCAGGAACATGTGATGGGCAGTTTTTCACGACGATGAATCAGTTCATCAAGAAGATAACTGACAAATGAATCAAGTGGATGAAGAGAAGTAATCTACAGGACAGCCAGTTGTTTCACATTGAAAGATTAAAACAGTATTTATTCAGTCAGCAGCACCTTTACACTCTCACATGACTCTCTGCTCAGACCGATATGAACACAGTGAAACAGGAGGTGGAGCTCCGAGTCCCTCAGGTTTCCTTTCATTATTGGCATCGTAGCGCTTCCTGCTGGAGGAGAAAACACAGTAGAACTACAGCCTTACTGTGTATAATACACTTAAAAGTACTTCACGCTTCCAACCAGCAGAGAGCAGCATGAAACAGACCAGCATGAAACAGACCTGTTCGTTGGCCGTCTTTAAAACACATCACAATCACATAACAGATCTATTCAGAGACCAAAAATGGAGAAAAAAATTAAAATAAAAACACCACAAAACAGCACGTTTCCTTCCATTAAATGTAATACTTACAGATTTACTTGCAGCTGATAAGCTCTTATACTTCTACAGTGTAAAACTAAAAAGCATTTAAAAGTATCAACTGTTCTAGAAAGCACTCTCTCATCTCAACTTCCTTTTTCTCAAAAGGCTCTTCTGTCATTGCACACGTGTTGCATGAAACCAAGTTATTTCTGTTGGCAGGACATCAGTCGTTTTCTGAAAGAAAAACACTACAGATTCACTTTGAGCTCTTCTTTTTGCAGTTACTTGGACTTCATAATAAAATATTTCCACAGTTTCATACCTTTAAAATCACAGGTAGGAGTCAGTTCATCCGCTCAGACCAGCAGCTTCTTGTATTGGCTGCTGAGGTTCGCTTGGAAAGAGTCCATCTTGGTGACCGGAGCTTTTGTTTTGGGGCTCTCTGCACGGCTGGATTTGAGAATTGTTCTGCTGCTGGATCTGCTCGAGTTAGACGCTGAATGGCCGCTGCCCTCTGTGACCTTCTGACACCTCAGCGCGCTGGACAGCTGTCTCTGGCACTGGGAGGACCCAAAGTAGTAGACAAGAGGATCCAGGAGGCAGTTGAGACTCCCCACGCACAGAAACACCAGATAGGCCGCGTAGGAGCCGTCGGGGGCCTCCTGGCTGCTCTTCACTCCCACGTCGAACTGCAGGTAGTGCGCCAGGAGCAGACAGTTCGTGGGCGTAAAACACAGCACGAACATCACCAGCACGGTCAGAGCCATCACCGTCGCTCTTGTTCTCCTGCGGGAGCTTCCCGGGAAGCCGCGCGGGACACTGCTCAGCGACCAGATCACCCGAGCGTAGGACGCCACGGTGACGAGCAGAGGCAGGAAGAAGAGGGCGACGCAGAGGGCGACGAAGTACACCTTGTGGTGCCGGATCAGCTCGTCGGCGCGCTGGACATCGTGGCAGGTGGTGATGTCCAACTCTTTGAGGTGGAAGGTCTGGTCGGAGAGGACGAGGGGCACCGAGCCGGCGAAGGACAGCGTCCACATGGCCACGCAGGCTATGTTAGCGTTGCGGGGCCTTCTCCAAGCCAGGGAGTTGATAGGGTAGACCACGGCGAGGAGCCGGTCCACGCTGATGCAAGCAATGAGGAGGATAGAGCAGTACATGTTCCAGTAGAACGCCGCGGTGACCACACGGCACATGAACGGCCCGAATATCCAGTTGTTGCCACCGAAGTGGTAGGAGATCTTGAAGGGGAGCAGCGAGGCGAAGAGCAGGTCGGCGGAGGCCAGGTTCAGCATGTAGATAGCCGCCGCCTTCTTGGGCCGGATCCTTCGAGTGAAGGCCACAACCGCGCAAAGGTTGACGGGCACGCTGACGAGGCAGACCAGCGCGTAGAAGGAAGGGATGAGGACGGTGGACACCGGGCCCTTTAGAAACTGCAGAGCCTCCTCGGAGATTTCCGGCCGGACGGAGACGGTCGTGTTACGCTGCCGGCTACTTCCAGAGCGGTTCGATTCGGCAACGTTGTCTTCTGCAAAAATGTCACTCAGATCCAACGGTTCATCTGTGACTGAACGGTCGAAGACGGCGAAGGTCCTCCCCCATGCACTGACTGGAGAGAGAAAGACATGTGTCAGGGTTTAACGGGTGTTTTATTCATATTTAAATTATAGAGATGAAACAGAAAAACAAGGGAAACTGATACTTTTGGGAATAAATTCATCTCCAAAGTTTGTTTGTTTTTATCAATAATGCCAATACTTTACTGGTTCCAGATTCCAATCTTCTATCAAATTGAATTAATATCTTATCTGAAATGATGCGGGTTATTGACCAAATAATTAATTGAGAAAATTGTCGGCATCTTAAACGACAATGAAAGTAATTGGTTAAGTAGTTGCAGCCATAAATCAATTAGACGAGACAGAAAAAAAAAGTTGTTTTTTAAGAAACAATGGTGAAAAAAATGACAAATTCTGTGGTTTCAGGTTGTCTCTGTATTATGTTGTAAACTAAAATCTTTGGGTTCTGGACTTTGTGGTTGAACAAAACAAGACATTTGATGCGTCACATTGGCTCTGGCATTTTTTTCACAAACTTTTAAAATGTAATTATTGTCGTTAATCTCTCTTATGTTATACTTTATTACAGGGCTGCAACTAACAGTTATTGTTTAGAATCAATTGTTTCCCAAAGCTCAAGGTGACGTCATCAAATGTCTAGTTGTCTGACCAAACGCCCAAAACTCAATTTAACAATTTCGAATCTACTTTCGTTGGAAAACGAAGAAAAGCTAAACCTTCACATGTCAGCAGCTGAAACCAGAGACAGTTTGACATAGTTTCACTATTTCTGCTTGAAGAAAATGACAAACAATTTATTTATTGATCATCAGAATGACTAATATTTTGATAGAAAGTCGATTAATCAACTAACCATTTCACCTCCATAGTATTTACAGTAAATCATATCAAATCATACACTTTCTACCAAATTGTACCAAGTTCGCAGTAAGAAAGGTCTTGAATCCTGATCAACACGTTGCTTTAAATGAATACGCTTCAGGTCATCTCACCGTTATTGGCTGCAGCCGAGGCAGCACGCGCGCACACCAGCACCAACAGCAAAGTGTTTGGACACATTGAAAACATGTTGCCAAAAAACAGCAGAAATAATATGAAATGTCGATAATCCTCGCGTGGGTCTTCGTTCCTCGTGTTTGTCGAGACTCCTCCGTGTCGTTTCTGCTGCTCTTCTTCAGCAGCGTCTTTTGTTTCCACCCACCGCTGTCCGGTGGCTCCGGAACGCCCCGGTCCACTAATCAACTACAGCCGCGCGCAGAGACACATTCCGATCATCTGATGTCACCTTTTCAGTCACACAGCAGCGAAGACAGTAATGTGAGAACGAACCAGAACAAAAAACTGATCCTTTCATGCCATCTAAGGTCATCTTTCCTCTGATGTGAATCTAATAGTGCTGACAAATAATGTGAATTATTTAATATATTATGTTATATTATGGAAAGTAGCATAACCAGAAATATGGAATTACTTGTTTTCATTCTTTCATTTAGTCTTTCATCACTTTAGTCTGAAAGTGCAAAGTAATTTTTCTGTCTGAGATTGTATTAAACGTTATTAAACACAAAATAAAGTCAATATTTATTCACTATTATATATACATTTTTTTCAAATCAACAGCTACAGAGTGCAACTTCATCCTTTAGTTTATCACACACACTCAACATCAACACATCTGTAGATATGTGGTTTTACCTCCAGTGGCCTGGTCAAGAAGGTCATCTAAGAAGAAAATAAAGCGGTCAGTAAAAAGTACAATATTTACCACTGCGATTTAGTGGAGAAGTATGAAGTTCCATAAAATGGAAATAGACGGGTAAAAGTATCCCAAATGTGTACTTAAATACAGTACTTGAGTGTGAGCACTTTGATCTGCTCTCTACTTATAATCAGTCCTTTGAGCATCACAACGACCCACTTCACATTTAAATAATACTTCATAACTCAGTAACTGAGATCAAACTACTTCTGACTAATCACTGGAGGCCGACACATCAAACCAACATGGCCTTTGTATGTTCGACGCTTGCAGCTCAGAAATCAAAGCACTTTTAGGATCCTGACCTTAAGACCTTAAACACACCACAGGTGTAAACAACCTGCGCGAGCTTTTCTTCTTACCTTTCGCTGACACGCAGGTCTGCAGGAACCCCAGCAGGAGGAAGAGCTGAAACCATCGCGTCCTCGCGGCCATGACCGTTCACAGGTAAAGAGCAGCAGTGTGGTGCGCGGGCGTGGCTGCGCTGCTTTTAACCGCCATCCCGGTCTTCACACAGCGGAGGAGTTTGACACCTGGGTCACGTGGTCACGCGCAGCCAACCGAGACACGCCTCGCAGGGTTGATTTTGGAAGTATGACAGTTTGTCAGGTGAGTTCACGGGTAAACATCCGCGATTGGTTGTCAGATGACATCGGTTTCATATGTCACGAAACAACTTCTGGTGTTTGATGTAAACGACTGTTCTTTATTTTGCCAATTTTCATTTTATTTTCCTTCTATTTTTACTCTGGTCATTTCCTAAAGATGTAATTAAAGCCGTAGTTTGACCTACTTATGTTTTCCATCACTTGTGACCTCATGAAGAAAGAACAGAAGCTGCTGTACGTGAACATGTGCACACAGCTGTGTGGTCCATGTTATGTGATTATACTGTCGTAAGTGCAATATTTGAGTTTGATCACTGGATGAGTCTTTCTTCAATGTTTCTGCTCGTCTCAGCTGGTTGAAGTCAACTTTTGTTACATAAAGGATTCAAGTGTGTTAAAATAATAATACCTAAAGCAGCCTTTTTGTTTAGTTTTGACTTAATTAAAACTCAAAATGTAGAAAAGAGCTGAAGTTGTAACTCTTTACATTTGCTACAAACGTTCACATTTAATAAAGAAAAGACCAGAAATCATTATTTCTCCAAATAATGAAATATTTCATGTTCATAAGTTAGATGGGCTGTGCATGAAAAAATACATTCTTCACATTATTTTTGTTTCTGTTCATTGAACATCATCTTGCTTTTGGACAGTTGGTCAGACAGAAGAAGACATTTAAAGACGGACTCTCAGGAACATGTGATGGGCAGTTTTTCACGACGATGCATCAGTTCATCAAGAAGATAACTGAGAAAGGAATCAAGTGGATGAAGAGAAGTAATCTACAGGACAGCCAGTTGTTTCACATTGAAAGATTAAAACAGTATTTATTCAGTCAGCAGCTCCTTTACACTCTCACATGACTCTCTGCTCAGACCGATATGAACACAGTGAAACAGGAGGTGGAGCTCCGAGTCCCTCAGGTTTCCTTTCATTATTGGCATCGTAGCGCTTCCTGCTGGAGGAGAAAACACAGTAGAACTACAGCCTTACTGTGTATAATACACTTAAAAGTACTTCACGCTTCCAACCAGCAGAGAGCAGCATGAAACAGACCTGTTCGTTGGCCGTCTTTAAAACGCATCACAATCATATGATAACAGATTTATTCAAAGACCAAAAATGGAGAAAAAAATAAAAATAAAAACACCACAAAACAGCACGTTTCCTTCCATTAAATGTAATACTTACAGATTTACTTGCAGCTTATAAGCTCTTATACTTCTACAGTGTAAAACTAAAAAGCAATTAAAAGTATCAACTGTTCTAGAAAGCACTCTCTCATCTCAACTTCCTTTTTCTCAAAAGGCTCTTCTGTCATTGCACACGTGTTGCATGAAACCAAGTTATTTCTGTTGGCAGGACATCAGTCGTTTTCTGAAAGAAAAACACTACAGATTCACTTTGAGCTCTTCGTTTTGCAGTTACTTGGACTTCATAATAAAATATTTCCACAGTTTCATACCTTTAAAATCACAGGTAGGAGTCAGTTCATCCGCTCACACCAGCAGCTTCTTGTATTGGCTGCTGAGGTTCGCTTGGAAAGAGTCCATCTTGGTGACCGGAGCTTTTGTTTTGGGGCTCTCTGCACGGCTGGATTTGAGAATTGTTCTGCTGCTGGATCTGCTCGAGTTAGACGCTGAATGGCCGCTGCCCTCTGTGACCTTCTGACACCTCAGCGCGCTGGACAGCTGTCTCTGGCACTGGGAGGACCCAAAGTAGTAGACAAGAGGATCCAGGAGGCAGTTGAGACTCCCCACGCACAGAAACACAAGATAGGCCGCGTAGGAGCCGTCGGGGGCCTCCTGGCTGCTCTTCACTCCCACGTCGAACTGCAGGTAGTGCGCCAGGAGCAGACAGTTCGTGGGCGTAAAACACAGCACGAATATCACCAGCACGGTCAGAGCCATCACCGTCGCTCTTGTTCTCCTGCGGGAGCTTCCCGGGAAGCCGCGCGGGACACTGCTCAGCGACCAGATCACCCGAGCGTAGGACGCCACGGTGACGAGCAGAGGCAGGAAGAAGAGGGCGACGCAGAGGGCGACGAAGTACACCTTGTGGTGCCGGATCAGCTCGTCGGCGCGCTGGACATCGTGGCAGGTGGTGATGTCCAACTCTTTGAGGTGGAAGGTCTGGTCGGAGAGGACGAGGGGCACCGAGCCGGCGAAGGACAGCGTCCACATGGCCATGCAGGCTATGTTAGCGTTGCGGGGCCTTCTCCAAGCCAGGGAGTTGATAGGGTAGACCACGGCGAGGAGCCGGTCCACGCTGATGCAAGCAATGAGGAGGATAGAGCAGTACATGTTCCAGTAGAACGCCGCGGTGACCACACGGCACATGAACGGCCCGAATATCCAGTTGTTGCCACCGAAGTGGTAGGAGATCTTGAAGGGGAGCAGCGAGGCGAAGAGCAGGTCGGCGGAGGCCAGGTTCAGCATGTAGATCGCCGCCGCCTTCTTGGGCCGGATCCTTCGAGTGAAGGCCACAACCGCGCAAAGGTTGACGGGCACGCTGACGAGGCAGACCAGCGCGTAGAAGGAAGGGATGAGGACGGTGGACACCGGGCCCTTTAGAAACTGCAGAGCCTCCTCGGAGATTTCCGGCCGGACGGAGACGGTCGTGTTACGCTGCCGGCTACTTCCAGAGCGGTTCGATTCTGCAACGTTGTCTTCTGCAAAAATGTCACTCAGATCCAACGGTTCATCTGTGACTGAACGGTCGAAGACGGCGAAGGTCCTCCCCCATGCACTGACTGGAGAGAGAAAGACATGTGTCAGGGTTTAACGGGTGTTTTATTCATATTTAAATTATAGAGATGAAACAGAAAAACAAGGGAAACTGATACTTTTGAGAATAAATTCATCTCCAAAGTTTGTTTGTTTTTATCAATAATGCCAATACTTTACTGGTTCCAGATTCCAATCTTCTATCAAATTGAATTAATATCTTATCTGAAATGATGCGGGTTATTGACCAAATAATTAATTGAGAAAATTGTCGGCATCTTAAACGACAATGAAAGTAATTGGTTAAGTAGTTGCAGCCATAAATCAATTAGACGAGACAGAAAAAAAAAGTTGTTTTTTAAGAAACAATGGTGAAAAAAATGACAAATCTGTGGTTTCAGGTTGTCTCTGTATTATGTTGTAAACTAAAATCTTTGGGTTCTGGACTTTGTGGTTGAACAAAACAAGACATTTGATGAGTCACATTGGCTCTGGCATTTTTTCCACAAACTTTTAAAATGTAATTATTGTCGTTAATCTCTCTTATGTTATACTTTATTACAGGGCTGCAACTAACAGTTATTGTTTAGAATCAATTGTTTCCCAAAGCTCAAGGTGACGTCATCAAATGTCTAGTTTTGTCTGACCAAACGCCCAAAACTCAATTTAACAATTTCGAATCTACTTTCGTTGGAAAGCGAAGAAAAGCTAAACCTTCACATGTCAGCAGCTGAAACCAGAGACAGTTTGACATAGTTTCACTATTTCTGCTTGAAGAAAATGACAAACAATTTATTTATTGATCATCAGAATGACTAATATTTTGATAGAAAGTCGATTAATCAACTAACCATTTCACCTCCATAGTATTTACAGTAAATCATATCAAATCATACATTTTCTACCAAATTGTACCAAGTTCGCAGTAAGAAAGGTCTTGAATCCTGATCAACACGTTGCTTTAAATGAATACGCTTCAGGTCATCTCACCGTTATTGGCTGCAGCCGAGGCAGCACGCGCGCACACCAGCACCAACAGCAAAGTGTTTGGACACATTGAAAACATGTTGCCCAAAAACAGCAGAAATAATATGAAATGTCGATAATCCTCGCGTGGGTCTTCGTTCCTCGTGTTTGTCGAGACTCCTCCGTGTCGTTTCTGCTGCTCTTCTTCAGCAGCGTGTTTTGTTTCCACCCACCGCTGTCCGGTGGCTCCGGAACGCCCCGGTCCACTAATCAACTACAGCCGCGCGCAGAGACACATTCCGATCATCTGATGTCACCTTTTCAGTCACACAGCAGCGAAGACAGTAATGTGAGAACGAACCAGAACAAAAAACTGATCCTTTCATGCCATCTAAGGTCATCTTTCCTCTGATGTGAATCTAATAGTGCTGACAAATAATGTGAATTATTTAATATATTATGTTATATTATGGAAAGTAGCATAACCAGAAATATGGAATTACTTGTTTTCATTCTTTCATTTAGTCTTTCATCACTTTAGTCTGAAAGTGCAAAGTAACTTTTCTGTCTGAGATTGTATTAAACGTTATTAAACACAAAATAAAGTCAATATTTATTCACTATTATATATACATTTTTTTCAAATCAACAGCTACAGAGTGCAACATTAACGTTTCTGTTCAAGGTTTTTTTTCAAACGTGATTAAACACAAATTCAAGTAAATAAATAAAGATTTATATACAATTATGTATCTTTTTTTTCCAACACAAAAGTTACAAAGTTCTTCGTAATAAAAGCATCTAACACAAAAGCAACACAACGGAAATAACATCAACATCAAAAGCAAAACATCAGTTCAGAAAGCAAAAAAAGTAAGTTTTGAATTGTTTTATTATTATTTTATTTGGACGATCTGAACTAAACTAATTAATTCAGATCTCATTTACTTTTGCTTCATTCCTGGATTATGTTATTTGATCCCATAAACTCTCAACAACTGAGCCAAGATGGCCAAATGTGGTGTTTTTTAACTTCAGACGACATCAGATATAAAAGAGAGCTGTCCATGAGGCATTTATTGGTTTCTGGCTCTGGGAAACTGGGAAAAACAGTAAAATTCACCAAAACTAGGCTATTTAGTTTATTCTAAATCATCTTTTGAAAACGAATGTCTTATTTTTTCTCTTGCATTCGCTGAACCTCGCCTGAAACTCTCACCTCATTATCTGGATCATCAAAAGTTTCCTGTTGTGTCAAATAAGTCAGTGAGGTTAGAAGTGTGCTTATCTGCACCAGTGACCTTCGTGTGAGTGTTTAAAGTGATGCTCTGCTGTAACTACAGCTGAACCGGCCTTAAACTCATATGATAAACAGCGAACAGAGAGCTCGCAGCAAGATACAACATGTGCATTTTATAGATCTGTTTTTTTGCGGTGTAACTGTAAATGCTGTTTCTGAATACAAGTTGAAGTGGAGCTTGAATGTTTTTGTGGGATATAAAACATCCTCCAACGCACTTTCACGGGACTTTCACGTAATAGACACATCTGTTCTCCTCATTACACACACATTACATCCTTCCTGGAGTCCTGTCCTCAGCGCGAGGATGCCGGGACACTGAGTGAAGACACGAGGAAGTCTCTACCCTCGGTCAAGAAATAGTCTGACACATATAAACCACACAAACAGCAACTAGCTGTTTTCATACTTTTTGTGTGGTGAGCGTTAGAGTTCCTGGGCGGCGGATGTTGTTCCCTTTGAACAGAACCAGGTTAGCTGTTTCCCCATGTTTTCAGTCTTTATGCTAAGCTAAGCTAACCAACTGCTGGCTGTAGCTTCATGTTTAACCTACAAACATAAGAGCGGTACCAATCTTCTCATCTGACTCGGCATGAAATAAGCACATTTCCCATTTGTTTTTTTCTCCACTTGGGGGGGAAGCAGAAACAAGCTGCAAACTCAAACTTAAGTTATAACGGTAAACCTGTTTGCAAACAGTTGTTTATTTACACATCCAGTAGTTATCAAGCAACATTCATTTGGAGTCGTGTTCCTGGTCCGATAAGCTCTCTCTTTTAGCTCTGTTTTTGGTCTCCACCAACTCCCACAGGAAATATCTGTTCCTTTAGCTGCTAAATGCTCTATTTTCACCAGCTCGTTGCTAACTTTGCCTTTCATGTGTTTGCTGCTGGACAGGAAACGTGCTCTGGGTTTATCAGAGCCTTTTGAGAGAACCAAAACACTAAAGTTGGGGACCATAAAACCAAAACAAAAGCAGAAAGACACCATAAAGCTCCACAGAGCTCCTGCAGAATGATGATGATCTTTTGATGTTAATGTAGAAATATTGATCACTTCCGCTTTAAATTCTCTCATGAGAGAAAGTGCAGCTGGACATGTCCACTTCAGAGGTTATGTTGTTCCTGCAGCGCGCTGAGTTTGGGCGTTTCTAAGCTAACATAAGTTCATTGCTGCTCACAGGAGGAGGCAGGATGCAGACTGTGTGAGAGTAGGTCCACCGATAAGGCAGTGGCACAGTTCCAGGTCAGTTTGATTGCTGTTGTTTTCTGTATCCTCTGTGGCACATTTCATTGTTCCCTGGGTCATCGTCAGCGTGGATTTAACAATACGATGTTAAAGCGTTGGGGAAAAGGACAAAAACACGTTGTGTTCTCAGTCAAAGTTTAAAAGCTGATAAACATCCCGAAATCCACATAAACGTCCTGTTTCCTCTGTTTGAATTCATTCTTTAGAAGACATGAAGACACAAAGGTATACAGACAGACCCTAACCCTAACGCCATTTGCGATGGCGCGGCGCGATTGACGAAAATTCGCGTCAATCGCCAAATCGCCCCAAACGCCAAATCGAGTCCCTTTTTGTCGGTTTATTGCCGTTAAATCACAGCCAAATCAGTTTATTTTGTGTTCCTACAGCTGTAGTAAACAGCGACGTGTGGCTTGCTAGACACAGTGAATACAGCGCGATAAAATCCACGGAGCTCCTCTGGACAATGTTATGAGCCAGACATGACGGCGTTTGGTTTCCCGTGATATCTGGGACTTCCACAACACGTACTAAGCAGAAATATAGGTTATTTTTTTCATGGTTGATGGCGGACAGTTGAACGGCTTTCAGGGCGATAAGCCACGCCCCCCCCCCCGCGTCCAGCGCGATTCATGTGAATAAACACAAATAGTTCCCGGCGAGACCGACGGCGCGAATGATGCAAATGCGTGATTAATCGCGATTAATCACGCATTGCTATGCGCAAAGTTCAATAATGAATTCAAAAGTAGTGTATTGCGCACTTTAATTTTAAAAGTACTGCTATATGAACAATAGTGCAACAACATTTGGTTTGCAAACACTTTAAACAATTAAGGTTCTTTTTAACAGCAGTATTCCCTTTACACAGAAGCAGTTAAAATACAGTTATAATGATATAATGATTCTGATAATAGATATTCAGCCGGTGTTCACAACTTTATCTTCATGTGTGTAATCGATGCAATTTGAAATATACACCTTGAAAACTGCAAACCTATCTGCGTCATGTTTTTATGTTTGTTAAATTCTCAGTAGCGACAACTAAATGATATGCTTATAATACATATTACAAACAAAATAACTTTAAAAACTCGAAAAAAATCATTTTAATTAATCATTTATTTTTTGCTATTTTGGTCAGACACTATGCAACGCTGATTACTCTAATATGTGTGGTATTTGTTATAAATGTACGTTGGTACATAGAGGGTGATAAGAAGCTGTACATGGAGGGACTTAGGACCCAGGGGAATTCATGAATGAACGCCGACAATTATTTTATTTTTATTTTTTAATTATTTTTTAGTGAGTGGACATTTTTAACACAAGAACTGGGCAGCGAGCGGTGAACAGCTGTTTGTGTGGCGTCTCTTCCGGTTTCCTTCACCTACATTCCCCTGGGTCCTAAGTCCCTCCATGTACAGCTTCTTATCACCCTCTATGTACACTATATATATATATATATATATATATATGATGTCCCATATAAATCAGATAAAACTGCAGACGAGTGCAACAAATATCAAATATAAGCAAATATCAATTGTATTATCAAAAGATACAAAAAATAAAATCCCGTTTACAAAATAAAAAACAGTAACTTAGCCTGCTCAAAGCTTCTCGGAGGCCTTTAAAACAGACGACATGTCACAGTTTCCTCACAGAAACGGACAAAGTCACAGTAAAGAAATCAATAACAGAGGAGTTGTTAAAGATGACGAGTTAGCTTTCGGTACTACGCGTGTTCCCCGAACGTGTTTCAGACGTGGACGTTTTGTTCTTCTTGGAGTACTCGAGGGCGCTGGAGATTTTCATCCTCTCCACCGTCCTCTCGCTCCTGCAGAGGAACGTGTTCTTCACGTGATCCCTGAAGTCCTCCGAGATGAAGTAGTAGATGAACGGGTCCAGGCAGCTGTTGAGACTTGCCAGGCACAGCGTGGAGATGTAGAAGCCGTACAGGTTGTTGTCCTTCCCACACAACAGGAGGGTGTAGTGCACCAGCAGCATGATGTTGCTCGGGGTGAAGCACACCAGAAACATCACCAGCACGGTGACGATCAAGACCACGGCCTTTCGCCGCTTCTTGGCGATGGCGGGGTCCGCCATGCTGTTGGCGGGGTCCGCCATGCTGTTGCGGAGAGCCTTGAGCATGAGCACGTAGGAGATGATGCACACGACGGTGGGAGCGATGAACCCCAGAGTCCCCATCGTCAGGAAGTAGCCCGCCGCCATTTCCTTCTGACTGGGCTTGGTGACGTCGTGGCAGGTGCTGATTTTTAGGTTCGTCACGTAGACCTCTTGGTCGTACAGGTAGAGGGGGATGGTGAGAAGCCAGACCACCGCCCACACAGCGATGGAGACACCGACGGCCACGGCGTTGGCCCTCTGGGGCCGTGAGAGCGGGTGGACCACAGACCAGTAGCGCTGGACGCTTATGCAGGCGATGAAGGCGATTGAGCAGTACATGTTACCGTAGAAAAACGCCACCAGCACTTTGCACAGCCCGTGCCCGTAGGTCCAGTTGTTGCCGTTGAAGTGGTACGCGATCTTCAGGGGGACCCAGATGATGAAGAGCAGGTCGGCCAGGGCCAGGTTGGCCATGTAGATGGAGGACGGGTGCTTCTTCTTGGTCCTGAAGAGGAAGACCCAGATGGCGAGGGCGTTGGTGGGCAACCCCACCACGAACACGATGATGTAGATGATCGGGAGGAAGACGGTTGTGAGGCGGCTGCTCAGGACTTCTTTGCCTACAGAGCTGACCCACACCCCGGAGGCGGTCTGTAAACCGGTTGTGCCTGCTTGTTGTTCAAAATATGAAACGAAAACACGTAAAAAGCAGAAGTGCAACAGGTTGACAGTACATGCAGGAACGTACAATGAATGTACCTCCAATACCACACTGTGAAAATACTCCACTACAAGTAAAAGTCCCGCATTCAAAACATCCAAGTATAAAAGTATAATGCAGTAAAATGTTCTCTTCCATTTTGCAGGACACTTCATCAACACATAAAGGAACACTTCATCCTTCAGTTTATCACAAACATTCAACATCAACACATAAAGGAACACTTCATCCTTCAGTTTATCACAAACATTCAACATCAACACATAAAGGAACACTTCATCCTTCAGTTCATCACAAACATTCAACATCAACACATAATGGAACACTTCATCCTTCAGTTCATCACAAACATTCATCATCAACACATAAAGGAACACTTCATCCTTCAGTTTATCACAAACACTCAACATCAACACATAATGGAACACTTCATCCTTCAGTTCATCACAAACATTCAACATCAACACATAATGGAACACTTCATCCTTCAGTTCATCACAAACATTCATCATCAACACATAAAGGAACACTTCATCCTTCAGTTTATCACAAACACTCAACATCAACACATAAAGGAACACTTCATCCTTCAGTTCATCACAAACATTCAACATCAACACATAAAGGAACACTTCATCCTTCAGTTCATCACAAACATTCATCATCAACACATAAAGGAACACTTCATCCTTCAGTTTATCACAAACATTCATCAACACATAAAGGAACACTTCATCCTTCAGTTTATCACAAACACTCAACATCAACACATAAAGGAACACTTCATCCTTCAGTTCATCACAAACATTCAACATCAACACATAAAGGAAACACTTCACCCTTCAGTTTATCACAAACATTCAACATCAACACATAAAGGAACACTTCATCCTTCAGTTCATCACAAACATTCAACATCAACACATAAAGGAACACTTCATCCTTCAGTTTATCACAAACATTCAACATCAACACATAAAGGAAACACTTCATCCTTCAGTTTATCACAAACATTCAACATCAACACATAAAGGAACACTTCATCCTTCAGTTTATCACAAACACTCAACATCAACACATAAAGGAACACTTCATCCTTCAGTTCATCACAAACATTCAACATCAACACATAAAGGAAACACTTCATCCTTCAGTTCATCACAAACATTCAACATCAACACATGAAGAAACACTTCACCCTTCAGTTTATCACAAACATTCAACATCAACACATAAAGGAACACTTCATCCTTCAGTTCATCACAAACATTCAACATCAACACATAAAGGAACACTTCATCCTTCAGTTTATCACAAACATTCAACATCAACACATAAAGGAAACACTTCATCCTTCAGTTTATCACAAACATTCAACATCAACACATAAAGAAACACTTCATCCTTCAGTTCATCACAAACATTCAACATCAACACATAAAGGAACACTTCATCCTTCAGTTTATCACAAACATTCAACATCAACACATGAAGAAACACTTCACCCTTCAGTTTATCACCAACATTCAACATCAACACATCTGGAGATTCGTGGTTTTACCTCCAGTGGCCTCGGCAAGATGGTCAACTAAGAAGAAAATAAAGCTGTCAGTAAAAAGTACAATATTTACCTCTGAGACTTACTTATAATTAGAACTTGGCTTTGAGCATCACAACGACCCACTTCACATTTAAATAATACTTCATAACTCAGTAACTGAGATCAAACTACTTCTGACTAATCACTCGAGGCAGACACATCAAACAACATGGCCTTTGTATGTTCGACGCTTGCAGCTCAGAAAATAGAACAACTTTTGGTTCCAGTTGTAAGACCTTAAACACAGTAGAGTAAACAACCTGCGGGTTATTGACCAAACACTTCATTGAGAAAATTGTCAGCACCTTCATCGACAATGAAAGTAATTGGTTAAGGAGCTGCAACCATAAATAAATTAGATGAGAGACAGAAATAATCAGTTTTGTTTGGTTTCTTTCAGCAAAATGGTGAAAAAAAGACAAATATTCTGTGGTTTCAGGTTTTCTCTGCGTTATATTGTAAACTAAACATCTTTGGGTTCTGGACTTTGTGGTTGAACAAAACAAGCTCTCTGTGGCATTATTTTCACAAACTTTTAAAATGTAATTATTGTCGTTAATCTCTCTTATGTTATACTTTATTACAGGGCTGCAACTAACAGGTATTGTTTCGAATCAATTGTTTCCCAAAGCTCAAGGTGACGTCATCAAATGTCTAGTTTTGTCTGACCAAACGCCCAAAACTCAAGTTAACAATTTCGAATCTACCTTCATTAGAAAACGAAGGAAAGCTAAATCTTCACATCAGCAGCTGAAACCAGAAACAGTTTGACATAGTTTCACTATTTCTGCTTGAAGAAAATGACAAACAATTTATTTATTTATCATCAGAATGACTAATATTCTTTTGATAGAAAGTCGATTAATCAACGAAACATTTCACCTATATAGTATTTACAGGAAATCATATCAAATCAAACATTTTCTACCAAATTGTAGCAAGTTTGCAGTAAGAAAGGTCTTGAATCCTGATCAACACATTGCTTTAAATCAGGGGTCTCCAACAGGCGGACCGCGGTCCGGATCCGGACCCAGACGCAGTTGCATCCGGACCCAGGACCTAAACTCGATAGTTTGGAATCATATATATTAGGCAGCGAGTTTGTACTTTAACCGGCGCACTTTATTCAGACGTTACGGTACTTGTTCAGCGGTGCAGGTCACACCGACCAATGCGGTGTAAATCACATCACGTGATAGAGCTCAGCCAAAGAGTATTCTGACAAGTTTCCTGACTCGAGCGAGGTTTACACACACCGTGACACACGCGGGAGAGACGAGGAAATAGAAAGAAGAGCAGGAATATTGCGCCGATCAGAGAAGTTATCTCACATGACGTTCTCCAAAAAGAGAAACGTGTTCAGAGAGAATAGAATTCATAAGCATGAATGAACAGACTCATATGTTAATTCTCCCCACAGGCAGTTAAAACCAGCATGTCTCATATGTTCAGAAACCGCAACTGCTGATAAAAGCGGCAAATGAAGCGACACTGCGAGGCAAAGCACAACTCTCTTGAACAAACTACCAACTCACATCTGAAATGAAGACACAGAAAATAAACCTAAGAGCCCAATATGATCAGAATCGAACACGTTAATTCACTGACCAATGATGTTACCAGAGAG
Source organism: Melanostigma gelatinosum (assembly GCF_949748355.1). Taxonomy (NCBI): domain Eukaryota; kingdom Metazoa; phylum Chordata; class Actinopteri; order Perciformes; family Zoarcidae; genus Melanostigma; species Melanostigma gelatinosum. Next base: position 2,506,881 of record NC_136651.1, on the reverse strand, counting down.
TATAGAGCTGAAACAAGTAGTTTAATAACCACACAAAGTCCATGCTCACTGATTTATCTCTTTAGATGACAAAAATACAATATTGTGGCTTTTTTATTGACATCACTTCACACCTGAATTAACTGAATTTAAAGCTGCAGGACAATTCAGTTACATTCATTTTTCTAAAATGAATTGCTTTATTTTAAGATGCACATTTTTGAAAAGCTTTCTGTTCTGTCAGTTATTCTTTAATCCAGCCCTTATTGTACTTGAAATGAGAAGAACATTTATTTATGTATTTCTATGTATTATTTATAATCCATCCAGTTAAATTTGAAAACTGAGAATAATAATTTGTTAAAATATAATTGTGTGTACTTTCTTTATTTGATTTGACAGTTGTTGACGACACAGAGACGTTGTTACTACTACTAGACTTCTTGAATATATATATATATATATATATATATATATATATATATATATATATATATATATATATATATATATATATATATATATATATATAAATAAATGAATGATGTCCCATATCAATCAGATAAAACTGCAGACGAGTGCGAGACACTAAATAGCGCAAGTTAGATATTATTGTAATGTTTGCCCGAGGAGCTTTTCTCAATCTGGACCTTTTGGAATTTTAGTTGAAGACCCCTGCTTTAAATGAATAAGCTTCAGGTCATCTCACCGTTATTGGCTGCAGCCGAGGCAGCACGCGCGCACACCAGCACCAACAGCAAAGTGTTTGGACACATTGAAAACATGTTGCCAAAAAACAGCAGAAATAATATGAAATGTCGATAATCCTTGCGTGGGTCTTCGTTCCTCGTGTTTGTCGAGACTCCTCCGTGTCGTTTCTGCTGCTCTTCTTCAGCAGCGTGTTTTGTTTCCACCCACCGCTGTACGGTGGCTCCGGAACGCCCCGGTCCACGAATCAACTACAGCCGCGGGCAAAGACGCATTCCGATCATCTGATGTCACCTTTTCAGTCACACAGCAGCGAAGACAGTAATGTGAGAACGAACCAGAACAAAAACTGATCCTTTCATGCCATCTAAGGCCATCTTTCCTCTGATGTGAATCTAATAGTGCTGACAAATAATGTGAATTATTCAGTGTGGCTTTGTGGCACAAAATAATTGGAGATAAACCTTAGCTGAATTTCAGGAGCAGGGCCACACCTCCACGGGGCCACTCCCGGCCACACCCTACAAATACCCACGGCCACCATAGCTCAGCCTGCTACGTCGTTCGCACCAAACCGCAAGAACGCCCGCAGCACCGCAAAACAACGAACAGGAAAGGAAAATAAACCCCTTACCTCGCCAGCATGGACCTGCTACTAACCGGGCCTCCCGATGACGACGAACCGTTTGCCTCCCCAGCCGCCACCCGCACAGCCCGGGGCCGCACTCCACCGAGGCAGGGCTTCCAGACGCCACCGATCGCCAGACGCCACCGATCGCCTCCGAGAGCGCCCCGGCGGCCCAACGCAGCCGAACCCGCCGACCGGCCACATCCATCGACCGGAATCCCTCCCTCCGGGCAATCCGCCAGTACGGGGACCCAGACCGACCGTCATCTTCCAGCGAACCAAGTCTCACACCGGCACGCCTCCGTGGCAGACGGCGATCCGCTGCCCCCGAACGCGGGCAACGGACGCGGAAGTCCCCCCCTTCCTCCTCCGCTCGCTCCGGACGCAGCGCTCGGGGACAAACCTCCGACAGCCCGGCTTCCGGCGACTCCAGCATCCCAGCACGCCGCGCTCGAAGCCACCGCCACGGCGCTCGCGCCCTGACCGCATCTCCCAGCGGAACCGACCCGCCCAGGATCGCCGCCTGGACCGTAGCGCGCCTGTTAACGGAGCTGCAGGAGAGGGGGATCCCCCACAAGCGCCACGACAAAAACAAAAAAAAGCGACACTGCTCCAACTCCTCGCAGCCGCCATGACACCTCGCCACGCAGCGATGGACTTTCCAGCAACAACACACGGGCGCGCTGTCAGTGACGCAATCACGCACCACCAAGCCCCGCCGGCCTCGACGTTCCAGGTTGCCAGGTTCACAGCGTCCCCCTCCACCATCCCATGCAAACCCCCCGGTTCATGGCCGCTCCGGAAGGCCAACTCTCCCTCCCTCACTACTTCCGCAGGATCCTACTGCTCCTTCCAACTTCGTTCCTTCGGCCTGTACTTTCACTTTCCCCTCTCACCACACTTCCCCTGCTCCCCACCCCGGGCTCCGGGCACGCAGCAACAGGAACAGAACGCAGCAACGAATCGCAGCAACGCAACAACGCAGCAACGGACCGCAGCAACGCAGCCACAGAGTGCAATGACGCAGCCACAGAACGACTCAGCCATGCCACGTAACGCAGCAACGCCGGAATGGAACGGAACGCAGCAACGCCGGAACGGAATACAGCAACGGCAGAACGCAGCAGCCACGCATTGCAACGACGGAACACAGCAATGCACCCCAGCAACGTACCCCAGCAACGTAACGCAGCAACGTAACGCAGCAACGCAACAACGCAGCAAGCAACAACGGGATGCAGCAACACAGTGCAACGGACGCAGCAACATAACAACGCAGCAAGTAACGACTCAGCAATGCAGCAAGCAACAACGGATCACATCAAGCAACAACGGAACGCAGCAACGGAACGACGCACGACGCAGCCACGCAACGCAGCAGGCAATGAGACGCAGCAAGCACGGAACGCAAAGCAACAACGGAACACAGGACGCCAGTGCCCCCGCCGCCTACTTCAGAAAACACAGCAAGTGACCATAACCGGGACATCTGGCACCGGGATGCCAGTGCCCCCACCCCACCCACTTCCAGCGACGAACTCACACAATTGGCCAACAACGATGCCGCTCCCTCTGCCGTCTTTTGGGGGGTTTTCACGACGGACGACATTGCCGGAGACCAGCCTCGAAGAAAGAGAAGAGAAGAGCGGCCCCCGTACTATATTTCAAATTCAACTCACACCTGAGCCCCTACGAACCCCTCATGCGCTAACTACAAACCAGGAAAACACAGCAAACCGCCCCCCACGAACCACTGTTCACCACAGAGACTGGCCGCATCGCCGACCGATCCTGGTTCCTCTGGCACTTCAGGGGAATCCTAACCATCTCCGGGATCAATCCCGGCTCCTTCCCTGGCCACTCCTCCCGTGTAGGAGCCGCCACCACCGCAGCGAGCAGAGGAGTCCCAGACCAGCATCAAAGCCTGGGCCGCTGGCCCTCCCCCGCCTACCAACTCTACACTCGCCACAGCGCCACCGACATGCGCAACGGGCAGGCGGCACTGCTCCCGTAGGCAGGCTTTTGGGGGTGTGCAAGGCCCGGGAGCCGCAGTGGACCCTCAAACTAGCCTTTCCCCAAACCGCTTCGCTCAGGCTACCCTCCACCAACCATCCCTAAAACTCTCCAGCCGGCCAAATCGCCGAGGTGGGGCCCTAAGCTAGTGAATTGGAGATAAACCTTAGCTGAATTTCAGGAGCAGGGCCACACCTCCACGGAGCCACTCCCGGCCACACCCTACAAATACCCACGGCCACCATAGCTCAGCCTGCTACGCCTTTCGCACCCCACCCTCCCGCCCCTCTTTAAAACTACTCCCGGAAGGCCACCTACCTCCACAGCCACTACTGGCCCACATGGACCGGGGGGGTGTGCAAGGCCCGGGAGCCGCAGTGGACCCTCAAACTAGCCTTTCCCCAAACCGCTTCGCTCAGGCTACCCTCCACCAACCATCCCTAAAACTCTCCAGCCGGCCAAATCGCCGAGGTGGGGCCCTAAGCTAGTGAATTGGAGATAAACCTTAGCTGAATTTCAGGAGCAGGGCCACACCTCCACGGAGCCACTCCCGGCCACACCCTACAAATACCCACGGCCACCATAGCTCAGCCTGCTACGCCTTTCGCACCCCACCCTCCCGCCCCTCTTTAAAACTACTCCCGGAAGGCCACCTACCTCCACAGCCACTACTGGCCCACATGGACCGGGGGGGTGTGCAAGGCCCGGGAGCCGCAGTGGACCCTCAAACTAGCCTTTCCCCAAACCGCTTCGCTCAGGCTACCCTCCACCAACCATCCCTAAAACTCTCCAGCCGGCCAAATCGCCGAGGTGGGGCCCCAAGCTAGTGAACAATAATAATATTAATCTTTGTCCAGAAAGTTTGCCGCGCTTCTCCTCACACAGCGTTGCCAACACCTGCTCAAAAAATACATCAAAACGTGCGGCCTGATCGGGAATCGTGTGCAAAGACTTTTCTCAGAGATTCGCCCAGCGGTTTTCCCGAAAATCCCAAAAAACTGAGCAAAATTTCTCCATTCACTTGAATGGGGTTTCGACGTAAAGAGAGCTAAAAATATTCTTAACTTTGGGCCCATATTGACCAGCCATACTTTAACGTAGAAACATTATTCCAAGTTTAAAACGTAGACAAAATGCTGCACTTTATTGAGCCAAATGGGCATTTTGATAGTTTTCATGAAGTCACAGATTAAGTTTCATATTTTATAATGGGTGTGTATTGCACGGCTCGTTAAGTTATAACGGTAAACCTGTTTGCAAACAGTTGTTTATTTACACATCCAGTAGTTATCGAGCAACATTCATTTGGAGTCGTGTTTCTGGTCCGATACGCTCTCTCTTTTAGCTCTGTTTTTGGTCTCCACCAACTCCCACAGGAAATATCTGTTCCTTTAGCTGCTAAATGCTCTATTTTCACCAGCTCGTTGCTAACTTTGCCTTTCATGTGTTTGCTGCTGGACAGGAAGCGTGCTCTGGGTTTATCAGATCCTTTTGAGAGAACCAAAACACTAAAGTTGGGGACCATACAACCAAAACCAAAGCAGAAAGACACCATAAAGCTCCACAGAGCTCCTGCAGAATGATGATGATCTTTTGATGTTAATGTTGAAATACTATGTTATGTTGTTCCTGCAGCGCGCTGAGTTTGGGCGTTTCTAAGCAAACATAAGTTCATTCCTGCTCACAGGAGGAGGCAGGATGCAGACTGTGGGAGAGTCGGTCCACAGAGAAGGAATCTCAGATCTTACCATCTGGTATATGATTCAGCTCTGCGAAAAACAAAACCAGCGAGATGTGTATGTGTATGTGTGTGTGTGTGTGTGTTTGGGCGTGTATGTGTGTGTGTGTGTGTGTTTGTGTGTATGTGTGTGTGTGTGCAGGAGGACAGAATGAAAACCCTTCTCAAAGAGGATCTTTGTCTATTTAGATCCATCGGACAGAGGAAGGTGTCTGGTATTAAATAGCCTTTGAGAAAATATACAAACTGTGGTCCGTCTTCAATTTCACACCTGTCTTCTTCTATTTCAGCTTGTTTTTATTTTCTATTCTCTTGGCTCTTAAATGACCGTTTAATTATTTTTTTTACATAAATGTGTTTCTTTTGCACTCTGTCTTTTGTCTTTTTTATGTTTCAAGTGAAGCGCTGTACATTTCATTGTCACTAAAATGAGGAACATAAATAAACTGGCCCTGCATGCATGGACCAACATGTATCTGCTGATGAAGCTACATTTTAAACTGTGGGTGCAGTTAGATAGCTAACAATATGAAAGGTTTACTGAGAGGTTAATGCAGCCGAGCAGGAAACCTACAGTCAAACATGCAAAGTATGTTCAATAAAATATCTTTGTCGAGAGTTAGTGATTTATTGGGTTGTTTTGAGATCCTTTAATTTAGTAAAAGAAGCAAAAGCACATTGTAAATATGCAAAATGTAAAAGTTTACTTTTGGTAATACAGAAAGTACTATCAGCAGCATAATCAATAATTTATTTATCATGTTTTTTTCCTCTAATGTGTGTGAAAAACATAAATAAAAGTCATTTAAAAAAAGAAGACTTACAGGGAGAATTCAGAAAAGAAGCAAGAACGTCACAGTCAATCGTGGCCTAAAGTCCCCGCAGAGTTTAATGTTGTTTACACTGCAGGAAGCTTGAAACCAGTTCAGGAAACCATCCAAATAGTCCACTGATCACCAGTAATGACAACTGTGTCTTGAGGAAGTTTGGGACGACTTGAATAATTCATTTCACATAACATGTAAATACTGTGGCAGCTGGGAGTGTTTCACTCGGAGCTGGAAGTGAAACAAAACAAAAAGAAAAGTGATTAAGTGGCGTCTACAGTACAAAAAGCCCTGAAATGAAACGGTTTGATAATGAAGGGGGATGTCGCCCTCTTGTGGAGAAGACAGGCTTCTATCGAACATGTTCAGACGAGACGAGCAAAAAGGTTGCTTGGTTTCCTTTTACAATAACCTGACAGCTGCCGTTGGCATCAGGCCCTTATTTGGAGATACAACTTAGCTGAATTTCAGGCGAAGGACCACACCTCAGCCACTCGCCCACTTCCGGCCACACTCCTATAACGAGCTACCCACGCGAAGCCTCGGCACACTCGCGTTTCCTGCATCATCTCAGTTCCTCCTCACACACCTGGTAATTAGGGGTGTAAACAATACGCGTATTCGCATTGAACCGTCCGGTACGAGGCTCACGGTTCGGTACGCATCACGAACCGAACAATACGTTTGAATAAAAAATAAAAAATAAAAATGATTTAATTTTTTTTTTTTTTTTTAAACCTTTATTGATGAAGAGCCACGTGCACTCAGGTTTAGTTCCATCATTGTTCATTGTAAAATGATGATGGAGAAGATGTAAGTAACACTACTACATAACATTAAGGAGCAGTTTTTGTTTTTTATGCTTATGTGTTGCTAAGAACACACCCCAGAAGATGAGTCACTCAGGTATAGTTCCATCATTGTTCAAAGGCAAAGAATAACTTCATGATGTTAGTTGTAATGAATAAATATATTTTAAAATCAAGTACGTTTCTCTGGCATTTATAGTTTTCTACTGTACCGAAACGTACCGAACTGTGGCTCCACTGTATCGTACCGAACCCAACCGTGGATTTTGTGAACCGTTACACCCCTACTGGTAACACATTCATTCTCTCTGAAATCCAGTACAGGAAGAAACAGTACGATGACTTCTACACAGGAAGTAGGTGTGCTGAGCAGAACGGAAGCAGGCCTGAAATAGATGTGTGATTTGTTTATTCCACTGTAAATTAATATCACTTTCATTTGAGTTCATGTTTAGAAATGCACAACTGTTTAAATTGGTAACAAATGACTCGGATGCCACTGTGAATGTTTTTGTACCTTCCAGTTTACGTAACCTCTTCGTCTTTTTGCTGCCTCTCCTCAAACATGTTCTTTTTTTTCTTTTTTCTGTTTGTGTTGACGAGCAGATGCATTTATTTATTCTCAGTTTGAGTCATGGACGCTTTCAGCTCCGTGTCAGCGATGACGTCTGAGGCGAGGAGGGGGCTGTGTGGTGGATCTGCTGAGGCCAAACAGATGCTGGAACTGAAAACATCTCTTCTCACGTATCTGATAAACAGACTAGATGAAAACAAGACGAGGCGCCCATCTGTGATCAGCTGGTGCTCCTGCCTCAGATGAAGCTTGGCTAATAAAACTGTGCAAATAAAAACATTTAGAGACCAAAATATTGAGAAAGATTTTCATTGTTTTGACATAGAAAGTTATATTTTTGCAATACTAAGTGATTATTTTGACATACAAAGTTCTTATTTTAAAGTACTAAGTCAAAATATTGCGCAAACTTCACAGTATTTGTAGATGCTGACTCATTACTTTTATAACGACTAAAAGGATCTTTTTTTTCCATCACAGTTGTGTAAATGTGCTTCCAACCATATCTCCATCTTAAAATGACAAAAGGGAAAAAAACAAACAGAGGAAGTGAAGAGTAAATAAAAGTGCTCATGTTCGGACACGCTTATCATCTTCAGGCAGACATTTCCTTGCTGAGCCAGGGTCCCCTTCCAGAATATTACCTCACTCTACATCCCTCCAGGCATCAGACATAACAAAAAAAAAGGTTTCACATAAAACAGAGGGCGTAGAGCGACAGAGTGACAAAGATCATGTGTGGAGGCGTTACTGCACACTGTGTGCATGTTAAAACAGAACCCAAAGACAACCCACATTCCTGTTGAAGCAGAGAAGATGTCCAGTGTGTGTTTCGGTTTCTTACTCTGTGGGTTTGGGCCGGTGTTTGTCAGTACAGCAGAGCAGCAGCAGACGGAGAAGACAGCAACACATGTGAGGCTGAGCGTGAAGTAGCAGAGAGAAGTGAGATTATTACTGTTAATAAACGCTGAGGGAAGAATGGGAAAGCTTCTTCTCTTTTCACTGGTTGCTGTTCTCTGTCTCAGTGGTTCTCTTCAAAAGAAAGGTGAGTTCAAGATTAAAACTTCTGTGTTATATAGTTTACTTTACAGTGATTTAATTTAATTGTTAAATAAGATTGACTGTAATGTTAATTTGCTGATTCTGAAGACAATAAGTGATCTTTGATTAAGTTGTTTCTAAGTTAAAGTGGAATCAGCGCTGGTGGAAAGTAACTGAGTGCATTTACTCAAGTACTGTACTTAAGTTAAGTACAACTTCAAGGTACTTGTACTTTACATGAGTATTTCCATTTTATACTTTCTTTTATGTGTTGATGTTGAATGTTTGTGATAAACTGAAGGATGAAGTGTTTCTTTATGTGTTGATGTTGAATGTTTGTGATAAACTGAAGGATGAAGTGTTTCCTTTATGTGTTGATGTTGAATGTTTGTGATAAACTGAAGGATGAAGTGTTTCCTTTATGTGTTGATGTTGAATGTTTGTGATAAACTGAAGGATGAAGTGTTCCTTTATGTGTTGATGATGAATGTTTGTGATAAACTGAAGGATGAAGTGTTCCTTTATGTGTTGATGTTGAGTGTTTGTGATAAACTGAAGGATGAAGTGTTTCTTCATGTGTTGATGTTGAGTGTTTGTGATAAACTGAAGGATGAAGTGTTCCTTTATGTGTTAATGTTGAATGTTTGTGATAAACTGAAGGATGAAGTGTTCCTTTATGTGTTGATGTTGAATGTTTGTGATAAACTGAAGGATGAAGTGTTCCTTTATGTGTTGATGTTGAATGTTTGTGATAAACTGAAGGATGAAGTGTTCCTTTATGTGTTGATGTTGAGTGTTTGTGATAAACTGAAGGATGAAGTGTTCCTTTATGTGTTGATGTTGAATGTTTGTGATAAACTGAAGGATGAAGTGTTTCTTTTTGTGTTGATGATGAATGTTTGTGATAAACTGAAGGATGAAGTGTTCCTGTATGTGTTGATGATGAATGTTTGTGATAAACTGAAGGATGAAGTGTTTCTTTATGTGTTGATTTTGAATGTTTATGATAAACTGAAGGATGAAGTGTTTCTTTATGTGTTGATGATGAATGTTTGTGATAAACTGAAGGATGAAGTGTTAAAAAAGCCTCTTGGATCAGCTGGAAAATTCAATGTCACAAAGCTGAAAACAGGCTGTTTGTTCTTTTTAGAGATACGTGGTTCTCACAGGACAGAGACGCTACAAACATGATGTTCTGATAGAATATGATGCATTGATGGAGATTAAACTAATAACAGGATATAAAGCAGTTAACATGCAACATACACATTAATGCAGCAGGAATATTAATCCAGAAACAACAGATATAATAGTAAAACACTGACAGAGAACATTTTATTGCACTGTCAATATTTACTTATCACACTCAAAGGATGTGAACACTTCTTCAACCACAGAAAAAACACTCTTTCCTGTAAAATCATGTTTTACGACACAAGTTGGTTTATTATCAAGATCACATCTGAAACAACCGGTGACTAAACATCTTTGGTTTTAGATTGTTGGTCCGACAAATCTGAAGGGGTCACTTTGTGTTTTAGGAAACAGTTTTACTATTATAAGTTACACAAAACAATGTATTAAGGAAATAATCAACATATTATTCACTCATGAACATCATTTTTAGTTGCAGTCTCATTGGTTCGTTATTAGTGATTTATTTAGATGGAAAAATATTGCATAATAGTATAAAAAATCTTCTGAAAAATGTCATTCACGTTTGCATTTTCTTGTTGTTGTTGCAGGGAACAGGAGAAACAAAGTGCAGACGAACAGCTCTGAGGTTCCTGTGCCCAGAACATTTGGAGGGTTCCTCATCCATCAGCCCAAAGTCTTTTCAGTGCCCAATGGGACTCAAGCTCCCAATCCATCTCATCCTGCTCCAGCACTGCGGTCCCTAAGCAACGGCACAGTCGGGTACCTCCGCGGGCCTCTGAGCACGCGGGTGATCCCCGTCGTTTATATGCTGGTTGTTGCCGCCGGGATCCCGGCCAACGTCGCCATCTTGTGCACGCTGGCCTCCAAGATCAGGAAGGTGTCCTCCGCCATCCTCTACTGCAGCCTGGCCGTCTCCGACCTCTTCCTCCTCCTCTCCCTCTTCTTCAAGGCCCACTACCATTTCCTTGGAAACCACTGGGTGCTCGGGGAGGCCGCATGTCGGGTGGTTACGGCCTGTTTCTACGGCAACCTCTACTGCTCGGCCCAGACGCTGGCCTGTATCAGCATCAAGCGCTACCTGGCCGTGGTGCACCCGTTCATGTACAAGAGTCTCCCCAAGAGGATGTTCACGGCCTGGGTCACGGTGGCCATGTGGGGGGTGTTTGGCGCCGCTGTCGTCCCCGAACTGCTCGTCCAGCAGAGCTACCGGCTCCCCGAGGTCGACCGCATCACCTGCCACGACGTCTTGCCCCTGGGCCACGACTCCCACTTCTTCCTGCTCTACTACAACCTGATTCTGACCGTCTTCGGCCTCCTGGCGCCGCTGGTGGTCACGGTCGTGTGCTACGGCCGGATCGTGTGCGAGCTCAACCGATCGCACCACAACTGGACGATGTACATCAAGGCCAGCTCGCTGGTGTTCGTCATCTTCCTGCTGTGCTTCGCTCCCGCCGGACTCCTGCACTTCGTCCACTACGTGCAGCTGTTCGCGGACGGGACGGATAGTTTGTACATGCACTTTCAAGTGGCGGTGTGTTTGTGCTGCCTCCATGCCTGTCTGGACCCCTTCCTCTTCGTTGTCATGTCCAAGTCTGTAGGCGCCCCGCTTTACTCCAGGGGCTTTAAAGGCAAGACCCTCAGCATGTCTGTGTAAGAGGGACCTGAACCAAAAAGTGTGTGATTAAGAGGAAGACATTCTCTGTGGCTGGAATCCAAAGAGAAAGCAAAAGGACCCTGATTGTATTTATGATAAACAAGCAATGGACTAACATATGTGTTGCATTACATGTGCTCTCTTAAAGTTCACGTGTGAGTCAGAGAGGGAATGAGAAGACAGATGGTAAATATGTTGATGTGTGTTTATGAGTGTAAGTAAAGAAAGAATGCATTTATGTATCAAACACTTGATCATTAATGGTTTTGTGTAGTTGTTTCAATATTTTCATTCTGTACAGCTTAAAATAACAAAAGTATTTTTTTCACATTTGAGTTGAATTGTGTTGATTTTTGCTTGAGGTTTATAGCTGACAAAGAACAACATGAAACAGACTGACTTACTGCTGAGTACTTTCTGTATTCCTCTCATCACTGTGGAGCTACCATGAGTACAACATAAACTTCATTACGTCTGATGTTGTGTTTAATGTTTACTTGGATGATTTTGTGTGAATTCCTCTTCGTACAGCCAAGCTATGTACAATTTATACAATTTAGAAATTGTACATATAGCCTCATTTAGCCTCACTATATACATATATATATATTTGATAATAATATAGTTGTTTAAGATGTTTAGTGTTTTGTTCATCTCATCCTTTGACTTCCTCAAGAGAAGAATTAATCATTGATCTACCACTGAAGGAAATACCAACTTCACCGGAGGAGTTGGTATTTCCTGCCAATCAACAGGATGTAGGATGACGCACACACACCCACCCACCCACCCACACACCCACACACACACACACACACACACACACACACACACACACACCCACCCACCCACACACACACACACACACGCGCACACCATCAGACACATATAGAGCTGGAAAAAACTGATTTATTTGTGACTTTATCTGTCTGGAAACACTAAGTCTGAGGCTCATGTCTAAATATATATATGAGTGTCTGACAGTAAGAAACTATTTTAAACTTTAAAATGGTTGATTATTGAGCACTTTGTATCTACTATTGTAGCATTTCTTTTTTTAAACACGATTAAAAGTGTTGGTTCTTTAACCGTGAAAATGAACCAATTTTAACTGAAAGCATACAGAGAATCCCTAAATAACCTAAATAAGGCAGGTTTACAGTGTGTTACGTAATATGCAGGTGACACTGCAGATAATGTGAAAAGAAGCCCGACTAGATGGCTAGTTCGTCACCCTGGGCTCACATGAGCTTATGCTTTTTTAGAGCTCACAAACGCAACCACAGTGATACACATTCATTCTAGTGTGGCTAACTAAGGCGGGGTTTGAACCCATGTGGCAGTGTTGGCAGTCAACGTCCTTAATTGACCACTGGACCATCTTCAGCACTGCTTGATATAAAGAACCACAAAGAGAAAGAAGATCAGACTGAAGCTGCCGAAACTTCATCATCAACCTGCCGAGAAACAAAGTTCACAGACTTCAGACTGAAACATTCACAAGGAAAGTCTAAATCTTCAGTTTGAGACGGACATTGACTGACGGAGTCATGATAGCTCAGCTGGATGACACTTTGACGGTTGTGGGTTGAATCCCACTCTGCATGATTTGTCTTTTCCTTGCGTTATCCCTTAAAAACTTAGAAAAGCCAGAACGTTTAAGTTTAACCATTAAATAACCAAAAACCTGTTGTGAACCCTCATAAATGTGGAGCAACCTCCTGAAATTGCAGGTTAATTAAAAAATGAAGGAGCTCTGGAGGTTGTGGGATCAAAACCCTTCATCAACTTTTGTCTTTTCCTTAAATTAGCTCTTATAAACCTATAGAAACGTCAGACAGTAACTTACATTTTTCAGGGTTTATCCGGATGAAAAATACTTCAACGTAGAAGATAAACACTAAAAGCATTTATTTATTAATCAAATAACCTGAAAAATGTTGCGAATCCCCCCAAATATGGACCAACCAGACAGTTTAGCTGTTAGAGAAGCTGTATCACAGCCTGAAGGTTGTAGGTTCAAATCCCCCTTGAACTACTGGTGTTTTCCTTGAAAAGCTTTTTAATATATTGTAAAAATCATTTATAAATTAAATATCCTGAAACTTGCCGTGAACCCCCACAAAAAGTGGACCGACCCCCTGAATTTGCACGTTAATTTAAAAAATGATGGTTACCCTGCAGAGTCCAGACGGCTTGGCTGCTAGAAAAACTGCTTCAAACTCTCTGTCAATCCTCATTGGACTGCTCCATAAAGGTGTCTCTTATTGTGAAAAGCCTGTCTGGACTGATTTGTGAAGTGACTCATATTTGAGCTGAAATGTGACAGAGCTGCTGAGAAGTTTGAACCCATCCCACTGATCATTTAAAACCTATTAGAGCTTTTCGACAAAAAGCTGAATAATATTATTTGTTCACCGATAAACACAATATTTGTCTGAGTTGAATAGAAAAGTTCCCAACTGAATGATTAGAGTGCATGGCACATCACTTCCTCTTTGTTAGTTTGAGTCCAGCTTTGGACATTTGTTTCATTTTATACCTTTTATTTTTCTTTAAAGAAGAGACATGTAGACCCTCTGAGGACCGACAGAAGGAAAAACACAAACAGCACAGAAGAGATTTGATCTGCAGCCTCCAGTCTACAGAATAGTTTTTCTGAGCTGTCGGGCTCTGCTTGAACATGTTAAAACATCTTAATATGTACATTTACATGCAATTTCAGCATGCTTCATATTTATGGCTACAAATCAAATTTAACATTTAAAGTGATAACAAATGCATTTTTTGAATAAAACACACCGTCGAGTTAGCAGTAGCTCGACCCCCTGGACTCACATGGATATGGATAACTCAAGGAACGCCTCAGCTGAAAGGTGATGTCGTGTGTTTTTCATCTCCAGGGCCCTGATTGGAGCGTAATCAGCGACATGGGACACACCTGACCCTGGTTCCGCTCATCCATTTGTTTGACTTATCTTGACTTTGTGGTTAATAAACCACTTTATTTGTCGGGTAAACTTGTGTGTCTCCCATTTTTGTCCTTAAAAAGAAATCTCTTTCAGGGATTGTTACCCCTTTAATAAAAAAACTTAATGGAAATAATCCATTAAAAAACCTAAATAGGAAAGATCAGTTGAATTGGCTGAATTTAAAAACGACAAAACCAACGGAAACCATTTCATTGTTTGCACGTTACAGCGTGTTGCCGTCAGCAGCTGCTGGCAGGTTCATACTTCTGCAGCTGTGAAACATTTCAGTTGAACAATGAGTCACTTCACAAATCTTTATAGGCAGGTTTGTTCAGCTCATTCAAGACAGACATTTCACAATAAGAGACACTTCTGTGGGGTAACAGAAGGAAAACACAAGCAGCACAGAAGAGATTCAAACTCTCAACCTTCAGACTGTGAAGCAGCTTCTCTCCCAGCTGAGCCGCATGGACTGTGTGACGGCTTCAATTTTTCAATTTGAGTTATTTGTGGGGGTTCACAGCCGATTTTAGATTATTTAACAAATAAACTTATAAATAAACTTTGTTTCGCTGCAGGTTGATGAAGACAAAGTTCAACTTGCAGCTTCAGTCTGCTCTTCTTTCTCTCTCTGATTCTTCACCGTGATCAGCGCTGAAGATGGTCGAGTGGTTGAGGACGTCGCCCATCAATGCCAACACGCGGGTTCAAACCCCGCCTGAGGTAAGCCACACTGGAGTGAATGTGTATGACTGTGGTTCCACTTGTGAGCTCTAATAAACAACAACTAAAAATTTCAAACGCCGCGTTCACAAAACCCGTTCGCCAAAATTTCCTGTAGATTTCAACTTGCGAATTTCCGAATTTCCGAATTTCCAACATCAACCAACAACAAGGAGGAAGCAGCACAAGTAAGTCCACGTGAGTCCATGTCGAGCTAGCTAGCTCAGTAAGCCAGCTAGCTCGACAGGCTTGTTATCACTTTGTGTTTAAATGTGACAGAGGAGTTGGTCGTGTGACTGTCATCTTATTTGTTCTGTAAAAATGTCTTGTTGAAGCTTATTGATGGATCACCTGCATGCTTTCAGATCAAATTGGGACATTCCCCCTAGAATGTACAAACTAAAAATAAAGACTCTGAAGATGCAAATAAGAGATAAATGGATTGATGAAGCCGCTGCAAGAGGGCTTCAGTTGTTGTGATTTAATTGGGAATTTAAATGGCCCCTCGAAAAGATCTGACCAGTCTGGCCTCAGTTGGCCCCAGTTGGCCCCTGTGGTTTGCATGGACCAGACCAACCACTGATGTCAAATAATCCAAACCAAAGACGTTTAACCATTTCCTGGAAAATGGCATCAAAACAAACAGGAACACTCAACAGTGAGCCGTCATAACGTCAGTCACAAGTTATATAACAAACAGTCTTTGAATAATAAAAGCTCACTTGCATAAATGAAGCATGTCATGGTTTATTGTGTGTATAAACGGGGCCCTCTGCTGGTGTAAAGGGATGCAAACACATTCACACACTGAACACAGTGAACAAAGCCCCACAGCTGTTCAAATGAAACTCTTTATTCAAGAGGAATCCACCGTCACTGCGTTCACTTGAGCCTTTTCTTATCAAAATAAATCATATCAAGGACAGGTAATCGTTAGTTTTTTTACACACTCCTCTACATATTGTTTCACAGCAGAGGTTTTCAAATCTGAAAGTCATGAATCTGGTTCAGAATCTCACTGGAAACCTTCACAGGCTGGACCCCCGCTCCCTGCTGGACAACAACTTGTAGAACATACAGTCATCTCACCACGAGCATGACCTTTCACAATGACCTAGAAGTCAACTGAGTGTAATGAGCACCTGTCCACAACAAATCTGACAATACACGAGAATGATACATTCACCTTTGACCCGGGAATCACATGCCTGCCCCCCCCCCCCCCACACCCCCCACAGAGGAAACAGCGAAAGACACCAAAATGGAAAAAAGCACACACAACAGAAGGACTTCAGTAACAAACATGCAGGATCTTCTTTTTTTTTTTGGAAAAAGGGATGAAGAGTGTTGTTTGTCCAGCACAGGTGGCGGTGACGAGCAGAGATAAAGCATCAAACAGATTGAAACGGTTGCATTCCAGTCCAAAGAAATGTCATCTTAAGAAAGGACAAAGCTGCATGGAGGAGGTCATGTACTGCACACATGTGCTGTTCAGGAATATGGCAACAGAACATCACATTCTGCATGTTGACGCTCAATATCGTCGTGAAACAGATTTCACAATAACTGAATGAAACAGTGCTATATTTTTTTGTGTTATTTGACTTTTTTCTATGATTGAACAAACCCAGAAGTGAACATTTTATAAAGTATCTAATGCCTTTTTTTAAACATTGTAGCAGCAAGAGTTTAATTCATTAAAGGTTTTAAAAGCTCTGTTCACCCAAATCACAATAAAAACACATTTTGTTATTTAGCTGAGTTGGTTTGAAGCCACGCAGGTAGTTTTATTTGTCCAGATATCCGTCTCTGACATTTCTGCTTCAAACTCATTACAATGGAGGTGAATGGAGGTTTGTTTCAGGAGCAACATTGACAAATGTAATTTGGAGAATCCACATCCTCACTCTCACTCTTTTTACTGGATCTTCTTTCTGTGAAGGAAATCTGTTGACAGTGTGTTCTGTTGATCCTCCAGAGGAACCAGGAAAGATACGTCACAATCCAGACCAACATATCTCAACTATTGACTGTTTGCCATGAAATTACAAACATTCATGGTCCCCAGATGATGAACCCTACTGCCTCTGGTGTCCACATTTAGCCTACTGTCTGTATTGCTAGGAAATATGTATTTTTGGAATTTGGGTGAACTGATCCTTTAAGCATGGCTTTTATTTTCACGTCATCATGTAGTTCAAATCCTCTAAAAACACTTCCCAGGTATAGAAACAAAAAAAACAACAACTTGGGTTTCCACACACAAGACAGCCAAGTTGCCAGGAACAAGTGTCGGCAATGTGCGTTTCTGTAAACCATTGATACGTCAAAATCTTTGCATTCAGTCAGAGCAAGTGACGTAGTATCTCGAGCGACCGTTATTGAAAGTCATGTGGTATTGTAACGAGTATAACAAGCAATAATGTCCACTAATGGTGACATTATATAATATTGGAAAAAAGATAGGACTTTCAAAACACAGGACTTTCCCCCAGGAGACCACTGTTTGTGTCCCGTGTTAAACCTAAAACGAGTGTGATTTTCGCCCAACGTTACGCTTGTTATGAAAAGCTACGTAAAAAAGGCATCTAAGCTTATTAATAGTAGTTAAGTTACGTTGTCACTTTGCGCTGGCGTGTTAAGTTGACGCATAAAGCTACCGCGTCACATTGCGCCGTCACATAGTTACGTTACGTTGTCCCTTTAAGCTTCCGCATTACGCTGTCACGTTCAATATCACATTACGCTGTCACGTTCAATATCACATTACGCTGTCATGTTGTTAAGTTGTTACGTTGTTAAGTTGTTACGTTGTTAAGTTGTTACGTTGTTACGTTGTTAAGTTGTTACGTTGTTAAGTTGTTACGTTGTCACGTTGTCACGTTGTTACGTTGTTACGTTGTTAAGTTGTTACGTTGTTACGTTGTTACGTTGTTAAGTTGTTACGCTACTTTTTGGTATAGATACGTCAACATCCAAGATGTTCCGTTGTTTACAAAAAAACGTACAATGCCAATTTCTTCTTGCGACCGGGTTTGAATCTTTGAAGGGTTTGTCTGGACACACACACACACACACACACACTGCAGTATCAAGAGATGAGAGACGAATAAAGCAGGACAGAGCAGCAACGCTTCCTGCAAAGGTTTGGAAGGAGAGACAGGCTCAATGGAGAGAGAGGCACGACATTTGAGAAAGGCCTTTGAGTTTTGGAGGGAGCAGCAGCAGCAAGGCAGGAGATAAACAGAGCAAGAGGACAAGACACGACGAGGAAACCAAGACGGTGAGACAAAGAAAGGAGGAGAAGAGCAGATTATAACAGCAGAGTATGAATTCTTCTTGACAAGATCGGATTGCAGCGGAGAGCAAAGGCCTTCGCGGTGAGCTCGGTGCCACAAGACGAACACGACACAGACGAGAGGGAGAGAGGAAGCATTCAGACAAACAGGGTTCCAAGCTCAAAAGTCTCTTACTGTAAAAAGCAGAAAATGTAAACTTCTTTTCACGTTAGAAATGTTGCTGCTGAAGTTGCCGGTTTTGACTAAACTACGATATCGTTATAGATTTATTGATTTGTTTTAATTATGGCCTTGTCATTCTTGCAAGTTGCAGCAAAAGGCTTGAACGTGTTCAACCGTCAGTGGAGTTCTGATCTCAGGTGGAGAAGCGGAGGTCAAGAGCACACCGGTGAAGCAATAAATAACACAAATACTATAAATACATAAATTACTAAATATATAGCTTGACAAGTAAAGAAGCATAATCACATAAAAGACTGTTACAAAAATGATTTGGAATAGTTCCACATTTTGTTGAACGTTATAAGAGAAGATTGTGTCAAAGATAAAGCGACTGACAGCAGAGACGAGGACTCGAGTCTCTGTGACTTGGACTTGAGCCGACTCGAGTCACTGTTTTCATGACTTGATCACTTGTCTGCTCATTTCATGTTTTCAGTTCAAATATCATACATTACGACAGGTACTAATACCTCGTATCTTCTCTTTGTAAAGACAGGACACTGAAGGTAATACTGAAGTATCTTGACTTTACTTGACGTAAATAACCTGTGACTTGACTCGACTTGACCGAGAAAGAACGACTAGAGACTGAGACCCAATGAACTGTGTCACATGTCTGGCCAACTACCTTAGCTTAGCATAAAGACTGGAAGCAGAGGGAAAAAGCTAGCCTCCTTAAAACCACAATCTGTTGTTTGAAAATTCTTAAAGGGACAGTTCACCCCAGTTCACCCCAAAATCAAAAATACCTGTTTTTCTTCGTACCTGTAGAGCTATTTATCAGTCTAGATTGTTTTGGGGTGTCATGGGTCACTCTGCTTATGATGCTCAAAGCGCCACAAAATACATTTTAACAACTCAACAGCATGACTCTTACCAGTAATCATGACCGGTTACTCAAGATAATCCACAGGCCTTATGGGAGACCTTGTTGAGAGCAGTTTCATGTAAAAACTATGGTTAAAAGAAAATAGTTCCGACATGAAACTGCTCACAACAATGTCTTTTAGTTGTTTCAACAAACATATGACGTGTTAGTTCGTGAGCTTCAGAGGTGCTGGGAGGCAGATTTTGTTCCTCTACCATTGGACAGAGCCGTACTCGCACTTCCGCGTGCTTCCAGTCTTTATGCTAAGCTAACTGGCTGCTAGTGTGAGCTTTGAATAAGCGCGTTTCCAAACATGTCAAACTATTCCTTTTATCTGAGCAGGACTCCGAAGGGGACGGTTGCGTGCCGGCCAAGCCTCTTGCAGCTTTGACTCATGCATTAGTGGGTTGCATGTGTGAAACAGCCAACGAGCTGCTGATAAACAGAGTTTTAATCACCACTTGTTTCTGGACTCTCTATATCTACGGTCATTGCATTGACCTGTATTATTTACCAGGTATTTTACTCAGATAGAACAGAATGGCAATCACTTGTCTGGTACTTGTTTGAGAACATCATTCATCAAACAATAAAAAAACAAGATGGATGGCAGCAATGCGTGTTCCGGTGAT